>NC_088346.1:39357500-39700000 GCF_036884655.1 Musa acuminata AAA Group | reverse complement strand
ATCATCCTCATATAAGATCAATATAATAAACTTGCTCCCACTAACCTTCAGATATATATACTTATTAATAATATTTTTCTTAAATCCAAAAAAAGTAATGGTATAGTTAAACATTATATATTATGGTCGTAAATGAATTTTCTAAGTTTGCAAGCTAAACTTTTCTTTTCCTTATGAATCCTTCGAATTTTTCTTTGTAGATTTTCTCATTTAGATCCTCATTCATAAATATTATTTTTACATCCATATAATATAACTCAAGATCATAATGAGCTATTAAAGTCATGATGATCCTCAACGAATCTTTTATAGAAACTAAAAAAAATGTCTTGTTATAGTGGATACTTTCTTTTTGAGAAAAAAATTTATTCTTGAGTTATGTTTTATCTTAAGGACCCATTTACAACTAACTCTTTTATAGTTATTGAGTAATTCAACGAGTTCCCAAGTACTATTATGGTTCATCAAATTTAATTCTTCTTTTATCATATCATACCATTTTTTAGAATTATAAATTTTCATGGCATGTGAAAATGATAAGGATATCTTTTGATTCTCATGTCATAATCTAATTTTTGTAGATATACCATATAATCATCAGAAATAATATGTTTTCTTTTTTTTTGAGATCTTCTCAAAACTATTAGTTTTGATTATTTTACAAGATCATTAGTGACAACATCAATATTTTATTAATATAATTTTATTATTCACCTTCATTAATTTTTTTAGTGATTTGAGGAATAGTAATCTCCCAAATAAGAAATGATAAAGGAGTATCAACCATTTCTCCTCTATATCAAAATTGATCATTCAAGATTTTTTACTTCTATTGATTTTGCTATTTTTAAGAATCTCATATTATTATATTCTACTATCCTCATACTATGATTCGGATAATAAAATATGTATTTTTTAAATTTTTAAATAATTAATAAAATATCCAGAAATAATTCTTGGATTTTTTTTTTATTTGACGTGAAGACTCTTATCTTTCTAAGATAATCCCAAATATATAGATGTCTTAAATTAGATTTTCTACCGGTCCATAACTCAGATAGAGTTAATGGAACTAACTTACTAAGAACTCTATTCATATATACATAATTGCCCTAAGAGCTTCGCACCACATTAACTCATGTCTATAAGGGAATGATTTCGCCTTTTAATAACACCATTCTATTGTGGCACACTTGGTATTGTTGAATCCCAGATTTTGATGATGAAATCAATTGATAAAGTTATGATCTAATGTGCATTTGAGTGGCGTAGGACTAACCTTAATAAAGGAAAGACAGTTCAATTAAAAGCAAAAAGAATCAAATGTTGGATCAGAGTAGAACATGTTAGAGGATTGGACGTCGGGTCGGAGGAATGGTCGACATGCCGGAAGGACTTCATGCCATGAGTTCGGGCATCAGGCCAAGGATCGGACTTTGGGCTTATTGTGAGGCCCTTTCAGTGTCCCAAAGGTTGGGTCAAGTGGTGGCATCGCCAAACTGGCGGTGGAATCGCCTATGAGCTGAAAAAGTCAAAAACCCAATCTTCGAGACTATCATGCGGTGGTACTACCAGACTGAGCGATAGTATCGCCCAGTGTCATTGTGATAAGACCTTAAAGTCTTATCGTAGGCTCTGATACCAAATGATAAGACCCTAAAGTCTTATCGTAGGCTTTGATACCAAATGGTAAGACCCTAAAGTCTTATCGTCGAAGAAAGAGAGAAATGAGGATGATAAAGGGAGAAATGAGGATGATAATGATCACTTCGAGGGGATCAGCCTCCTTGATCGCTTCGAGGGGATCGGCCCTCCTTGATCGCTTCGAGGGGATCGACCCTCCTTGATCGCTTCGAGGGGATCGGCCTCATAGGGTTTGTCAAAAAACAGAATAGTATTTTTCATAGCTTATTGAAAAGAAGTAGTTACATCCTTATTTATAGAGTTCCACCCAGAGTCCATCAAAACTTGAACTCTAATAATAAATAAATATTAAATAAACCTATACTTGATTCTAATTGAACCAAACCGACTCAATAAACAATTGGACTAAACAGACTCAACAAACATTATTCAAAAGTTTAGAAAAAGGGTCCTAACAGTTCCTCCCTCTTTAAATCAGCCTTGTCCTCAAGGCTGAGCAGCATCAATCTCAGGGAGCTTCTCTTCGGCACTTTAGTCATAGACTATCTGCAACGAATCACAACCCGTTGATCAAGTAAGTATGGTCTCCACTTTTTGAGAGTGTAAGCAATAGGTTAATTTTTCAGTGTAGTAATCGTTGCATGAAACTTCTGGCCCTGTATAATCAATTTTATCTTTGAACCTTTGCTATCACAAGTGAAAATCCATCCATCAATGATCTTTACTTTGAATTTGTCACAATCTTCAATGTGATGGGCCAATCGGTCAACAGTCTCACTGTCCATAGAATTGTTAGTGCTACCAGTATCAATCAAAACTATAATAGGCTGATGTTCCAGAGTTTCGCCAACTTCCATAGTTTGCGGGTTAGAGTAGTCGGCTAATGCATGCATTGTATGTATGGTAGGTCCAACATCTTCATTAGAATTTATACCTTCATGATCGGAGTCCACATTCTTAGCTTTCGGTTCCTCTCCAATTGGTTCAATCATCAGAAGTTGCCCTTGTTTACATTGATGCTCCATACTCCATTTTTCATCATAATACAAACTCTTTGCTAACCTTTCATTGAGTTCTTCTTGGGTTAGTCTTCGGGTGTCAAGGCTTTGGTTGGGAATAGATGAGGCCAGTGGCTTACTAATCATCTGGTTGTTGTCACTTCTGTTTCCATGATTTTCGCTATTGATTTTTTTCTCATGTAGATGTGCGAATGAGATCGCAGTTATCATAGTGCGGGGTTGACGAGCCTTAACTTCACACCGAATCTCTGGAATAAGACCTTCAATAAATGTATCCAGAAGTTATCGTTCCGACCAATCTCTAGCTTGATTTGATAATCTTTCAAACCTACTCTGATATTCCAACACTGTAAAAGTCTGACAAATTTTTGAGAGTAGATTGTGTCACAATCTTGGGGCCCTTTTCTAGTATTTCCAGATCTATGCAATGTAGAACTTAAGCTCCCACCTTGTTGAAATTTACTAAGGCTCCCCAGTAAGTCCTTTTTGAAATCATTAAGTACTTCTTGTAACCGGTTCTCAATTCTGATTTCCAATGCTTCCATTTGTGCTTTCACCGAGTTATTAGTGGCCATTGCGTAAGACTGTAAATTTGTAATCTCAACTCCTGTTTTTGGTGTCGGTTAAGGGCATCAACACTGTCGATGCGAAGTTGCCAAGGAGGTGGACGCCAAGGACAGTGCTGCGGTCGCTGCGTTGGAGGAAGAGTAGTTGCCTTGTTTTTATCGTTGCGTGAGGTGAGAGCGTCGGGGTTGGAAGGCGATTGCGTTGATGTGGCTGTAGCTGCTACGACCCAAGGGGCGATCGCCAAGCAACGGGTTGAGGTTGCGGTGATAGCAACTTGTGGTTGTGGCAGAATATGCTAAGCAAGGGGGAGGCGGCGTTGATGCGGCCGAGGTTGAGAAGAGGAATCAATGTTGCCTGCGCTGCTGGGGTTGAGGCAAGGCAGCGTACTTGCTGCTGTTGCTGCATTCGCTGTTAGAGGGCGACTGCTGCAGAACGAGGGGTTGGTCGTTGGCCGGGAGCGACGACGGTGGTTACAATCGACGGCTACGGCAGCAGAGGGTGCCACTGTTTTTTGTTGCTGCGTGGTGGTTCTGTTTTTGTCGCACCACCGAAGGAGTTGGCCGGAAGGATCACGAGCGGTTGAGGAGAAGGCTGCGGTGGCTGGCAGCACCGGTGGTCACTGGCCGGAGCGCAGCGTTGGCAGTGGAGAAAAAGGCAGCGAGCGTCGTCTCTGGCCGGGAAGTTGCGATGCTGGAGATGGGAAACAGGGTGCTCTGTTTCTATAGCACCACAGCCGGAGCCGCTGGCGATGCTGGCAACGGCGGCGCGGCGGTGATCGTGCTGCCGAGAAGCAGCGGCAGCGGTGGAGAAGGAGGAGTCAGCGGTGTCACGGTTGGGAACAAGGGCAACCGGTGAGTTGCCCTGTTTCTGGCACTACGGATGCAGAGCAAGGAGGATCGGCTGCTGGGAGGCGTGCGGCAGTCGTCGCACGGTGGCCCGCAGCAGTGATGGGTCGGCTGGTCGGCGACGGCGCTGGAGGGGAAGAGGAGTGCTGGAGGCAGCGCGGCTGGTCGAGGCGCGGCTGATATCGACGAGGGGCTGCGGCAACAGAGGAACTCTGTTTCTGCAACCGTTGCAACGAGGGGCTGCGGCAACAGGCGGCTGCGGCTGCGACCCAAGGGGGGGGCACGGCTAGGGTTGCGGTGGAGAGGCAGCGGTGGTGGCGCGGCTGGTAGCAGCGTCACCAACGATCGCCGAGGAGAAGAGTCGAGCGGCTGCGCTGCGACGGAAGGGGAGGCGGGCGGCGGCAGTAGGGCTGGGATGGACGCTGGCAGCGTCGTCTCCTGGCCGGGGAACAGCGGCGGTGGTGGTCGCCGGCCGGGAAGCGGGGCGATGGTGGGCGCTGGCCGGAGAGCAGCAGCGGCGGGTGGGCTGGCCGGAAGCAGGGGACGCAGGGGTGGCTACGGCTTCTTCTTCCTCTCGTGTTCTTCTTTTCTTTTTCCTTTGTTTTTGTTTTTTTTTTTTTTTTTTGAGCGAGATGAGGCATCGAGAAGGTTGAGCGGTGGTCGAAGGTCGCTGGCCGGGGAAACAACGATAACGGTGAAGAAAGAGTTGCCTTGTAGTGGTGGTGGGGAAGAAGGGAAGCAAGGTTGCAGCGGGTTGCGCCAAGAATCGTTGCTCTGATACCAAATGATAAGACCCTAAAGTCTTATCGTAGGCTCTGATACCAAATGATAAGACCCTAAAGTCTTATCGTAGGTTTTGATACCAAATGGTAAGACCCTAAAGTCTTATCGTCGAAGAAAGAGAGAAATGAGGATGATAAAGGGAGAAATGAGGATGATAATAATCACTTCGAGGGGATCAGCCTCCTTGATCGCTTCGAGGGGATCGGCCCTCCTTGATCGCTTCGAGGGGATCGACCCTCCTTGATCACTTCGAGGGGATCGGCCTCATAGGGTTTGTCAAAAAACATAATAGTATTTTTCATAGCTTATTGAAAAGAAGTAGTTATATCCTTATTTATAGAGTTCCACCCAGAGTCCATCGAACTCTAATAATAAATAAATATTAAATAAACCTCTACTTGATTCTAACTGAACCAAACCGACTCAATAAACAATTGGACTAAACAGACTCAACAAACATTATTCAAAAGCTTAGAAAAAGGGTCCTAACAAGGCCGATCGCTTCGAAGCGATCAAGGAGGCCGATCCCCTCGAAGCGATCATTATCATCCCCATTTCTCCCCTTTCTTCCACGATAAGACTTTAGGGTCTTATCATTTGGTATCAGAGCCTACGATAAGACTTTAGGGTCTTATCACATTGTGTCAGGTGGTGGTACCACCAGATTGGGTAGTGGTACTGCCCAATGTCAAACTAACAAGCGGTGGTACTGGTAGTACCCTGAAAACATAGGAATTTAAATTTTGACTCTAATTTTTGAAGTTATTTATGGTCTATAAATACCTCAAAAATTCCTACATAGGAAAATTGCTAGTCATAAGTACCCAACAAGCCAATCACGTGAGTGATAGCACTTGTGACTTGACACAGAATTTTTTTGCTTATTATATTTTGGTATTTATCACTTTATATTAACTATTGCATGTATGCATGTATATATTATGATTTCCTTGGATTTGTGCAATGAGAATCGGATCGTGATGAGATCATGATAATGAAATCGATTCACCTTTAAACACAGATAATAAATAATCCCGGTCATATGTTACTCGAGAGGGACATCGTGATAACTGGACAGACTGGTGTGCTGTATATCCATCCATATGATGGATGCAGCTGGTCTCAAAGTTGCTCGTGTTGGGACACTAGGGATACAGTACAGATGCTCATTGGAAAATGAGTTCACTGATTGATCTACTTTCGGAATGCTGGATGGTTGATGATGCCTTATTGTTAGACAATAATTCCATAGTCCTAGTGGTGTATCTGGTCCTTAGACTTGAGATACCAAGGATATCCTATATGAGTACTCCACTCTTTGACACCAGACTTATAGGTTTGGCTGTCCTAAATCTAGTACAGCTGGTCATTGGGAGTGGTAGTCGACCTTACGAGGGTTATTAAGTGTCGATAGAGGATCATCCACTCTTGACGTCATGAGAGGAATATCCTATGTATTATTGCTCAGACAAATCCCTGGCCAGGATCATTCGGGTTGAGAGAAAAAGAGTTCTCCGGGAGAATCCGATTAGAGCGAGACTTGAGTAGAGACCGTATGGGTCTGATAACACTATGCTCGATATACGGTCTCTAGGATATTAGATGGATGAGGGACTATAGGTATACGGTAACTGAGGACAGACAAGTCCAATGGATTGGATTCCCCTGTATTGTTTGGGGACTACGGCGTAGTGGCATAGTGCGTCCATAGTCGATGAGTCGAGTGAATTATTACAAAGATAATAATTTACTAAGTTAGAAGGAGTTCTAATAGGTATGACTCATGGCCAGCTCAATATTGGGCTTAGAGGGTCACACATATATGGTAGACATTACGATGAGTAAAGGTTCGGATATGAGATATCCGTCGGAGCCCCTGTCTTATTGGATATCCAATAAGCCCATGATTTATTAGATCCCATGGAGAGATCCAATAAGAGCCCATGAGAGATTATTGGATAGAGATCCACTAATCTAAAAGGCTTGGGTAATTAAATGTAAATCCAATACCTACTAGGGGACGATCCATTAGGTTTTGACAAGGGGTCTCTATAAATAGGAGGGATTCAGAGCCTCATAGACTAGAGCCTTTGCTTGCCTCTCCTATTCTCTTCTCCCTCTCCACCTCAGAGCAGGCCTGGAGTTTTGAGGAGCATCGTCGCAACCCTTCTGTGTAGATCACCACTAGAGAGGATGATGCTTGACCTCCTTCACCCTCTCTTAAAGATCTGCAAGGAAATAAGGATATATGATCTCCCTAGGTAACACAATCTACTTTATACGCAGTTTTAAGTTTCACAAATTTTGTGCACCAATCTTTGTACGACGACGAACATCTCTTTGGGAATAGGAGATTTTGTTTTCTTGTTCTTCCGCTACGCATGTGATGTCGCCCCCAAGATTTCCCAACAAAAATAAGAAAAAATAGTAGAAATGGGGCAAAAATCCTTATGAAAAAAATTATATAATTTCTCTTTAGTTAGTGAGTCACTTCCTCTTAGAGTTAGAAGTTTTGTAAAGGGGGAGTAAGGTCTAAAAGAGAAGTGTACATGTTCTCTCCTGAGCTTATCAAAAGGAGAAAGAGTTGTAAGAGGATAGTTGATCTTCGCCTATTGAAAGAAGATCATTAGTGAACGCTGGTAGCCTCAATAGAAGAGGAATCGAGAGTGAACTGTCACGAAAAAAAATATAAATAGGGTGTTCGACATAATGCTTATGTATATCCTTGTCTTTTGGTTTGTTCATGCTTTGCACAATATATAAAGGGTTGACAGTAAGCTTAGCAGCCCCATTTTCTCTCGGTGTGTAGTGGACTATTTGGACCCTTTGTTGTGCGATCGTTCAAAGCTTGTAAAGTCTATTTATAATTTGTATTGGATATAAGTGCTTACTGAAATAATTGCTTGTGGGTCTTGAGTGAGATTTTTTTCTAACCCGTTTTCTCTTTTGTAGGTCCTAAGGGACCATAGGAGGTTTCATGGAGGTTGACCTTTGCGGACAAACACATAAGAGTGCCACACGACTTAGGCAAAACTAGCTAAGTCCATAACATATGGTATCAGAGAGGGACAAGAACTTATAGAAACACTTGGCATGTAGACATTGGGAACCTAGCAGGGCTGCGTTGAGGTCAGCCAGCACACGCGACCATTGGGGGAAAACGAGCATGGAGATATAAGGAAAATGAGTCGCTCAGATGAGTGTGCATCTAAGATTGGCATTCAGAAGAATGACCAACTCTTCACGTAAGAGGCACCACATGGACAAGCAAGCTGGGAAGAATGCGTAGCGCACAAAGGTTAGAATGGCTTAGTTTGAGCTACGACTCAACATTGGCAACTATACTTGATAGTACTCAAGGCAAGCGAGACGCTTGGTAAAAAATGAGACCATGTAAGGTGGAATGAGTTGTTTAGTGACCGAAAGAGTTATGCAAAGCTCACAGAGGTGAGGGGAATTACTAACTCGACAAATTCGGTACTCAGACAAAAGATTGTATGCGAACGATGGAGTGTTTGTGGCCATCCCAAGGTGATCGAAACTCGGCGCCATAGAGCATTGAAACTTTCTCTTTAGCATGAGAAGGATACATCTGTAAGAGACTAAAGTGTGCAGCGAGTTCGGCATATTGCTAGGCCTTAAGAGGTGCAGCGGGACTATATTGACGTGGAGTCATACTTTAACAAGTGCATTTGCGAGAAGCAGAACAATGTACAGTTTGTTCGGCAAGTCGGAGTAGTCTAAGGGGATAGTGGTCTCCGAAACTTTCAAAGAGAAGGAAACGAAGAGAGAAGTTGCTCCAACGGGATAGATATCCATGAAGGATAAGTCCCGATTCTCTAGAGAGAAAACCCTATGCAATGGACTACACATATTAAGGAGGAGCACCTAAAAAAAAAAAAAAACTTCACAAAGCTCAACAGACCGAGCGAGCGGTGAGAAGTCGTCACATGATCTCACTTGAGATAATGCATTGGGGGGTGCATTGTGAGATCAAGTGGGGGAGAGACCCAAGGCAACACAAATGAAAGTACACTTATAGTCGATATGGAGATCAAACTTAATGGAGGGCTGGTCCATGGAATAGTGGGTGTGAGGATCATCATCCACTCAATGTGAATCAAGGAGCGAAGGGTGTAACTTGGTAAAATACTCAAGCCGCATAAAGGGAGCCGACATAGAAGATGAAATATGGAGCGAAGGCACAAAGCTTTCCTTGGACAGAGGCCAAGGACATGAACTCTTGCAGAGGCAAGAGTGGGATTATGTTGTTCCATGAGTCCCTCATTATGATGGAGCGGGCTCATCTTGCATTGTGCCAAAGATGAAGGGAGCTTCGAGGCATATGCACATTATCTCGGAGAAGTATTTGATGGAGAAACTAAGCTGACTCAACTTACGAAAGCGAAGTTAGGTTCAGAAGGCCTTGGCACGGAGCAAGAGGACGCGGATGTGGGTACTCTTGAATAATATGCAACAATACTGACATTCAAGTTGCCATGAAGGGAGTAGTGCGCAATGGAGATTATACTAGTAGGGGCAGAGGCCCAGGATCCAAACAATGATGCATCAATTTCAACGAAGTCAGTGGACTTCAAGAGCTACTAGGCGACAGACTATCCTAGAGTGATGCTTCATCTAAGTGTGACCCAAGAGCGGGTGGATGAAAGTCGATTGTCAAAGTAGTGAATATAATTGAAAAGTGGAAGAGGCCTTATGATGTATTGGTAGAGGCCACACTATCACGACCTTAGCTGGTTTTGCCTAAGGCGTGCGACACCCTCACGCGTCCGTCCGCAAAGGTCAGCCTCCCCGAAGCCTCCCATTGTCCCTTAGGACCAACAAAAGAGAGAACGGGTTAAAAAGAACGCCTCAATCGGGATCCACAAGCAAACATGTCCGAAAAACACTTCATAGATAATGCAAATTACAAACAGACTTTACAAGCTCTGAATAGTTGCACAACAAAGGGTAAAATGGTCCATTACAGACCGAAAAGCTCTCGCTCGTGTCCACTTGACACAACCTTTATTTACAAGCCTAAAAAGGCCACCAACCCAACTAACATGGGACTATTTAGCCTTCGGCCGCCCCTCTATCTGCTGTACAAGGCATGAACATGCCAAAAGACAACGGACAGACATAAGCATTACATCCAACATCTTGTTTAGAAGTTTGTCTGTTACATTCTCCCCCACTTATCCCTTCGACGTCCTCGTCGAAGCCTTTGTGAACACTGCAACTCTTCGCCTTTGCTGAGTCTTCAATCTTCTGCTCCAGCTGCAATGTGCCTCCTGGTTCCCAACTGCTCTCCGCTGCTGTTTCTGAGTAGTCGAACCTTTGATCCGCCATGCTGCTTCAACTCACCAATGACTCTGACTCTGGTGTGGGGGGTTGGCTGAGTTGTGTTGATCCTTGTTGATACTTGCGGATCCGCCAGATGAAGGAAAAGACCATCTTTACTGCGCCAGTTTCTCAAAAATTCCACATGTTGCTTGAACTGGGTGGATGCTTGTTGGAGCTTTAACGAGCATCGCCTCGCAAACTTCTGAAGTTTTGGGTCCTTCCTCCACAAAATCTGCTCATTGACTCTTCTTTTAGTTAGTTGTCACATCCAAGTAGGTTCGCATCACTTCCGCTTTCGATTGGCATTTCGTTGGGAAATGAAGCGGACAATCTACTCTCAGTAGCACTGATCACCGCTGGTGAGGATTTGACAACTATTGTCTTCCGTTATCTTCGAAGGGTCTTTGAACTTATGCAGAGCTCCTCTGCTGGATAGATAAGAGAACTGGGGTACTCGGTTTCGCCCATTCTCTTAAGAGTTGAGAAGGCAAAGGTTACTTGACTTCGCCCGCCTCCTCGAGGTTGTACTTCATGCATCGAGCTGGTTACTAGCCTTCGCCTGCTCTTTGCTCACACTTCTGAAGCACTCGAAGTGTTTGCACTCCTTGCGTTGAGTTAGCTACTGTGATTCACCTTCTCAAAGCCATTGAACTTTTGGAATGCAGGAAGTTTTCACCCCAACTTGGAGTAATTCTCTGATAGATGAGGTCGCCTCTGGGATTGTACCGTCTTCTCCATCAACCCTGCCGCCTACTCCACTGAGTAGCAAAGGTACAGCACCGCGTACTGCCTGCTTCGTTCCTTGGTCGTGCACTCTTGCATGACCCGAAGTCCTTCACTTACGACTATCTTGATGAGAAACTTGTTGACACCGGTCTTACGAAGTTTCTTGGCCTCTGCCCTTCAGCCTTGTCTCGGTACTTGGAGATTGCCTCTGCATGCTCCACCTCCGCGGCCCCTTTCACGACCAAGCGCTCTCCCTCCGTGAGAGCAAGGGATCAATGACTTGCACGGAAGTCCCGCCTCTGCGGTACCATGGCGTTGCCATGCCCATGGCCCTACTATCCGTCGCCTCGCCTCTGTATCCCTTTTCTTCACAATCAGTAGAGATGTCTCCGTGGCACTCCTCTGAGTCCATCTCCATTCTAACTGATGCTTGATTTTTGGGTAGCTAAGTCCCTCTGGACTCATCGTCGCTTCCTCGCCCCTTTCGACCCCCTGCTTCAACACCTCTGTGTTCTCCAAGCAGTCCGTTTGGTCGATGGAAAGACAGACTGCAACTCCCATGCATGGCCTCTGCCATCACGTTGTAGAGTTTGCACCGATTCTGTTCTCCTTAGCTTCCTTGGTAGCAACGTTCGCTTACTCGACCTTGTCCTCTGACTTGTCGGGCTCCCTTAAGCGAATATGAGCTTTGGAGCAATCCAACTCTCCAGTTGCTTCGATCATACCTCTGCATGATCAAGTCCCTCCCATGGAACTCACTGGTACTTGCATTCGAACTTTTCCCTTGGTGGAACCCAGCCCCCATATGCTGATGACCAAGGTTTTCATCCGATGCAAAATTCGGTGCACGCCCGAAAGACCCGCCTCTGCGGTACCATGGCCTTCACTCCTTGAATCCATAGCCCTTCTTGCCGTCGTGTTGTTCACCAAAGCGGAGCTCCCAGTAGCTCCCGATCATACCTCTATATGATCTCATCCCTCACGGGACACTGTCGTGTGTGTCGCATTGCCACGAATTGTTCCACCACGATCCGCTGCACCATGTCGCCTCCTGGTGACATCTCCATTGCATTCTGATCTTTGTGGACTAAACTCGAATTGTGAACCCTCCATGTGTGGCCTCTGCCAATACATCGCAGGGTCTCCTCCACCTTCGATTTTGTTCACTCCTTTGGCAATCGACCTTCATCCACCCACTCTTGGGTCACACCTAGATGAAGCACCACTCTAGGGCAGTCCGTCGCCTAGTAGCTCCTGAAGTCCACCGACTTCACTGTAGTTTGTGCACCATTGTCTGGATCCTGGGCCTCTACCCCTACCAGCACAATCTCCGCTGCGCACTGCTTCCTTCATGGCAACTTGAATGGCAACACTGTGGCATATTCTTCAAGAGTACCTGCCTCTGCGTCCTCTTGCCCCGTGCTAAGACCTTCTGAACCCAACTTCGCCTCCGCAAATTGAGTCGCCTTAGTTCCTCCATCAAATGCTCCTCCGAGATAAGGTGCATGTGCCCAGAAGCTCCCTTCATCTTTGGCACCATGCAAGATGAGTCCGCTCCGTCAGAATGAAGGACCCATGGAACAACATGATCCTACCCTTGCCTCTGCAAGAGTTCATGTCTTTGACCTCTGTCTAAGGAAATCACTGTGCTTCTGCTCCATGTTCCAACTTCTCTGCTGGCTCCCTTCATGCGGCTTGGGTACTTCGCCAAGTTACACCCAAGTTGCTCCGCTCCTCGTTTTTGCATTGAGTCGATGGTGGCCCTCGCGCCCTCCATTCCACGGGTCAACCCTCCCTTGAGTCCGATCTCCATATCGACTCTAAGTGTGCCTTCATTAAAGTTGTTTCAGATCGCTCCCCCACTTGATCTCGCAATGCATCCACCAATGCATTCTCTCGAGCGAGATCATGCGACAACTCCTCGCCGCTTGCTCAGTACATCGAGCTTCGTGAAGTTGTTGTTTGTGAGGTACTCCTCCTCAACATGTGAAGTCCGTCTCACATGATTCTCCCTCTGGAGTGCCGAGACTTATCCCTCCTAGACAACTGTCCCGTTGGAGCAACATCTCTCTTCGTTTCGAAGACCACCATCCCCTTGGACTACTCCGATCTACTGAACAAACTGTGCAATGTCTTGCCTCCTGCAAACGCACTTGCTAGATTGTGCCTCCACGTCAATACAGCCACCGCCGCACCCCTCAAGGCCTAGCAACATGCTAAACTCGTTGCACACTTCAGCCTCCTCCGGACGTATCCTTTGCATGCCGAAGAGAAAGTTTCAATGCTCCATGGCGCCGAGTCTGGGTCGCCTTGGGATGGCCACGAACATTCCATCGTCCGCATACAAGCCCATGCATGAGTACCAAATTCTTCGAGTTAGCAATTCCCCTCACCTCTGTGAGCTTTGCATAACTCTTTTGGTCGTTGAACAACTCATTCCACCTTGGATGGTCTCATTCTTGCCAAGCGCCTCGCTTGCCTAAAGCACCATCAAGTATAGTTGTCAACGTTGAGCCGTAGCTCAAACTCAGCCATCCCAACCTTTGTGCGCTCCGTATTCTTCCAAGCTTGCCTGTTCTCGTGGTGCCTCTTGCGCGAAGGGTTGGCCATTCCTCTGAATGCCAATCTCGGATGCTCGCTCCTCTGAGCGACTCTTTTCCCTACATCTCCATGCCCGTTTTCCCTCAAACGGTCGCGCGTGTGCTGACTGCCCTCAACGCAGCCCCGCTAGGTCCCCACGTTTGCATGTCAAGTGTTCCTATGAGTGCTTGTCCCGCTCTGATACCATATTGTCACGACCTTAGCTGGTTTTACCTAAGGCGTGCGGCACCCTCACGCGTCCGTCCGCAAAGGTCAGCCTCCCCGAAGCCTCCCATTGTCCCTTAGGACCAACAAAAGAGAGAACGGGTTAAAAAGAACGCCTCAATCGGGATCCATAAGCAAACATGTCCGAAAAACACTTCATAGACAATGCAAATTACAAACAGACTTTACAAGCTCTGAATAGTTGCACAACAAAGGGTAAAATGGTCCATTACAGACCGAAAAGCTCTCGCTCGTGTCCACTTGACACAACCTTTATTTACAAGCCTAAAAAGGCCACCAACCCAACTAACATGAGACTATTTAGCCTTCGACCGCCCCTCTATCTGCTGTACAAGGCATGAACATGCCAAAAGACAACGGACAGACATAAGCATTACATCCAACATCTTGTTTAGAAGTTTGTCCGTTACAACACGTTGAGAGATCATAATTCGAGTTCATCCCACAAGGATCAGAATGCAATGGAGATGTCACCAGTAGGCGACATGGTGCAGTAGATCATGGTGGAACAGTTCGTGGCAATGTGATACACACGAATCTAGTCCCATGAGGGACTATATCATACGGAGATATGATCGAGAGCTATTGGGAGCTCCACTTCGATAAACAATACGATGGCAAGAAGGGCTATGGATTTAAGAAGTGAAAGCTATGGTATCGTAGAGGTGGGTTTTCCGTGCTTGCATCAAATTTTACGTCGGATAAAAACCTTGGTCATTAGCATATGTGGGTTATATACCACTAAGGGAAAAGTTCGAATGCAAGTACTAGTGAGTCCCATGGGAGGGACCTGATCATGTAGAAGCATAATCAGAGCGGTTGTAGAGTTGGACTTCTCCAGATCCTATATTCGCTTAAGGGAGCCCGATAAGTCAGAGGACAAGGCCGAGTAAGCCAATGTTGCTACCAATGAAGCTAAGGAGAACAGAATCGATGCAAACCCTACAACATGATGGCAAAGGCCATGCATGAGAGTTATAGTCTGTCTTTCCATAGACTAAGGGGAACTGCTTAGAGAACATAGAGGTGTTGAAGTAGGAGGTTAAAAGGAGCGAGGAAGTGATGATGAGTCCAAAGGGACTTAGCTACCCAAAACCAAGCATCGATTAGAATGGAGGTGGACTTAGAGGAGTGTCATAGTGCCATAGAGATAGATCTACCGATCGCATAAAAAGGGATGTAGATATTAGGCGATAGATAGTAGGGTTATAGGCAACGCAACGCCATGGTATCGTAAAGGTAGGACTTTCATGAAGTCATCAATCCCTCTCTCATAGGGGAAGAGTGCTTGGTTGTGAAAGGGATCGAGGAGGTGGAGAATACAGAGGCAAACTCCAAGAACTGAGATAAGACTAAAGGGCAGAGGCCAGGGAACTTCGTAAGACCGGCGTCAACAAGCTTTTCATCAAGATAGTTGCAAGTGGAGAACTTCAAGTCGATACAAGAGTGCACGACTAAGGAACGAAGTAGGTAGTATACGGTGTTGTACCTTTGCTATTCAATGGAGTAAGCAACTGGGTTGATAGAGAAGATGGTACAATCCTAGAAGCGACCAAAACTATTAGAGACTTACTCCAAGTTGGGGTGAAAACTTCCTGCATTCCAGAAGTTCGATGGCATTGGGAAGATGAATCATAGTAACTAACCCAACGCAAGGAGTACAAACACTTCAAGTGCTTTAGAAGTGTGAACAAAAAGTAGGCAAAGGCCAGTAACTAACTCGATGCATAGAGTACAACCCTCGAGGAGGCGGATGAAGTTAAGTAACCTTTGCCTTCTCAACTCTTAAGAGAATGGGCAAAACCAAGTACCCCAATTCTCTTATCTATCTAACAGAGGTACTCTGCACATGTTCAAAGACCCTTCGAAGAAACCAAATGGAAGACAATAGTTGTCAAATCCTTACCAATGGTGATCAGTGCTACTGAGAGTAGATTATCCACTTCATTTTCCAACAAAATTCCCAATCGAAAGTGGAAGTGATGCAAACCTACTTGGAAATGATAACTAAGTGAAAAAAGAGTCAAGGAGCAAATTTTATGGATGAAGGACCCAAAAAACTTTAAAAGTTTGCGAGGCGATACTCGTTAAAGCTCCAACAGACATCCACCTAGTTTGAGTGGCATGAGACATTCGAGAGACTAGTGCATACTAAGGATTGTCTTTTCCATCATCTGAAGGATCCGTAGGAACCAATAGGGATCAACAACAACTCAGCTAACTCCACACTAGAGTTAGAGTCATCGACGAGTTAAAGCAGCATGGCGGATTAAAAATTTGACTACTCAACAATAGCAGCAGAGAGTAGTTGGGAGCCAAGAGGTGCATTACAACTGGAGCAGAAGATTGAAGACTCAGAAAAGGCAAGGAGTTGTAGCATCGACAAAAGCTTCGACGAGGATGTTGAAGGAATAAGAGAGGGAGAATATCATGGACAAAATTGTAAATGGGGTATTCGACGTAATGCTTATGTATGTCTATATCTTTTGGCTTGTTCATACTTTGCACAGCATGTAAAGGGCTGGTAGTAGGCTTAGCAGCCCAATTTCTTTTGATCTGTAGTGGACCATTTGGACCCTTTATTGTGTGACCGTTTAGAGCTTGTAAAGTCTATTTGTAATTTATATTGACTATGAAGTGTTTACTGAAATAATTATTTATGGGTCCTAAATGAGATACTTTCTCTAATCCGTTTTCTTTTTTGTAAGTCCTAAGGGACTATAGGAGATTTTGGGGAGGCTAACTTTTGCGGACAAACACGTAAGGGTGCCGCATGACTTAAGCAAAACCAGCTAAGTCTGTGATAGGATATAGGTCACAACGATAGAGCCACTATAAACTCGATTTATATTTTTGTTCTACTCTTTATTGCTATTACTTTCTAAGTTAATTTCTTAGTTTACTTACTCTAAGTTAAGTATACTTTCGTATCGATTTTTATCGAATGAAAATTTTAAATTGATGTTTTTTATGAAAATACTAATTCACCCCCCTTTTAGTATCGATTTTAATCCTAACAGTTGGTATCAGAGTTATTTTTCTCTCCATTGGTTTAATACCTAAGAGAGATGACATTTTTTAGCATTCAAGAAAGTCACTCTATCATTCATCCTCCTATGTTCAATGGGATAAACTACACATATTAGAAAATACGAATGCGAGTTTTCTTATTTTCTATGAATTTTAATTTATATAATATTATCGAATATGGTTTTCAAATACCGTATAAACCTATGAATGAATAGAATGATTTGGAGAAGAAGACTTTTTCTTTGAATGCTAAAGCGATGAACACTTTGTTTTGTGCTTTGAATAAAAATGAGTTTAATTGTATTTTAACTTGTGAAACTGCATATGATATTTGGCATACTCTTGAAATTACACATAAAGACACAAATAGAGTGAAATATTTTAAAAATAATTTTTGATGCATAATTTTGAATTATTTCGAATGAAACCAAGCGAAACCATTGGAGATATGTACACCCAATATACGGATGTTATTAATGGTTTGAAAGCTCCCGGCAAATGTTTTTCTAATTTTGAACTTGTAAACAAGATTTTAAGATCCCTTCCAAAGAGCTGGGATCTGAAAGTAACTACAATACAAGAGGCGAATGACTTAAATAGTTTTCCACTTGAAGAACTCATAGGGTCATTAATGACCTCAATGACTTGTATGACAAATGATGAACATAAGAATAACCTGACAAAGAACAAGAATGATTTAATACTTAGAACAAAAGAAGAGGCTACCAAAGAAAAAGAAAGCACATAAGGTAACTTGGGATGAATCAAGTGCATCCTAAGATGATGAGCAAACAAATGAAGATGAGGTGGTAAACTGCGCTCTAATGGCCCTCAAATACGAGGCTACCAAAGAAAAAGAAAGCACATAAGGTAACTTGGGATGAATCAAGTGCATCCTAAGATGATGAGCAAACAAATGAAGATGAGGTGGTAAACTGCGCTCTAATGGCCCTCAAATACGAGGTAAATGACTCAATTGAAGCTCATTTATCTTATAATGAATTATTAATACTTTTCATGATTTATATGATGATTTTAAATTAGTTGGTAAGAAATATAAAATGTTAAAAAAAGATCATGCTTCTTTCTTGTAAATTTAAAAAAATTAAAAAATGAGCATGATAATTGTATGTTAACTCCTTGCACTAAATGTAAAGAGTTAGACTTAGTTAAGAATGAAAATGTATTACTAAAACAAATGTAAAAATATTTTAAAATTGGTAGTAAACCATTAAACATTATTTTTGCTAATAAGGGTCATGTTTGTAGAAAGAAGCAGTCAATTTTATGAGTAACTACACTTAACAAAAGCTAACTATTTTTGTTAAAGGACTCAAATTGTATGTTACTCCTAAGGTTAAGTATAATTTTTACAGTAGATGTGGTCATTTTGCTTATAAATATTTATTTAAAAAGTATGACTCACATAAATTGGTTTGGGTTCCTAAAGGAACCATGAATGACTTAATTTTGAAAATTAAGATAGATAGATTCAACCATGAGAGACCTAAAACTAAATTAGTACCTAGAATAAACTCATCCTTCTTGTAGACATCTATAAAATAAAAAACTATAAGCAAAAGATAATATTTTGATTGTGGATACTCATGGCTTACTACCAAAGATCCAACACATTTTTCAAAGCTCACTAGCCGAAATAATAAAGGAAAATTCATTAGCATAGGAATTATTTATAACAAATTTAATATTTTAATTAAAGATGTTTTATTGTTTAACGTGTTATATTATTGATCTTAATGATTTCTTTTGTGATAAAATTTACTTTTCGTTTTTAAATGATGATGCATAGATTTGCCATAAAAGAATTGAGCATACTTGTAGAAAATCAATCGTGTAAATTAAAATAAAAAAAAATAAAAGGGGAAATACATTTTTCTTGAAAATTTTTCAATCTCTATCTTATCGAGTTTTCAAAAAGAGATTGATGAATCTATTTATATCATTTTTTTTATGAATCTCTTAAACTATGAAAATGATTTTGATGATTTGAATTTGAATAAGATTTTTCCAATCGAATCATGAACCTTCTCTTGATTTTTTAACTTGAGATATCTATGGGAATTAAGATTTTTTTATCTTTTATGATATTTTTAACATTTTCTAAATAGGAGACCTATACAAACAAACCATGATCTTGATATTTATAACTTGATATTTATTTTATGAATTAAGATCTCTTCTTTGTTCTCCTATGTTTTTTTTTTTGTTATTTACTAAGAAAAGAATTATCTATATGAATTATGGTTTCTCTTGATTTCTCAAAATTATAACTTGAGATTTTTTTTATGAATTAAGATTATCTACTGTGATTCTTTCGTTTTGTTCTTGGACTTAACTAAATAAACCATAATATGTCACTTGACTTCACGATGTTTACAACTTGAGTTTCATTATATACAAATCCTTTGTGTTTATGGTTGTATATCATTTATCGTGATTTAAAAATTGATATAAAAAGAAAAGAATTATAACATTGTATTCTTCCCTTCTTTTTAACAATAGCTAAGGGAGAGAAAGTATTGCTAGCTTATATATTTCAAAGAGAAGAAAACTTGCTAGCTTGCACATTTCAAGGAGAAAAACTTACTAGCTTGCACATTACAAAGAAAAGCAAAATTTCTAAACTTGTACATCTCAAAAGAAGCAAAGAATTGCTAGCTTACACATCTCAAAAGAAAAGCAAGAATTGCTAGCTTGCACATCTCAAGAGAAGCAAAATTGCTAAACTTGCACATCTCTAAAACTTGCTAGCTTGCATGTTCTAAAGTGATGTAAAACTTGCATGTTTCAAAAAACTTGATAGTTGCACTTTCTCATTTTTATTGATGATAAATGAGGAGAAGTTATGATGATGATTTGAATCATGCATGGTATGATGTAACTTGATATATTTTAAAATTATGATAAATTAAAATTATGCATGCAATACTCATGATTTTATGTGCATGCATTGAAGCAAAATTGTTAAATTTGCTCATCTCTAAAACTTGCTAGCTTGCATGTTCTAAAGTAATGTAAAACTTGCATGTTTCAAAAAACATGATAATTGTACTTTTCTACTTTTTGTTGATGACAAAGGAAGAGAAGTTATGATGATGATTTGAATCATGCATGGTATGATGTAGCTTAATATATTTTAAAATTACGATGAGTTGAAATTATGCATGCAATACTCATGATTTTATATGCATACATTGATGTGAAAGTCATGGTTTCAAAGGTTATCATTCTTTTTTAATGAAAGTTTATTTTCTTTTAATATAGCATATTGATAGGGGGAGCTTAGTTTAAACTCTATCATCAAGTTGTCATCATCAAAAAGGGAGAGATTGTTGAATCTTGGATTTTGATGATCAAATCATTTGATGAAGTTATGATCTAATATACGTTTGAGTGATGTAGGACTAACCTCGATCAAGAAAAAATAATTCAATTAAAAGTAGGAAAAAACAAACTTTGGGCCGGAGTAGAACATGTAGAAGATTGGACATCAGGCCGGATGAATGGTCGATGTGCTGGAGGGAGTTCGGGCCATGAGTTCGGGCATCGGGCCGAAGGATCGAACATTGTGCAAGGAGATCGAAAGTTGCGGGAGGTCAACATGCTGATTAAGCAATATGCTAAAGGAGAAGATGATGCGTCGAAGGGTCGAACGAAGGCTGGATGAACTAATGATATGCCGGACAAAGGATTCATACTTTGTAATCATTTATCTAGATCGAAGTAGTTTAGGGGACTAATTGAGTTAATTTTTTATATAATCATGCTAACTCAATTATAAGCTAATTGGACCTAAATTGGGACTGATTTGGGCTTATTAGAAGGCTCATTTAGTGACCTAAAAATTGGGTCAGGTGGTGGAACTGCTTATGAGATGGAAAAGTCAAAAGCCTAATCTCTGAGGCTGTCATGTGGTGATACCATTAGACTGGGCGATGGTACCACCCAGTATCAATGTGACAGGTGATGGTATCGCCTAATGTCAGACTAACAGGTGGTGGTACCTCCCAATACTAGGCGGTGATACTGCCAATACTCCGAAAACCCGAGAATTTAAATTTTACCTTCAATTTTTAAAGTCATTTAGGGTCTATAAATATCCTACTAATTCTTATATGGGAAAGTAAGGAAAAAGAGTAGAAAGGGGAAAATAATCCTTGTGAAAAAAATTGTGTAATCTCTCTTTAATTAGTCTCTTCCTCCTAGAGTTAGAAGTTTTATAATGGAGGAGTAAGATATAAAAAAGATGTGTAAAAGTTCTCTTCTGAGCCTATCAAAAAAAGAAAGAGTTGTAAAAGTGTAGTTGATCTTCGTCAATTGAAAGAAGATCGTTAGTAAACGTTGGTGGCCTCGATAGAAAAGGAATCGAGAATAGACGTAGGTCGCAATGACCAAATCACTATAAATTCAGTTTACATTTTTGTTCTACTCTTCATCGCTATTACTTTCTAAGTTAGTTACTTAGTTTACTTACTTTAAGTCAAGCATGTTAGGATCAAAATTAGTACTAAGAGGGGGGGGGGGTATTAATTAGTGCTTTCAGAGAACTACATCGATTCGAAAATCTCATTCGATAAAATCATATCAGAAATATGTTTAACTTGAAAATATTCATAAAAATATAATGAGCAAGTAAAGTAGTTTGTAACAAAATTAAATAGCAAAATATAAATACAAACCGAGTTTTATAGTGGTTTGGTCGTCGCGACCTACATCCACTCTCGATTCCTCTTCTATCGAGGCTACCAGCGTTCACTAATGATCTTCTTTCTAATGAGCAAAGATCAACTACCCTTACAACTCTTTCTCCTTTTCACGGGTTCAGGAGAGAACCTTTACACCCTTCCATTACAAGTATTCCCTCACATTCTCCTTTAGAACAGCCTCTAAGTATATGGAGGAGGGAACTCAACTTTCTAATAGGGTTTACAATATTAGAATCACAAAGTTTTGTTCTATTTAAAGACTGGGGTATTTAAAGACCTCAAATGGTTTCAAAAATTAGAGTTAAAAATTTAAATTCTCGAGATTTCAGGGTACTAGTGGTACCATTGCTTGCAGTACTGACACTAGGCGGTACCAATACCCAGTCTGATAATACTACTGCCTAGTTTGACAATACCACCGCTTGACATTGGGCGATACTACCACTCAGTCTGGTGGTACCATCGCCTAACATAGTCTTGAAGATTGTGTCTTGGAGACTAAGCTGCTAATGGTTCCACCACTTGAACCAACGATGCCACTGCCTGACCCAACTTTTATGTCACTAAATGGGCTTTCCACTAGGCCCAAAACAGTTCCAACTTAGGACCAATGGGCCCCTAATTGAGTTGACATGATTACATTCAAAACCAACTCAATTACATCTTAACTATGACCAATTAAGACAACTAATTATAAGACTAAAAGTATATATTGTCCGAATGTCATTGGTTCATCCGACACTCGTCTAATCCTTCAACACATCATCCTCTCCTTCGGTGTATTGCCTAATTGGCATGTTGACCTCCCGCAACTTCCGATCTCCTTGGCACAATGTCTGATCCTTTGGCTCGATGCCTAACCTCGTAGCACAAAGTCCTACTAGCATGTTGATCGATTCTCCAGCTGGCGTCCAATCTTCTGACATATTCAATCGGACCCAACATCTGATTCCTCCTACTTTAATCGATTTATCTTTTCTAATCAAAATTAGTCCTATGTCACTCAAAACATAGATTAGATTGTAAACTCGTCAATTGATTTCATTATCAAAATCCAAGATTCAACAAACCATACTTTCATTATCAATTTTCATTGAATGAAATTTTTAAACAGACGTTTTTTTTATAAAAGCACTAATTCAAACCACCCCCTCCTCCTCCTCTCATAGTGTCGATTTCTATCCTAACAGATAAAGCAGGATACAAATATCTTATTTTTATAATAATCTAATAAAAAATTAGTATTCTAACTAGACTTGTCATATCTATTATAAAATTAACTACCCTTGTAATATCTAATAATTTTTATTTTTTTATTGAATTGTTTCTCAACCTTATTTATTACACCTCAAGAGTGTTAATAGTTTAAGACTTTTCATATATTAGATACATAGTAATATATTGACAAGTAATCTATATGTGATCAAATACCTCTCTTAGCTGAAATAGAAAATATGAAATAATTCATATATATCAGTATAAATAATCTCAAAAAGTTCTTTACTTCTCATAGTATTTTTCTTTATATGTTTAGTCTACTCTCCTTTTATGCAATATATACAAACATCAAAATCAGTAAAGTCCAAATATTTTAAAATATTATCTTTCATTAATTTTTTTTAACTTTTATATTGAAGATATACCCCAAATGTATGTGTCATAATATAAATTTTTTTTATTATTGAAATCATGTTTGAATCCAATATTTGATTATAGGGTCACAAATATCTTTACAAACTAAGTTTACCATTACAAAAAGAAATATAATATACTAACTTATTAATTCTATATAGAGAAACTAAATTTCTAGAAATAGTAAGAACATCAACAAAATCCATCAAATGATCCATCTATTGGCATAGGCGATAAGTTCTCATTGTTATCACTTTTGCTTCAAGATGATTCCCCTTAACCGAGTTGAAAAAATCTTTGCATGTTATTGGTCACATGAGTTAAAGTATCAAAATCAATCTATCAAGTATTAGAAGGAACCTTTATAATATTTGATTCAAAACATATAAGAATTGAGTTTATACTTTTCTTTTCGAGCCAAGTCTTATGTTTAATCTAGTCCCTTTTTGCATGTCCTTTTTGTCATAAAAAAAGTAATTTACTATAAGGGTTTCTTTTCATTAGTTTGCTTAGCATCTCTAGGCTCGACAAATTTATTTGAAGAGTGATGCTTCAACCTTCTTTTCTTATTATTAGCCTCTTAAATAAGTCAAAATATTATGAGATCTTTCCTATCTTAATTTTAATTCTTCTTAAAAATACATACTAGTTAGCTTATTCAAGTCTCACTTATTCATATTTTATTATAGTGAACCTTGCATAGACGAAAAAGAGAATTAAGAATGAATTGAAAAAGAAAATATACATTTATATTTATGTCTGATGCTTTAAATTTTATAATCTTATCAATCATATTAAAGCTATGATCCTAAATCCCTCAATTATCATCATATTGAGCCATAGTTAATTCATTTATAAACGTGTTAGCTAATGACTTATCAATATATTTAAATATCTTTTATAGCCCTTAAATATTTCTATACACTAATTATATGTGATAAACAAAATTTTTATGTTATTTGTAATTATCATTCTCATAAACATTAAACTTAGTCTATTAGATTTTTCTTAAGTATTCATTTTATTAATTTATTCTAAATTACATTCATCTGTTAAGTGTATAAGTCTTCAACAAGTAATGCCAAGTCAAGATCTAATACACTCAGTATGAATTATATATACTTTAATTATTCTAAATAATTTAAACTAGAGAGTATAATGATACTAGAAGCAAAAGAGTGTATGAAAATAAATATTATTATAAAATATAAAATAATATTAATATTTTGAGTTTCTCAAAATATGATGAACTATTGATATTATTCATATTTCACTAGTGAAATATAGATATATCCAATTTTCACTCAAAATTATTTATAAAGGACTCGTATCATCCTTGTGGAATAGTAAAATAATATTATTATTTTTGATCATATAATCCTAAACTAAAAGGATATGAAAAATAATATTATCCTACCCCATCATATAATTATTCGAAGTAGATACGCGGGATTACCTAAATCTCCTAATTATATGTACTATGAATATTATTTTCTTAATATCATTTAGAATCAATTCTTTAATATAATTTTCGAAGTTATTGGTCTAAACTATAAGACCAATATAATAATATAAATATAATTTAAAATATTTTATAAATGATAAATTATTTATAATAATTTATATCCCATAAGTTTACCATCCTAATCCACTTTGATAGTTGCCAATTAGATAATACTTAGGGATGTAAGTCACAAATAATATTCACTATGTATCCTTTAATCTAATTTATACCGAATTAGATTAAATAATAAAATAATAATCATAAAAATTATTGAACATTAATAAACATAAATTAAAAACTTACATGACAGTTATAATTAAGTTAAAATATAAATCATGTCTATATATGAAAAATATATGTTATTTTACAATCTCAAAAGATATACATGTGAATAACTAAATAAATATCAAAAAATAATAATTAGAGTTTAATTATCATATGAAAAAAATTATCAATATGTCATATGAGAAAACTATAAAAAAAATATATACTTTATATTTTAAATTTGGTATGAATCCTAAATTAGACTAGTCAACCCTATTGAATTGGAAAGGTCTAAAATTGGGCTAAAACATCAACCTAATTAAGTCAATGAAAAATTAAAGTAAATCAAAGTCAAAATTGATCAAAATTTAACTTTTCTAAATTCGATCAAAACTTGATTAATCAAATCTAAATCCAATCAAGTAGTTAAAATATAGTCATGATCAAGTCCAATCAAAATATTTAATTAAAATAAATTATATTAGTCAATTTTATAATTAAGGACATAAGTTAATTTTATTTATTTTTTGAGGGGTAAAATTATAACTTTTCATAAGATATATAATGAAAATGTATTGTTTATGAAGATTAGAACTATTAAAAGGATATAATTAGAATTAAAATATTTATAAGGGTAAAACTATAATTTTAAAATAAAACCCTAATTTTTTTCTTCCTTTTCCATGATCGTTGCATGAGGCATGCGGTCGTTGTAGAGTATGGCAATCACCTGTGTGTTGCCTATGGCTGCCACTTTAGGTGGTGGCTATCCTTCATTTGTCAACCGACGACCTCATTGGTCATTGTGTTATGTCATGTCTTCGTGCCCATGAGCGATTGTGGACATGTGCCAATCGATGAACCCCGCGATCGTTGTGACACATGACTATGCCCGTGCATCCACCCGATCGTGATTGTTTCAACATCCAATTAATATTAGTTGAAGCCAACAAATGTTGTCGTAGTGGCATTGTTGTAACCACCACAAGCAGTAGCACTACTGCACTCCCCTACAACCAAGGCAAGTCGATCGCTATAAAGCTATTGCACATAAGCAGGTATACATATAACTACCATCAATTGTTGTATGCCATGGCATTTTCATTGTGTATAGTAGCACCTATATACAGACGCTACTTATGATTGGGCTGACGACTATGACAAGCCACCGCCCTCAATAATATTGTTGCCAACAACAAGCTATCAATGGTAGTCCATCGATCAAACATGAGGAACCCGACATCACTCCGCAAACAGGTGGCAGGACGAATTAGGTAGAAAAGTAAATTGATAATACAGATCGATCGTTCAAGCATCATAAATCAAAGTCGAATAACACCATTTCACAACTAATGGGTGTGAATAAATAGATCTAAAGTATTTTATTTTAAAAATATGTCTCCAATACTAATTATTAGACCCATAATTATGCTACTATTATGCGAATAACTTTAATGTCTGAAACTAAATCAAATAACAATATATCAAATTTACAACATATATCTTTCGATATCATTCAAAAAGTTCTTATCTAATCTACAAGTGCACCATCATCGAATCTGAAACTTTCAGCGATGTCGATCTATAATGAGAACTACACTTGTCTTCTCTTCTCTTCCTATCCTTTACATAACCATTATGGACGATAAATTAGGGACAAATGAATATTGAGAATAAATCTATAATCTATATGATTTCGTCCATATGATATTCTATTCTTTTATAGATGAGAATAAAGGATCTATGATAATAATTAAAAGAGTCTCCCATCAAAGTCATCTCTTAAGGAATCTTGCTATGATTAAACTTTCTTTTTATTTATCGATAACCGTAATCAGAATTCAATTAAATCTATAATATATTTTACTTAATTATATAAGTTCATATAATCTAATAGAGGAAGGAGAAGGATGCTAGGTGCAGGGGGTGGAGCTGATGAATAGAGACAATAGGTGAAAGTAGCAAAGGGCGGATGATGTCGCCTTGAGATAGGGTGAAGGTGATAATGATAAGGATAGGAAAAGGGGAAAGGGTATTTAGAAAATGATAAAAAAAAAAAAGAGAGATGTTAAACAAAAATGGGAGGCACCATATTGTAAAAAATGAAAATAATTTTTTTAAAAAAATTACCCTATTATTTTTAACTATAAAATATGATGTTATAATAGATAATGAATGCATATACCTTAACGACATAATTCTTAAGTTATGACTAATTAGATTCACTGATTCTGTTTTAATTATCAAATCACCCAAAAGAAATTTTCGAAAATGTTGTCTCTCATAAACTTAATATGTCGAGTTCAGACCTACTAGCCTCTCAACGTCAAGCCAGTGAGAAATCACATCACTCCGTAAACTTTTTTTCTAAGGTGTGATTCAATCAACCTAAATACCATGATGTTCCCTACCATAGTAATGATGTTCCCTACCATAGTAATTCCACATTTAAGATGCTCAATCTCAATGCATACTCCTTATAGTATAATCTGATCTATACTTTTATGTAACTACGCAAACATGTGTATTTCTAAACACTACTAATTCTCATAGAAAAACCAGGTGTATTTTATAAGTGCCCTTTGTCATATTTCGTAAGACGTGTCCCTATTTTTTCATATTCCTTGAAATACTCCTAAAAACCAAATTGGTCCATTGATTTTAGACCAATCTAATTCTTAATTTTTGAATAGGCTTATAGTATTTTGAAATATACTATAAATATATTTAAAAATATTATAAATGATAAAAAAGTCTCCTTATTTGTTCGTTCTTGTTCTTAAATCAATAATGATATATATTCAAAATTATTTTTATATAAATTAAATTTTATGGGGTATTTAGTTCACTTGCTTCAATTAAAGTGTTTTTGAATTAGGTTTATAGTGTTTCGGTGGGTATGTCAAAAACATTATAACACTATTAAAAAACATTAACTAACACATAACTCCCCATATTTGATTGTTCTTTTTATAACTAATAAAAATAATTATTTAAAATTATATATATAAGTTGATTTATGTTGAATCTCGGATTTTGATGATGAAATCAATTGATAAAGTTATGATCTAATGTGCATTTAGGTGACGTAGGACTAGTTTCAATCAGGAAAGATAAATCGATTAAAGCAGTAGAATCAAAAGTTGGGCCAGAATTGAACATATCAGAAGATTGGACGTTGGACTGGAAGAATGTCAATGTGTCAACAGAAGACTTTGTGTCATAAATTCGGGCATTAGGCCAGAAGAATCAAACATTGCGACAACGAGATCGAGTGTTGCGGAGGTCAACATGCCGATTGGGCAATACGCCGGAAGAGAGGATGATACACCAAAGGTTCGGACGAAGTGCCGGATGAACCAATGACATGCCATACAACTTAGTATTCTTAGTTGTAATAATTTGTCTAGATTAAAGTAGTTTAGAGGGCTAATTAAGTTAGTTTCAGGTGTGACCATGCTAACTCAATTAGGAGTCAACTGGCCTGAATTGGGGCTATTTTAAGCTAAGAGAAAGGCTCATTCAGTGACCCAAAAATTAGGTCAAACGGTGGCACTGCTAGTCCAGGCGGTGGCACCACCAGAGGCTCAGTCTCCAAGGCATAGTCTCCGAGACTGTATCACGCGATAGTACCACCAAACTGGGCGATGGTACCGCCTAATGTCAGGCGATGGTACCGCCAGTCTGGGTAGTACCAAACTGTATCAGGTGGTGGTACCACCAGACTAGGTGGTGATACCACCAGATTAGGCGATGGTACCGCCTAGTGTTAGTGTTGTAGGCGGTGGTACTGTCAGGACCCGGGAAACTTGGGACGAGACCTATTTTGGCTCCATTTTTGAAGTCATTTAAGGTATATAAATACCCCAATTGTTTCTGCTTGGCATAGCACGAATTAGAGTAGAAAGGGGTTGCTATTCTGGGTTGTAAAATTGCTAAGTGTCCTCCTCCTCCCTTTTAAGTTTTAAGATCATTCAAGAGAGGTGTGAGGCTTATAAGGGTTGTCTCCTAAACCCGTGAAAAGGAAAAGGAGTTGTAAGAAAGTAGTTGGTCTTTGCCCATTAAAGGAAGACCAGTAGTGGAAGCCGATGGCCTCGAGTGAAGAGTAATCGGGAGTGGATGTAGGTCACGATGACCGAACCACTATAAAACTTGGTTTACATTTACTATAATCTCTTTACTTTCATTGCAAACTACTTTACTTACTACTTTCACTACGCTTATGAACGTGCACTCTAAGTCAATCTCATTTATGATATCAGCTTTTATCAAACGAGATTTTTGAATCGACATAAAATTTTACATTAGCACTAATTTACCCACCCTCTTAGTGTCAACTTGATCATAACAATTAGTATAAGAGCTATGTTTCTCTCTATTTGGATTAACACCCAAGAGATATGGCTTTTTTTGACTTTCAAGAGGGTTACTCTATCATTCGTCCTTCTATATTCAATGGGAAGGACTATACATATTAGAAAACTCGAATGAGAGTTTTCTTACTTTCTTTATATTTCAATTTATGGAATATCATTGCAAATGGTTTTCAAAAGTTTTCTCTTCTAATGAACGAATGGAATGATTTGGAGAAGAAGACTTTCTTTTTTAATGTCAAAGTTATGAATGCTTTGTTTTGTGCTTTGAATAAAAATGAATTCAATCGAGTTTCTATTTGCGAAATGGCTTATAACATTTGGAACACTCTTAAAATGAAACACGAAGGCATTAGTAGAGTTAAAGATTCAAAAATTAATCTTTTGATGCATGATTTTGAATTGTTTCGAATGAAGCAAAGTGAAATTATCATTGACATATATACCTGTTTTACGGATGTCATTAATAGTTTGAAAGTACTTGGTAAATATTTTTCTAATTTTGAATTTGTTAATAAAATATTAAGATCCCTTCTAAAAAGTTAAGATCTGAAAGTGATGTTAATATAAGAGACAAAAGACTTAAAAAAATTTCCACTTGAAGAACTCATCGGGTCTTTAATGACCTATGAAATGATTTATATTAAATATGATGAACATGAGAACTACCTTCCAAAGAATAGGAATGATTTAGTACTTCGAATAATAGAATACCACTTAGAGTGATAACTCAAGTGATGATGATGACTTTGAATTTCTCACTATAAAATTTAAAAAGTTTATAAAATAATAATTAAAGAATAAAAATGAACTTAAAAAAAGGATAAAACAACTTGCCAGAAGTTGGGTTAGGCAACGACACCGTTAGAGGCTCAGTCTCCAAGACACAATATCTGAGACTATGTTAGGTAGTAGTATTGTCCAGTGTCAAGCGATAGTACCACCCAGACATAGTCTCACTAACTATGTCAGGCAGTGATACCGCCCAACCATAGTCTCTCAAATTGTGTCAAGTGGTGGTACCGTTAGATTGGGTAGTGGTACCACCTAGTGTCTATGCTGTAGGTGATAGTACCGCCTTGTATTAGTGTTGTAGGTGGTGGTACCACCAAGACCCGGGAAACCTAGAATGAGACATTTTTTTGCTCTATTTTTGTGTTGAATCTCATATTTTGTTGATGAAACCAATTGATAAGTGTTTATGATTTGATCTGCATTTCGAGTGACGCAGGATGCTTTTATCAGGGAGAGACAACTAAAGCAGGAAGAATCATATTGGGCTAGAGGAAAACAATGTCAGAAGATTGGACGTCGAGCCGGAGGATTAGTCGACGTATCGACAAATGGCTTCGGGCCATGGATTCGGGAATCGAGCCAAGAAGAGCGGATATTGTGCCAAGGATATCAGAGTTATGGAGGTCAACTGGCCGATTGGGCAATACGCCGTAAAAAAGGACAATATGCCGAAGAATCGGTTGAAGCGTCGATAGACCAATGACATGCCGAACAACATGATTCATGCTTAGTAATAATTGTCTAGATCGAAGTGTGTTTTATATGTGCAGGATTAACTACGATAGCAAGGCATAAAGCAAAATGAAGTCTCGGAGTCAAGAACGCGATTTTGTTGGGAGTTTGAGAGTTCATCGGAAGTCCAAACGTTCGTCGAAAGTTCTATCGGAACTAACCGAGAAGTCCAGGAGTTTGCCAAAGAGGCTTATTGGAAGTCGCCAAGAAGATTGTCGTGAAGTCCAGGAGCTTGCCGGGAGTCCGCTGGAACATTTCTGAGAGATGGTCGAAAGTTTGCCGGAAGTTCGCTGAAAGCTCGCTAGAAGAAACCGGACTTATTTAGCTTATTGTATGCTTTAAATTTTATAGTTAGCACATAATTGGAGTTGGAATTGAGAGGTAATCCCATCAACTCTGTTAAAGGCCAACTAGGCCCAAAGTTAGGTTAGTTTGGGCCGGATTCAAGGCCCAACCAGGATGTTGAAAGCCTAGCTGGCGGTGGCATCGCTTGGGAAACAACTGCTAGTCATAGGTGCCCAGCAAGCCAATCACGTGAGTGATGGCACGTGTGACTTGATACAGAATCTTTTTGCTTATTATATTTTGGCGTATATCACTTTATAACTATTGCATAAATGCATACATATTTTGTGATGTCCTTGGATTTGTGCAATGGGAATCGGATCGTGATGAGATCACGATAATGAGATCGATTCACCTTTAAACACATATCCTAAATGATCCCGGTCATAGGTTACTCGAGAGGGACATCGTGATAACCGGATAGACTGGTGTGCTGTATACCCATCCATATGATGGATGCAGCTGGTCTCATAGCTGCTCGTGTAGGGACACTAGGGATACAGTACAGGTGCTCATTGGAGAATGAGTTCACTGATTGATCCGCTTACGGAATGCTGGATGGTTGATGATGCCTTATTGTCAGACAGCGATTCCGTAGTCCTAGTGGTGTATCTGGTCCTTAGACTTGAGGACACCAAGGATGTCCTGTATGAGTACTCCACTCTTTGATACCAGACTTATAGGTTTGGCTATCCCAAATCTAGTACAACTGGTCATTGGGAGTGGTAGTCGACCTTACGAGGGCTATTGAGTGTCGATAGAGGATCATCCACTCTCGGCGTCATGAGAGGAATATCTCATGTGTTCTTGCTCAGACAAATCCCTGGCCAGGGTCATTCGGGTTGAGAGAGAAAGAGTTCTCCGGGAGAATCCGATTAGAGCGAGACTCGAGTAGAAACCATATGGGTCTGGCAACACCATGCTCGATATACGGTCTCTAGGATATTAGATGGATGAGGGACTATAGGTACACGGTAACTGAGGACAGATAGGTCCAATGGATTGGATTCCCCTGTATCGTCTGGGGACTACGACGTAGTGGCCTAGTACTTCCGTAGTCGATGAGTCAAGTGAATTATTACAGAGATAATAATTCACTGAGTTAGAAGGAGTTCTGACAGGTATGACTCACGGCCAGCTCGATATTGGGCCTAGAGGGTCACACACATATGGTAGGCATTGCGATGAGTAGAGGTTCGGATATGAGATATCTAACGGAGCCCTTGTCTTATTGGATGCAGATCCAATACCCACTAGGGGAGGACCCATTAGGGTTTGACAGAGGACCTCTATAAATAGGAGGGATTCAGAGCCTCATAGGCTAGAGTCTTTGCTTGCCTTTCCTATTCTCCTCTCCCTCTCCACCTCAGAGCAGGCCTGGAGTTTTGAGGAGCGTCGTGGCAACCCTACTATGTAGAGGAGGACGCTTGACCTCCTTCACCCTCTCCTAAGGATCTGCAAGGTAATAGGGATATACGATCTCCCTAGGTAACACAATCTACTTTATATGTAGTTTCATGTTTCGCGGATTTTTACGTACCAATCTTCGCACGACGACGAACATCTTTTTGGGAATCGGGGATTTTGTTTTCTTGTTCTTCCGCTGTGCATGTGATGTCGCCCCCATGATTTCCCAACAGTGGTATCAAAGCCAGGTTGTTCGTGTGAATGATTGGTTTTGAACTGCGTGTGTTGTGTTTAGGAAGAATTTTGACGTCAAAATCGTTGACGCAAAAGCGAGAAAGGGCAGCAACAGTTGCTGCCCTCGATCTGCGTGCGTGAAGCGCAACCGAAGGCGAGCAGCACAGGGGCTGCGTCTGCAGTAGCCGGCCGGCGACCTGCTTGCAGCAGGCTTGCTGCCGGCGGGGTTGGCAGCCCACGGGCAGAGGCGCCGCAGGGCAGCAGCGCTTGCCGCTGCAAGGAAGCGGCGCTTGCCGCCGCAGGGCAGTGACGCCTGCCGCCGCTGCTCCCGCGGGCGAAACCCCCCCCCCCCACAGGGGCGGCCGCCCGGCGGGACAGCACCGCCTGCGGAGGCAGCGACGCCCACACGCAGCGGCAGCGTCGCCAGCGGGCGAACCGCCTGCAGGCGAGGGCAGTGCCCTCGCCCCGCCGCACAGGCCGCCGCCAGCAGGGTGGCGGCGGCGGCAGCAGCGAAAGGTGGAAAGATAGGGTTTTTTTGGGAAAAAGACAATTTTGGCCTCGGAATTTGAGAAATTATAGTTTCTGTCTTTTGTCCAAATTATGAAAATACCCCTATCAATTAAGAAATTCCCTACATGTCTCTGATTTCAGAAAATATTAATTAATTAAAAGGTTTAGTTGATTATTATTTTTATTATTATCTAGTAGTCCTACATGATGATGATTATTTATACATGTGATGTATGATATGTGGACGGATGATCATGGACCGTGTGGTGATGTGTGTACTTGTGACTATTATTATTGAGGTCTGCGAGCCTTCATTATATTTCTCGTTTATTGTCGGGCCTGCGTGCTTATGATTAAGTTGTAATCACATGAGGAGGCGCAGCGGGAGCGTGGATGCGATAGCGGGACCCACGAGACGGACGATCGCGATGCATGAAGATGCATCAAGATGTCGACGGAACCGATGAGGACGAGATGGACGATCACAGGGCATGGAGATGCACCGTGGCACACATAGTGTTAGGATCGAGAGCACTAAGAGGGGGGGGGTGAATTAGTGCAGCGGAAATCTTACAGTAATTTAAAAGCTAAAGCTGCGTTCATCCGATAAAAAACGATTTCGATATAAAAGCAGAATCACAGTGCAGTTTGCGTCTAAGCGCAGTTTTCGTCTAAGCGCAGTTTGCGTCTAAACTCAGTTTTACGTCCAAACGCAGTTTTACGTCTAAACGCTGTTTTGCGTCTAAACGCAGTTTTGCGTCTAAACGCAGTTTTACGTCTAAACGCAGTTTTACGTCTAAACGCAGTTTTACGTCTAAACGCAGTTTTACGTCTAAACACAGTTTTGCGTCTAAACACAGTTTTACGTCTAAACGTAACTTTACGTCTAAATGTAGTTTTGCGTCTAAAAGCTGTTTTGAACCTTGAAAAGCGTTTTACGTATAAAGCAGTTTGCAGTTATAAATGGAATCCGAATGTAAGCGTAAACTGCAGTGTGAAGATCGTACGAAAACACGATTTACGTTTGAATGCAGATTCTGAAAGATCAAAGCTTAGAAACTCGTTCGTAAAGGCGCAGAGGGCAGTAGCAATGTAGGAGGTTTGCAGTAATGATAAAGTGCTCAAGGTAAAAGCAAACCAGAGATTTAGAGTGGTTCGGTCAGTCTTGACCTATTCCACTTTTGGCTTCCTCCTCCAACGAGGTCACCGACGTCAACTAGCTGCCTTCCTTCAATGGGCGAAGGCTAACTGCCCTTTTACAGTTTCTCTCCTTTTGACAAGCTTAGGAGACAACCTTTACAGATCCTTTCTCTCCTCTCTTTACAACTCAAGACTTAAAGAACAGAAGGAGGAGAACTTTAGGACTTTACACAAATTTGAGCTCTTAGAATCACTGAAAAGATCAAGAATTCGATGTGGATCTGTTGTAAATTCAGTGTTGAATGGGTGGGGTATTTATAGGCCCCAACCCAATTCAAATTTGGAGCTCAAAACGATCAAATCCCGGAATTCCGGGATCAGGCGGTTGCACCTCTTGACTGGAGAGGTGGCACCGCCTGGCAGAGCTCGAAGACTGAGCTCAGGCGATTGCACCTCTCTGCCAGAGCTCGAAGACTGAGCTCAGTGGTTGCATCGCCTGGCAGAGCTCGAAGTCTGAGCTCGGTGGTTGCCTCACCTGGCAGAGCTCGAAACTGAGCTCAGGCTGATGCACCTCTCTGCCAGAGGTGGTTGCACCTCTCTGCCAGAGCTCGAAGACTGAGCTCAGGCGATGCATCTCCTGTCCAAAGAGGTTGCACCTCTCTGCCAGAGCTCGAAGACCGAGCTCGGTGGTTGCACCTCTTGGCAGAGCTCGAAACTTGAGCTCTGGCGGTGCTACCTCTTAACAAAGGAGGTTGCACCGCCCAGTCTTGCTTGGAGACAGAGCCCTGGGCGGTAGCACCTCTTGGCTGGGGCGGTTGCACCGCCCAGTCCCGCAGGAAGACATGGCCTGGGCGGTTGCACCTGTTAGGATCGAGAGCACTAAGAGGGGGGGGGTGAATTAGTGCAGCGGAAATCTTATAATAATTTAAAAACCAAAAGCTGCGTTCGTTCAAAAACTATTATGATGCAAAAGCAAATTCTCAGTTTGTATCTAAGTGCAGTTTGCGTCTAAGCGCAGATTGCGTTTAAGCGCAGTTTTGCGTCTAAGCGCAGTTTTGCGTCTAAGCGTAGTTTTGCGTCTAAACTCAGATTTACGTCTAAATGCAGATTTACGTCTAAACGCAGATTTACGTCTAAACGCAGATTTACGTCTAAACGCAGTTTTACGTCTAAACGCAGATTTACGTCTAAACGCAGTTTTACGTCTAAACGCAGTTTTACGTTTAAACGCAGATTTACGTCTAAACGCAGTTTTACGTCTAGACGCAGATTTACATCTAAACTTTGAAACTCGTTTGTATACTCGCAGAAGGCAGTATGCAGTTGAAATCAAGACGTAAACGTGAACTGAAATCTGATGATTGAGCGAGGAAAGCCGATTTACGTCTGAATGCAGTTTTACGTCTAAATGTTGAAACTCGTTCGTAAAATCGTAGAGGACAGATTGCAGTTATTAATAGGATTAAAATGTAAGCGTAAACTGCAAAGAAGCTCGTTCGTAAAAGCACGGAAAACAGTTCTGCAGAATCAAACGTAAACGTAAACTGTAATGTATGAAAATACGAATTTACGTCTGAATGCAGATTTGGAAGAACAACACTTAGAACTTGTTCGTGAAAGCGCAGAGAGCAGTAGTGATGAGGGAGGTTTGCAGTAATGATAAAGTGCTCGAAAATAAACGCAAACCAGAGATTTAGAGTGGTTCGGTCAGCCTTGACCTACTCCACTTTTGGCTTCCTCCACCGATGAGGTTGCCGACGTCAACTAGGTGCCTTCCTTCAATGGGCGAAGGCCAAACTTCCCTCTTACAGTTTCTCTCCTTTTGACAGGCTTAGGAGACAACCTTTACAGACCTTTCTCTCCTCACTTTACAATTGAAAACTTGAAGAACAGAAGGAGGAGACTTAAAGGCTTTACAACACTTTTGAGCTCTTAGAATCACAGAAAAGATCAAGATTTCGGTGTAAGTCTGTATCTTTTCAGTGCTGAATGGGTGGGGTATTTATAGGCCCCAACCCAATTCAAAATTCGAGCTCAAAACGATCAAATCGATCAAATCCCAGAATTCTGGGATCAGGCGGTTGCACCTCTCGACTGGAGAGGTGGCACCGCCTGGCAGAGCTCGAAGACTGAGCTCGATGGTTGCATCACCTGGCAGAGCTCGAAGACTGAGCTTGGTGATTGCATCACCTGGCAGAGCTCGAAACTGAGCTCGGTGGTTGCATCACCTGGCAGAGCTCCAAGCTGAGCTCAGGCTGATCCACCTCTCTGCCAGAGCTCGAAGACTGAGCTCGGTGATTGCATCACCTGGCAGAGCTCGAGACTAAGCTCAGGCTGATGCACCTCTCTGCCAGAGCTCGAAGACTGAGCTCGGTGGTTGCATCGCCTGGCAGAGCTCGAAACTTGAGCTCTGGCGGTGCTACCTCTTGGCAGAGGAGGTTGCACCGCCCAGTCTAGCTCGAAGACTGAGCTCTGGGCGGTTGCACCTCTCGGCTGGGGCGGTTGCACCTCCCAGCCTCGCAGCCCTGGCGGTTTCACCTCCTGGCTGGGGCGGTTGCACCTCCCAACCCCACAGCCCAGGCGGTTGCACCTCCTGGTGCAATCAGGGTCCGAATGGTTCACTCCATTCGGCCCACTTTGAATCTTTTCAGGGGCCCAATTGCCCCAAGATTAAGCTAATGGGATCACCTCCCATTTTCATGCTTAATCATCATGCTAACTACGATTAACTCTAAGACAACTTCTGCAGCTTTGCTCTGATGCGTCAATCGCTTCTTCCGGCGAGTTTCCTGCCAACTTCCGTCGATCAACCGATAACCCTCGGTGATCCTTCTGCGGACATCCGGCATACTCCTGGACTTTGCGACGATCCACTTGGCGAGTTCCGACGAGCTTCGCTTGGCAAGCTTCTGGACATCTCGGATCTGTTCTCGCTGAACCTCCGACGACTGTCCGAACTTCCGTCGAACTCTCGAACTCCCAACGTGATCATGATCTTGACTCCGGCGCAACACCTGCTGCTTGTCTTACTCTCATCGTAGTTAATCCTGCACACTTATCTCAACACATAGATTAGATAACAAATGACAATTGACTTCATCATCAAAATCCGAGATTCAACAGCACCGCCTGGCTGGGGCGGTTGCACCGCCCAGTCCCGCAGCCCAGGCGGTTGCACCTCCTGTCCTAGGCGGTTGCACCACCTGGTGCAATCAGGGTCCGAATGGTTCGCTCCATTCGGCCCAATTTGAATCTTTTCAGGGGCCCAATTGCCCCAAGATTAAGCTAATGGGATCACCTCCCATTTTCAAGCTTAATCATCGTGCTAACTACGATTAACTCTAAGACAACTTCTGCAGCTATGCTCCGATGCGTCAATCGCTTCTTCCGGCGAGTTTCCGGCGAACTTCCGTCGATCATCCGATAAACCCTCGGTGATCCTTCTGCGGACATCCGGCATACTCCTGGACTTTGCGACGATCCACTTGGCAAGTTCCGACGAGCTTCGCTTGGCAAGCTTCTGGACTTCTCGGATCTGTTCTCGCTGAACCTCCGACGACCGTCCGAACTTCCGTCGAACTCTCGAACTCCCAACGTGATCATGATCTTGACTCCGGCGCAACACCTGCTGCTTGTCTTACTCTTATCGTAGTTAATCCTGCACAACAAATCAAAACTTCGATCGAGACAATTAATCCTAAGCAATTAACCAAGTTGTCCGACATGTCATTGGTCCCTCGACGCTTCGTCCGATTCTTCGGCGCATCGTCCTCTCGTGCAGCCTATTGCCCAATCGGCCAGTTGACTCCGCAACTCCGATATCCTTGGCACAATACCCGCTCTTCTTGGCCCGAAGCCTTTTGTCGATACGTCGACCGATCCACCGGCCCGACGTCCAATCTTCTGACACGTTCCTTCGCCACAACATGATTATCCTGCTTTAATTGTCTCATCCTGATCGAAGCATCCTGCGTCACTCAAAACGTAGATTAAATCATAAACATATATCAAGTAGTTTCATCATCAAAATACGAGATTCAACAATCTCCCCCTTTTTGATGATGACAACCACTTGATGACGGAGTTAAACTTAACTCCCGGAGTTTAAACAAACTCCCCCTATCAATATGCCATATTGATAGAACCTTGAATTCAAACTGAATTCAAGTCATTGCAATATTCATCATGAATACTTGCAATACGTCAACATGAACATATGCATAAACTTATGCATCACATGTCATGTCATCAACATACTTTCATCAACATACTTCTCCCCCTTTGTCATCAACAAAAAGGAGAAGTATCACAATCAAGTGTTTGTGTGTGTTATTGGTTCAACTCTTTGCATGAAAATCATAATATCAAGTTTTATCATCATGCAATCTTGGAGCTAGAAGATTTAGCAAGTGTTATATAATGCTTAGAACATTCATGCTATCAAGTTTTAGATATTCAAGTTTTATAACATATAAGATAGCACTTTTGGTAATGTTCAAGATAGCAAGTTCTATATCATGCAAGCTAGCAAATTAGAGATGTTCAAGAAGGCAACTCTTGCTTCTTGAAAATTTTGCTCACTTTGCTAGATGCGCAAGTTAGCATTTTTGCCTCTTGAGATAGGCAAGATAGCACATTTGCTTCTTTTGAGATAGCAACTTTTTGCTTCTCTTTAGACCAACAAGCTAGCAATTTTTATGATATACAAGTTTCACAATATATAAGCTAGCAAAAATTTCGAAAGCAAATGCAAGATAGCTTTCTTGTGTAAGCTCATGATTCTTGCTTCCTATTGCAATGTGCAAATTGCAAGTTTTGCTTCTTGAGATATTCAAGATAGTGATGTTCAAGAAGACAATTTTTCTTTTTGAAATAAGCAAGTTAGCAATCTTTGCTACTTAAGATAGGCAAGCTAGCAATCAAGTTTTTGCATCTTCTTGACTTGTACAAGCTAGCTATCTCCCCCTTTGTCATTGAAAAAAAAAGAAAGAGAGAATACAGTTTTGTAGTTCTCTTTTCCTAAGGATTTCAAAATCATGACAAATGATGAATAATCAAGTTATGGATGTCAAGATAATTTTTCATCATGAATATTTTATCATTGCATGCATCATTATCATAAATTGAAGTATTACATGCATGATATCATATCACCATTCATAATTACATTAATATTTCAATATAACAATTTCTTCTCAAAATGTGTAACTTTGCACTCATAGCATTTTAAATCATGATTTACATCATATGCAATACATCACATCATAATTAGAAAGCACAAGTATTGCATGCATAATTGCACATCATAAATGTTTCATATCATGATGGTATCAATTTTGTCAAATTATATCCTACCATGCATGATCAAAACTTCTCCCCATTTTATCATTGAAAACAAGAAGAAAGTAGGGGGATAGAGCATAAAAGTGTTAAATATTTCAATCATTTCAAGGCATTTATATCATAGATCAAGTCATGATTCGTAATTCATCATAAAGCATATTAGTTTTCAATCATCACATAAGGCATTTTTGAAACATAGGAGAATGATTAAATTAAGCATACAATGTTTCAATCCAATTCAAGTCATGAATATCAATGCTTTCATATTGTGAGTATCAATTCATGAATACCACAAGATATTATTTGTGACTTCAATTTTGCAAGATCAAGATTATGATTTAGATAAAACTTATTCAAATCAAATCATTAACTTGAAATTCATAATCAAGTCATTAAAATTAATTTCGAGATTCACAAAATATCATGAAATCATTAATCTCGATCAGATGGGAAAAGCATTTTTTAAGAGATTCTTTTTCATCTAAGCATGCCTTAGTCTTTATATGCCAAATTAAGATAAGCATTAAAGTTCAAGACATAAGGCAAAGAAATCTTGTATTATGAAATATATGATATCAAGGCTCATGATTCATTCGAAAAGATATAGTGCAAAGAGCAACTTGAAACATTCTTATCAAGATCACATTTTAAAATATTCCAAGTTTCAAGATATCAATATGACACTTCATTGAATTGCATTTCATTTGAAGAACTCCTTTTTGATAAATGTAGGGAGCATAATGAACGATCTTGATTTATAAAGAGCTTCATGTTATCAAGATCATGATTTTAATAATTATTCTCTTTAGCAAAGAATCACAAAAGCACTTTATTTTTGCATAAGAAATCACATTGTGTTATGATTTATAAATTCTTTTTCTACATACGAATCATAGGAGATATGAATGTGAAACAAATCTTTGCAAGCAAAAACACTATCATTCATATTTCAAGATGGAGTTTATAAGCATGAATCATTTTATCAAATCCATTTTAGAAAAATATTTTTCATAAGTGTATGAGAAAATCCGATTGTTAGGATACCAATTGTTAACTGAATCCGAAAATGAAATTAACACTTTCATATATTCAAACATGATTTTTGCTATAGATCTTGAAATTAAGTCAAGAAGATCAAACAAGCTCATGATCATGGATAACTTAAAATCACATGCATAAAATTGTTAATAACCATTTCATATTACATCTTTATGCATTACTTTAAATCAAACGTGATTTCATTCAACAATGTTAATCAAACATGATACACATTATTACTTCTTAACCATGATCAAAATCATTTTGTTTGTTTATCATAAAATATGCAATATTATTTTCGAAATTATCAGCATGATCATAATTTTTGTATTTTTATTTTTAAACATGTAATTTTCAAGAAAATTAATTCTAAACTAAAAAAAAAAATATATCATGAAAGCATCAAGTAATTTCAAAATAAACCAAAGGCATTTTAATTACCTCAACGTCGTAGGCTAGTAAGGCGTAGTTTGCCGCCTCGCTTTTGTTGACTTTCTCGTCTTCAGATGAGCTCGATTCATCCAAATTTTTGTTCTTCTTCTTGCGTTTAAAGCAAGTAGTTCCATTCTTTTTGCTTTTTAATTTTCGTTTCATTTGTAGTTTAAGTTCACCATCACTTGAGCTTATGCTCGAGTGGTCTTCAAATGTTCTATGTCCCAAATCCTTCACGTTCTTTGGAAGGTGGTTCTCAAGTTCTTCACGTGCATTGCACGTCATTTCATATGTGATCAATGAACCAATTAGTTCTTCAAGTGGAAATTGGTTCAAGTTTTTCGATTCTTGAATAGCAGTTACTTTTGAATCCCAAGTTTTAGAAAGTGAGCGCAAAACTTTGTTAACGAGTTCAAAATCCGAAAAGCTTTTACCAAGTGATTTTAAACCATTGACGACATCCGTAAAACGGGTGTACATGTCAACAACGGTTTCGCTTGGTTTCATATGAAAAAGCTCGAAATCAAGCAGTAAGATATTAACTTTCGAGTCTTTGACTCTACTAGTTCCTTCGTGCGTGATTTCAAGAGTGTGCCAAATATCGAAAGTCGTTTCACACGTAGAAATCCGATTGAACTCATTTTTGTCCAATGCGCAAAATAAGGCATTCATAGCCTTTGCGTTTAAAGAAAAATTCTTCTTCTCCAAAACCGACCATTCGTTCATCGGTTTGGAGGGAAGTTGAAAACCGTTTTCAATGATATTCCATAAATCCAGATTTAGAGAAATTAAGAAAACTCTCATTCGAGTTTTCCAATAAGTGTAGTCCAATCCGTTAAAGAACGGTGGACGAAAGACCGAACAGCCCTCTTGAAAAGTCATTTCTCTCGGGTGTAAATCCGAAATGAGAAATACCCCGCTCTGATACCAATTGTTAGGATCGAGAGCACTAAGAGGGGGGGGGTGAATTAGTGCAGCGGAAATCTTACAGTAATTTAAAAGCTAAAGCTGCGTTCGTCCGATAAAAAACGATTTCGATATAAAAGCAGAATCACAGTGCAGTTTGCGTCTAAGCGCAGTTTTCGTCTAAGCGCAGTTTGCGTCTAAACTCAGTTTTATGTCCAAACGCAGTTTTACGTCTAAACGCAGTTTTACGTCTAAACGCAGTTTTACGTCTAAACGCAGTTTTGCGTCTAAACGCAGTTTTACGTCTAAACGCAGTTTTACGTCTAAACGCAGTTTTACGTCTAAACGCAGTTTTACGTCTAAACGCAGTTTTACGTCTAAACACAGTTTTGCGTCTAAACGCAGTTTTACGTCTAAACGTAACTTTACGTCTAAATGTAGTTTTGCGTCTAAAAGCAGTTTTGAACCTTGAAAAGCGTTTTACGTAGAAAGCAATTTGCAGTTATAAATGGAATCCGAATGTAAGCGTAAACTGCAGTGTGAAGATCGCACGAAAACACGATTTACGTTTGAATGCAGATTCTGAAAGATCAGAGCTTAGAAACTCGTTCGTAAAGGCGCAGAGGGCAGTAGCAATGTAGGAGGTTTGCAGTAATGATAAAGTGCTCAAGGTAAAAGCAAACCAGAGATTTAGAGTGGTTCGGTCAGTCTTGACCTATTCCACTTTTGGCTTCCTCCTCCAACGAGGTCACCGACGTCAACTAGCTGCCTTCCTTCAATGGGCGAAGGCTAACTGCCCTTTTACAGTTTCTCTCCTTTTGACAGGCTTAGGAGACAACCTTTACAGATCCTTTCTCTCCTCTCTTTACAACTCAAGACTTAAAGAACAGAAGGAGGAGAACTTTAGGACTTTACACAAATTTGAGCTCTTAGAATCACTGAAAAGATCAAGAATTCGATGTGGATCTGTTGTAAATTCAGTGTTGAATGGGTGGGGTATTTATAGGCCCCAACCCAATTCAAATTTGGAGCTCAAAACGATCAAATCCCGGAATTCCGGGATCAGGCGGTTGCACCTCTTGACTGGAGAGGTGGCACCGCCTGGCAGAGCTCGAAGACTGAGCTCAGGCGATTGCACCTCTCTGCCAGAGCTCGAAGACTGAGCTCAGTGGTTGCATCGCCTGGCAGAGCTCGAAGTCTGAGCTCGGTGGTTGCCTCACCTGGCAGAGCTCGAAACTGAGCTCAGGCTGATGCACCTCTCTGCCAGAGGTGGTTGCACCTCTCTGCCAGAGCTCGAAGACTGAGCTCAGGCGATGCATCTCCTGTCCAAAGAGGTTGCACCTCTCTGCCAGAGCTCGAAGACCGAGCTCGGTGGTTGCACCTCTTGGCAGAGCTCGAAACTTGAGCTCTGGCGGTGCTACCTCTTGACAGAGGAGGTTGCACCGCCCAGTCTTGCTTGGAGACAGAGCCCTGGGCGGTAGCACCTCTTGGCTGGGGCGGTTGCACCGCCCAGTCCCGCAGGAAGACATGGCCTGGGCGGTTGCACCGCCTGGCTGGGGCGGTTGCACCGCCCAGTCCCGCAGCCCAGGCGGTTGCACCTCCTGTCCTAGGCGGTTGCACCGCCTGGTGCAATCAGGGTCCGAATGGTTCGCTCCATTCGACCCAATTTGAATCTTTTCAGGGGCCCAATTGCCCCAAGATTAAGCTAATAGGATCACCTCCCATTTTCAAGCTTAATCATCGTGCTAACTACGATTAACTCTAAGACAACTTCTGCAGCTATGCTCCGATGCGTCAATCGCTTCTTCCGGCGAGTTTCCGGCGAACTTCCGTCGATCATCCGATAAACCCTCGGTGATCCTTCTGCGGACATCCGGCATACTCCTGGACTTTGCGACGATCCACTTGGCGAGTTCCGACGAGCTTCGCTTGGCAAGCTTCTGGACTTCTCGGATCTGTTCTCGCTGAACCTCCGACGACCGTCCGAACTTCCGTCGAACTCTCGAACTCCCAACGTGATCATGATCTTGACTCCGGCGCAACACCTGTTGCTTGTCTTACTCTTATCGTAGTTAATCCTGCACAACAAATCAAAACTTCGATCGAGACAATTAATCCTAAGCAATTAACCAAGTTGTCCGACATGTCATTGGTCCCTCGACGCTTCGTCCGATTCTTCGGCGCATCGTCCTCTCGTGCAGCCTATTGCCCAATCGGCCAGTTGACTCCGCAACTCCGATATCCTTGGCACAATACCCGCTCTTCTTGGCCCGATGCCCGAGTTCACGGCCCGAAGCCTTCTGTCGATACGTCGACCGATCCACCGGCCCGACGTCCAATCTTCTGACACGTTCCTTCGCCACAACATGATTATCCTGCTTTAATTGTCTCATCCTGATCGAAGCATCCTGCGTCACTCAAAACGTAGATTAAATCATAAACATATATCAAGTAGTTTCATCATCAAAATACGAGATTCAACAATCTCCCCCTTTTTGATGATGACAATCACTTGATGACGGAGTTAAACTTAACTCCCGGAGTTTGCGTCTAAACTCAGTTTTACGTCCAAACGCAGTTTTACGTCTAAACGCAGTTTTACGTCTAATCGCAGTTTTACGTCTAAACGCAGTTTTGCGTCTAAACGCAGTTTTACGTCTAAACGCAGTTTTACATCTAAACACAGTTTTGCGTCTAAACGCAGTTTTACGTCTAAACGCAGTTTTACGTCTAAACGTAGTTTTACGTCTAAACGCAGTTTTACGTCTAAACACAGTTTTGCGTCTAAACACAGTTTTGCGTCCAAACGTAGTTTTACGTCTAAACGTAACTTTACGTCTAAATGTAGTTTTGCGTCTAAAAGCAGTTTTGAACCTTGAAAAGCGTTTTACGTAGAAAGCAGTTTGCAGTTATAAATGGAATCCGAATGTAAGCGTAAACTGCAGTGTGAAGATCGTACGAAAACACGATTTACGTTTGAATGCAGATTCTGAAAGATCAGAGCTTAGAAACTCGTTCGTAAAGGCGCAGAGGGCAGTAGCAATGTAGGAGGTTTGCAGTAATGATAAAGTGCTCAAGGTAAAAGCAAACCAGAGATTTAGAGTGGTTCGGTCAGTCTTGACCTATTCCACTTTTGGCTTCCTCCTCCAACGAGGTCACCGACGTCAACTAGCTGCCTTCCTTCAATGGGCGAAGGCTAACTGCCCTTTTACAGTTTCTCTCCTTTTGACAGGCTTAGGAGACAACCTTTACAGATCCTTTCTCTCCTCTCTTTACAACTCAAGACTTAAAGAACAGAAGGAGGAGAACTTTAGGACTTTACACAAATTTGAGCTCTTAGAATCACTGAAAAGATCAAGAATTCGATGTGGATCTGTTGTAAATTCAGTGTTGAATGGGTGGGGTATTTATAGGCCCCAACCCAATTCAAATTTGGAGCTCAAAACGATCAAATCCCGGAATTCCGGGATCAGGCGGTTGCACCTCTTGACTGGAGAGGTGGCACCGCCTGGCAGAGCTCGAAGACTGAGCTCAGGCGATTGCACCTCTCTGCCAGAGCTCGAAGACTGAGCTCAGTGGTTGCATCGCCTGGCAGAGCTCGAAGTCTGAGCTCGGTGGTTGCCTCACCTGGCAGAGCTCGAAACTGAGCTCAGGCTGATGCACCTCTCTGCCAGAGGTGGTTGCACCTCTCTGCCAGAGCTCGAAGACTGAGCTCAGGCGATGCATCTCCTGTCCAAAGAGGTTGCACCTCTCTGCCAGAGCTCGAAGACCGAGCTCGGTGGTTGCACCTCTTGGCAGAGCTCGAAACTTGAGCTCTGGCGGTGCTACCTCTTGACAGAGGAGGTTGCACCGCCCAGTCTTGCTTGGAGACAGAGCCCTGGGCGGTAGCACCTCTTGGCTGGGGCGGTTGCACCGCCCAGTCCCGCAGGAAGACATGGCCTGGGCGGTTGCACCGCCTGGCTGGGGCGGTTGCACCGCCCAGTCCCGTAGCCCAGGCGGTTGCACCTCCTGTCCTAGGCGGTTGCACCGCCTGGTGCAATCAGGGTCCGAATGGTTCGCTCCATTCGGCCCAATTTGAATCTTTTCAGGGGCCCAATTGCCCCAAGATTAAGCTAATGGGATCACCTCCCATTTTTAAGCTTAATCATCGTGCTAACTACGATTAACTCTAAGACAACTTCTGCAGCTATGCTCCGATGCGTCAATCGCTTCTTCCGGCGAGTTTCCGGCGAACTTCCGTCGATCATCCGATAAACCCTCGGTGATCCTTCTACGGACATCCGGCATACTCCTGGACTTTGCGACGATCCACTTGGCGAGTTCCGACGAGCTTCGCTTGGCAAGCTTCTGGACTTCTCGGATCTGTTCTCGCTGAACCTCCGACGACCGTCCGAACTTCCGTCGAACTCTCGAACTCCCAACGTGATCATGATCTTGACTCCGGCGCAACACTTGCTGCTTGTCTTACTCTTATCGTAGTTAATCCTGCACAACAAATCAAAACTTCGATCGAGACAATTAATCCTAAGCAATTAACCAAGTTGTCCGACATGTCATTGGTCCCTCGACGCTTCGTCCGATTCTTCGGCGCATCGTCCTCTCGTGCAGCCTATTGCCCAATCGGCCAGTTGACTCCGCAACTCCGATATCCTTGGCACAATACCCGCTCTTCTTGGCCCGATGCCCGAGTTCACGGCCCGAAGCCTTCTGTCGATACGTCGACCGATCCACCGGCCCGACGTCCAATCTTCTGACACGTTCCTTCGCCACAACATGATTATCCTGCTTTAATTGTCTCATCCTGATCGAATCCTGCGTCACTCAAAACGCAGATTAAATCATAAACATATATCAAGTAGTTTCATCATCAAAATACGAGATTCAACACATAGATCTTGATGTGAGTGATTAGGCCTACTGGCTCGGGCCTAATCACATTAGGTTGTGGTCCATGATCATATGGTGTGATTGCTTATACACATACTAGATATGTATATATATTTGCATGCGATGTAGATATATATTAAATATGTATATGTGTGACATGTCATATTAGGAGACCAAATCATAGAAACATCTCTCGATAATATTAAGTCGGTAAACGTGAGGCAATTAGATTGACCCACGTGGCCTTCCATCGTTATGAGTAGGAACCGATTCCCGGTGTAGGTTGAGTTGGTCGAGTCCCTCGAGACTCACCTATATCGCGATTCGATATCTTACTTACGACATAGAGATGTCACCGGTGACCTAAGGGCATGGTATACTTGGTCGAGTCCCTCGAGGGTATATCATCAAATCAGACTCATCTTGTAACGAAGGTGTTGACTTAACCGAGCATCATGGTTGGTCGAGTCCCTCGAGGCCATGGTGATTCGGAGGCCGAACAGGACGGGAATCACAAGGAGTTGTGATTGGTAAGAGTTGCCTACCTTTTAGGCTTAGTGTGATTGGTCGAGTCCCTCGAGGTTACACTAAGACGCTGATTGGATCCTGATCCCCACTAGAAGTCTGCCGGAGACTTCCGTTTCACGTGTTGAGGGTGTCGCGTGACTCGTTAGTAAAATAGTGGGAGCATATTAAGATAGAAGTCCATATCTTGATAATTTATTTCTTGCAAAATCTGCATGTTATTCATTTCTGCTGCATCTTTATTTTCAGAAAATGTCGGTTTCAAATCCCTTACGTGACATACTTGATGTCAACCGCCTCACTAGTCCAAATTATACAGATTGGCTCCGTAACTTGAGAATTGTTCTCACAGCGGAGAAAATTGTGTACGTCCTTGATACAGTGATACCTACGCCTGAAGAAGGGGCAAACGAGGATGAGATCGCTCGCTACGTGAAGTACATTGATGACTCTACTCTTGCTCAGTGCTATATGTTGGGCTCTATGACTCCTGAGTTACAGAGACAACATGAAAAGATGGATGCCCGATCCATTCTCCTACTTGTCCACAAATTGTTTGAGGAACAGGGAAGGACTCAGCGATATGAGATATCTAAGAGCCTTTTCCGCGCTAGGATGACTGAGGGGACACCGGTTCATAACCATGTCCTAAAGATGATTGAGTGGATAGAGAAACTCACAGGTCTAGGAATGGTCATAGAGGATAACTTGTGTGTGGACATTGTGCTTCAGTCCCTACCAAATTCCTTTTCACAGTTCATAATGAATTTTAATATGAACAAGCTTGAGGTGACTCTCCCAGAGCTCCTCAATATGTTGAGGGAGGCAGAGAGTACTATTAAGAATGAGAAGCCAGTTCTCTACACTAGTGAGACCAAAAAAAAAGAAAAGGAAAGCAGAAAGGTCCCTTAAGAAGGGAAAGGGCAAGGGCAAACCAGGTAAAGCAAAAGTTCCTAAGAAAGACCCAGTAAAGGACAAAGGCCAGTGCTTCCACTGTGGTAAAGATGGGTACTGGAAGAGGGACTGCAAAGAGTACCTTGCAGAAAGGGCGAAACAAGAAGCTTGGTGAAGCTTCAGGTACATTCATGATCAATCTCCAATTGTTAGATTTTTGTGATAGTGCATTGGTATTGGATACCAATATTGCTTATCACATCTACAATTTATTGTAAATTCTAGCAAAGCTAAGGGAAGATTGACGAGAGGAATATTGCATAAAGGTTTGTTTATGCAAGACACTACTCCACATATCATGAATGTAAGTGTCTAAGAGGAAACGAGATGAAGTGAACAGTGCATACCTATGGCATTGTAGGCTAGGTCACATCCATGAAAGAATGATTCAAAAGTTGCTAAATAATGGATATCTAGATCCATTCGACTACGTGTCATATGCAACTTGCGAGCCTTACCTTCGTGGAAAACGGACCAACTCTCCATTTAGTGGAATTGGAGAGAGAGCCACTGAGTTGTTGGAACTCATACATAGTGATGTATGTGGACTCATGTCAACTCATGCCATTGGAGGTTACTCCTACTTCATTACATTTACTAATGATTTCTCAAGGTATGGATATGTGTACTTAATGAAGTACAAGTCTGAGGCCGTTGAGAAATTCAGAGTATAGGAATGAGGTGGAGAACCAAACTGGAAAGAGTATCAAAACTCTTCGATCAGATCGAGGAGGTGAGTACTTAAGTACAGAGTTTACTCAGTTCCTCAAGGACCATGGGATATTATCCCAATGGACACCTCCTTATACACCTCAGCTCAATGGTGTCTCTGGAAGGAGAAATCGTACGTTATTAGATATGGTACGGTCCATGATGAGTTTCGCTGACCTACCCATCTTATTCTAGGGATATGCCCTAGAAACCGTAGCTTACCTTCTGAACAGAGTTCCAACTAAGTCGGTAGTGTCTACACCATATGAGATATAGAAAGGGAAGAAGCCTGATCTTAAGGTTGTTAAGATTTGGGACTGCCCTGCCCACGTTAAAAGACATAACCCCGACAAGTTAGAATCAAAGACAGAGCGACGTAAATTTGTGGGATACCCCAAGGAAACTTATGGGTATTATTTCTATCATCTCGAAGACCAAAAGGTCTTTGTAGCTAAGAGAGTAGTGTTCCTTGAGAAGGAACACATTCTTGACGAAGATAGTGGGAGAATGATAGAGTTGAGCGAGGTTGGAGAACCAAGCTCAAGCACCACTCTACAGCCCAAGTCTGTTCAGGTACCTAATACACAAGTTTCAACTTTACGCAGGTCTGATATCACATCCTCCTGAGAGATATGTGGGACATATTAGAGGAGAGGATGTTGAGGATATTGATCCTCAGACCTACGAGGAGGCTATTATGAGTATAGACTCCGGGAAGTGGCAAGAAGCCATGAATTCTGAGATGGATTCTATGTACTCCAATAAGGTTTGGAACCTAATTGATGCGCCCGAAGGTATTGTACCCATCGGTTGCAAGTGGATCTTTAAGAAAAATATCGGAGTAGATGGAAAGGTAGAGACCTATAAAGCAAGGCTAGTGGCTAAGGGGTATCGTCAAAGGCAAGGTGTTGACTACGACGAAACCTTCCCACCCGTAGCAATGCTAAAATCCATCAGAATTCTATTGGCTATTGCAGCACACTATGATTATGAGATCTGGCAGATGGATGTGAAAACTGCATTCCTCAACGGGAACCGCAAGGAGGAGGTGTATATGATGCAACCTGAGGGATTTGTGTCCAAGAACTGCCCAGATAAGGTGTGTAGGTTGCTTAGATCCATTTATAGACTAAAGCAAACTTCCCGAAGTTGGAACATAAGATTTGATGAGGCAATCAGATCTTATGACTTCGTTAAGAACGAAGATGAGCCTTGTGTATACAGAAAGGTAAGTGGGAGCGCTATCACCTTTTTGGTGTTATATGTGGATGATATCCTCATCATTGGGAATGACGTAGGAATGCTATCCACAGTAAAGGCTTGGTTATCTAGACACTTCTCCATGAAGGACTTAGGGGAAGCATCCTATATCTTGGGGATTAGAATCTATAGAGATAGATCCAAAAGAATGCTTGACTTGTCCCAGTCCAGGTACATAGAAACCATTGTCAAAAGGTTTGGCATGAAAAATTCCAAGAGAGGTCTCATACCGATGAGACATGGGATATTGCTTTTTACGAGTATGTCCCCAAAGACTCCAGAAGAAAGGGCAAACATGAATATGATATCTTATGCCTCAGCAATAGGGTCTATCATGTATGTCATGCTATGTACTAGGCTTGATATAGCGCATGCTCTGAGTGTCACGAGCAGGTATCAGGCGGATCCAGGCTTGGAGCATTGGAAAGCAGTAAAGTGTATCCTTAAGTACTTGAGAAGGACTAAGGATCTTTTACTAATATATGGAGGTAATAGCCTTAAGATTGAAGGCTACACTGACTCAAGTTTTCAGTCTGATGTCGATGATAGCAAGTCGATTTCAGGGTATGTGTACACCTTGAATGGAGGAGCAGTGTGCTGGAAGAGTTCCAAGCAAGATACCACTGCTGACTCGACCATAGAGGCGGAGTACATTGCTGCATTAGATGTAGCAAAGGAGGGAGTCTAGGTGAAGAAGTTCATCACAGATTTGGGAGTCGTGCCGGGTAGCGAGGAGTCGATCTCCTTATATTGCGATAACGGGCGATTACTCAAATAAGGGAACCCGGGTATCATCATAAGTGTTCTGAGGAGGTTCCAACTTATCAGAGAGATCGTAGCCCGAGGAGATGTAGTAGTGGAAAGAGTTCCATCCGAAGATAACATTGCAGATCCACTGACAAAGCCGTTGTCTCATATTGTCTTTGAGCGTCACAAGGGTCTGATGGGGATCAGACACATAGGTGATTGGCTTTAGGTCAAGTGGGAGATTGCTAGTCATAGGTGCCCAGCAAGCCAATCACGTGAGTGATGGCACGTGTGACTTGATACAGAATCTTTTTGCTTATTATATTTTGGCGTATATCACTTTATAACTATTGCATAAATGCATACATATATTGTGACGTCCTTGAATTTGTGCAATGGGAATCGGATCGTGATGAGATCACGATAATGAGATCGATTCACCTTTAAACACATATCCTAAATGATCCCGGTCATAGGTTATTCGAGAGGGACATCGTGATAACCGGATAGACTGGTGTGCTGTATACCCATCCATATGATGGATGCAGCTGGTCTCATAGTTGCTCGTGTAGGGACACTAGGGATACAGTACAGGTGCTCATTGGAGAATTAGTTCACTGATTGATCCGCTTACAGAATGCTGAATGGTTGATGATGCCTTATTGTCAGACAGCGATTCCGTAGTCCTAGTGGTGTATCTGGTCCTTAGACTTGAGACACCAAGGATGTCCTGTATGAGTGCTCCACTCTTCGATACCAGACTTATAGGTTTGGCTGTCCCAGATCTAGTACAACTGGTCATTGGGAGTAATAGTCGACCTTACGAGGGCTATTGAGTGTCGATAGAGGATCATCCACTCTCGGCGTCATGAGAGGAATATCTCATGTGTTCTTGCTCAGACAAATCCCTGGCCAGGGTCATTCGGGTTGAGAGAGAAAGAGTTCTCCGAGAGAATCCGATTAGAGCGAGACTCGAGTAGAAACCGTACGGGTCTGACAACACCATGCTCGATATACGGTCTATGGGATATTAGATGGATGAGGGACTATAGGTACACGGTAACTGAGGACAGACAGGTCCAATGGATTGGATTCCCCTGTATCATTTGGGGACTACGGCGTAGTGGCCTAGTACTTCCGTAGTCGATGAGTCAAGTGAATTATTACAGAGATAATAATTCACTGAGTTAGAAGGAGTTCTGACAGGTATGACTCACGGCCAGCTCGATATTAGGCCTAGAGGGTCACACACATATGGTAGGCATTGCCATGAGTAGAGGTTCGGATATGAGATATCCAACGGAGCCCTTGTCTTATTGGATGCAGATCCAATACCCACTAGGGGAGGACCCATTAGGGTTTGACAGGAGACCTCTATAAATAGGAGGGATTCAGAGCCTCATAGGCTAGAGTCTTTGCTTGCCTTTCCTATTCTCCTCTCCCTCTCCACCTCAGAGCAGGTCTGGAGTTTTGAGGAGCGTCGTCGCAACCCTACTGTGTGGATCACCGCTAGAGAGGAGGACGCTTGACCTCCTTCACCCTCTCCTAAGGATCTGCAAAGTAACAGGGATATACGATCTCCCTAGGTAACACAATCTACTTTATACGCAGTTTCATGTTTCGCGGATTTTTGCGTACCAATATTCGCACGACGACGAACATCTTTTTGGGAATCGGGGATTTTGTTTTCTTGTTCTTCCACTGCGCATGTGATGTCGCCCCCATGATTTCCCAACAACAACACCCTAGGAATTCTGGACAGTGGTACTACCTAGTGGCAGGGTGCCAAGCGGTGGCACTACCCTTGTCAAGCGATGGTACCGCCCAGTGCAGTGTTAGTGCCAGACTGACACTAGCGGTGGTACTGCCCAGCACAGGCGGTGGTACGGCCTGTACCCAGGAAACCCGAGATGGGATATTTTTAGGCTCCAAGTTTGAATCAACTTGAGGCCTATAAATACCCCTCTCATCCCTGGTTAAGAAACACAAAAATTGAGAGTAAAGAAAGAAAGAAACACTGTTGCAATCTTGTGTGAACTCTTCTCAAAGTTTTAAGTGTTAGAATAGTTTAAGAGAGGAGTAGCTAGGAGTGTAAGGGTTATCTCCTAAACCCAGTAAAAGAAGAAAGAGCTGTAAAAGATGGTTGGTCTCCGCCTATTGAAGGAAGACTGATAGTGGATGCCGGTGGCCTTGACAGAAGAAGAATCGGTGGAGTGGATGTAGGTCATGACGACCGAACCACTATAAAAATCTGGTTTGCATTTTATCTTGAGCAATTTACTTTAACTGCAAACCACTTTACTTGTTTATTGCTTTCAATACATTTACGAACGTGTTTTAAGTTAAGATCTTTACGAGACGATTTTCGTCGGAATCAGTTTTAATTGAAATGAAACGATTTGAACCTGTGATTTTACCGCTGCACTAATTCACAACCCCCCCCCCCCCACCTCCCCTCTTGGTGTCGATTAGTTTCTAATATTTTGAAGTCATTTGGGGTCTATAAATACCCCAGTTATTCTTGCTTAGTATAGCATGAATTAAAGCAGAAAGGGATTGTTATTCTAAGTTATAAAATTGCTAAGTATCTCCTCCCTTTAGATCATTCAAGAGAGGTGTGAGGCTTGTAAGGGTTCTCCTAAACCCGTGAAAAGGAGAAAGAGTTATAATAGGGTAGTTAGTCTTCGTCCATTGAAGGAAGACCCGTAGTGGAAGTCGGTGGCCTCGAGTGAAGAGGAATCGAAAGTGGATGTAGGTCACGACGACCGAACCACTATAAAACTCGATTTGCATTTACTTTAAGCTCTTTATTTTCATTGCAAATTGCTTTACTTGCTACTTTCACTATGCTTACAAACGTGCACTCTAAGTCAAGTTCATTTCCGATATCGACTTTTATCGAATGAGATTTTTGAATCGACATAAAGTTTTATGATAGTACTAATTCACCCCCTCTCTTAGTATTGACTTGATCCTAACAATTTATACTAAGTTTTGAATTTATTTGCCTTATTTATAATGTTTTTGTGGGTTTTTTTTTTAGGTACTAAAAATACTATAAGCTTCTTAGAAAAAACTGACTATAAGTTAGTTTCTATTGTGTTATTCATGTTCATAAACCAATAAGGATAATTATTTGAAATTCTATTTTTGTATATAGGTTGGTTTCTATTGTGTTTTGAGTCAATATATTTTAATCATAGACCTCTGATGTTTTGATGAAGATATAAAAAATGTCATAAACCTGTTCAAAATACTTTGTAAATCTTTTACATTGAAGATTGAATTGGCTCGATCAATCCATAAAATATGTTGGGTCATGTCGACGATATTATGGAGATTATGAAAAGGTAGGGAGCCAAATTTTGAAAAAGGAGACATCCCGGAAAATGTTTGAAAAATATTATTTTTTGGAAATTCACCCCTTCTAAAAACACAATTACTTTTTCAAAACTAAGAAACTCTATTAATTAGAGAAATATACTCAAACTACTTCTTCAGTGTCCTCTTAATTTAATCCTTAATTTATAATAATAAAATTAAATTAAAAATAGGATCCAGCGAATCAATCACAACATCTACATATTCATAAGTCATAGTGAAAGCATACCTTTCTATAGTGTTTTAGTTTCCCTGCTCATGCAATATAAAGATACCATTTCTATTTATTCATGTCATATGTTACACCAGTGGCCATCATGGAAGCAGGACGTCTCAATGTCCTCCTTTCCATTGTCAATCTTGGTGTGTGCGTGTGTGAGAGAGAGATTTGATGGATTGCGTTGATATTAATCTGTCAGATGCACGCAATCTGCTCACAGTGCTTCCTTCGTCCCTGTACGTGACTACATGCATGCACAGCAGAAAACAGCGTACGATCCCCCCATCTACCATCTTTCTCCCTGTCATCTGAGCGCTGCCTTCTCTTGTCCCTCTACTCTCATCAACACCGCACCAAATCAAGTACTGCAGATTTTGAATGGTGGCTTTCCATACGCATCTTTCCCCTTCCCCACCTCCCACAGAACGAAGGCCTGTTCATTTTTAGCATGCCTTCCGTTTCCCTCCTCCCATTTAACTTCTTCTGACCGCAGCAGGCGAGAACCAGATCACAAGCACAACATGCCCAATGAGCATGAAAAGAAAAGAGGGGAAACCACATCACGTGAAGTGGGAGTACTTCAGAAGCTGGATTGGACGCATTGAAGACGGAAGAGAAGACCGAGTGATGAACCAAGACAGTCTCCATCTTCCGATCCCTGGTTTTGCGGCTAGTCAAATGGTCATCCTTTAGAGCAGTGTTCTCCACTGTGGACCTGCAGAGCTTTAGATAGATATTTTGAGGTTTTCGAGTTAGTGAGCTCGGTCTGGGCGACAGGAATTCAGTAAGATCAACCCTGCCCAAGCCCCAGAGTGAGTGAAGTCTGCTGTTGTTACAACTGTTGCAGCACATAGAATCCAGTACATGTGTGTCAATCACATGAGAAGTGCACAAACTGGTACGTACTAATGATCACAAATGACTTCAGAGATTGGAGGAGACAAAAGCATGCGAATCTTACGACCCAACATGGCAAGCATAGAGAAGAATGTACCAGTATGGGAGGAGAGATAGAGAGTCATTATTCCGTTTCTAACCTTTCTTTCTTCATGCTCCGTCGAATATGCATCCATCCATGCATGGGTTGAGAGAGAGGTGGAGAAAGAAAGGGCAGTGCACGCCATATGACACCAACCATGGAAACAACAGCACGAGGCTCCTAAGTACTGATCAATTAGCAAAGCTTCCTAAGCAACAGCAAATTTGATGCTTTCATGTACCAAATTCTGCTCCCTCGGGCCTACAATGGAGTGATCTCCTCTTCCTCCAGGTCTTGAGATGCTTTGAAGCTTCCCCTACCTGATGCCGGGAAGGAACATGGAAGAGGTATGGAAAGACATCAGCCTCAGCACTCTCCACCAAGACGTGCCTTCAACTCCCGTCCTCGCCTTCCACCCCGCCACCACCATCTCCTCCTTTCGAGCCGTCATGCTGCAGGACTTCATCGCCGATGCCTTCAAAGCAGAAAATCGAGCTTATTCTCCGAGCACCCACAGTCCTCCTGCTTCGCTCAGTCCCACCTCTGACAACTCCCGGCAGTTCTTTGGCTATGATCTCAACGCCAGTGCCAGTGCCAGTGGCAGTAACGCAGCACAGTCTGAGTCAACGAAGAAGCGGTCGCCGGAGAAGCGGCCGAACCGGAGCGTTGACAGACAAAGCGGCGTCGAGCAAAGGAAGAAGCGGATGATCAAGAATCGAGAGTCGGCGGCTCGATCTAGGGCCAGGAAACAGGTGCTATCCCCTCTCCTTCTTCTCAAACGGGTTCAAGGACTCTAATCTTGAGCGCCTTCTACGAGACAGGCCTACAGGAACGAGCTAGAGCTAGAAGCCGCACGTCTGCTGAATGAGAACGAGATGCTGAAGCGAGAGTCCGAACAGGTAATCTTTACCACTATCAAACAAAACGATCCTATGCTTTCTTACAAGATTCTTCAACCTTTGCGGCAGCTGCGCATGACAGTGGCTGCTCAGAACCCCACGGCTTCCAAGCCTACGCTGCAGAGAACCTTAACAGCTCCGTTTTGAGTGAGAGAACTGATAGAGAGAAGTTTCCTTTCACCAGCAAATCCTACACTTCCATTGTCCACAGTAAGCTCAAGTGTTCCAGATTTGTGATCGCCTACATATAGCAGAGTCGTCCAACAAAGAACAGACCAGTTTTAGGTACGCGTGTGTACATGTATACGTCTGCAGTGTTTGCCTTCTTCCAACATGTATAATTCTCGCGATGCTGTTTGGTTTGTGCTTGTGTTGATATGGCAAATTCCTAGAACAAAAGTACAGCATTTTAGTTGCATAATGGTCTATGTTCTTTACGTTTGCCAGTGGTCGCACTCTGTGTTTATTAACCTTGCATTATTGTATTTCTAGCCGTTGTTCTTTTATTTATTCATTAAATATTTTCTTTTTTTTAGTTTTTTGGATTAGATTGACTTGGACAGGTTTTAATGATGTTGTATAAGATGGTAAAAATTAGCTGTTTGATGGCTTTATATGATATCTTTTCTCTTGTCATCGTCCTTTCCGACCTAATGTTTTTTTTTATCTATTTGTAAAATTTTATATATTTTTATGTTTCGAATATGAGACATAATTATATTTTAAAAATATTAAACATACATCCATGGGATCAACTAATGATTGAATGACTTAGATTCGACCTAATCGATGTTTGATTCGATTCTGATAAATATGATTTATCGTCTTTTCAAGTTATTTGAAGTTTGAATGCATATGTAATTATTGAGGTAGTCTGCTCGTTACCACTCGATCAATGTAGGAGGTGGAGTTCCTCAGCATGCACACACCTACACGATCGGTTTTAACTGGTTGGAGTATTTATTATTTGGATTGAAATATGGTTACATTAAAGGGTACATCATCCCTTGTCATCATTTTTATTCTAATATGTCAAATCTACATCTATCCATGGTGTCCGTATGTATACCTTCCAACAGCAATAGTATCAAGAACAACAACAAGAATTAACAACGCCAACCACAACAATAAATGATTAACATCACTATCTTAATTATCATTATCGTTAGCCCTATCAACAATAGCAAGAAAAATAGCATCATCTTTATCATCATTATTATCAACAAAAGCACCACCATCCAAAAAACATAAAAATAAAAGAACAGATCATGGTCAGTGAAGTGGAAAGCTACCTCACCTGTGCATAATAGTTGACAGGGGAGAGAGAGAGGACTACCTGGTTGGGATGAGAGAGAGTTGAGGGCGCATATACAGAGATCATTTGTTGAAGGGGGTGAACGGTGAAATAAAAGTTTTACAGCCATGGGTGGAAGTTGAAGAAAAAGAAGAAGAAATCAGAGGTTTTGGCATTTACTTGCAGTTCAAAAATCAGGTGTACTTTATTCGCAATGGTCAAAAAAAGACTAATACTTTATTTGAAGCAAAGAGTCTCCATAGCATCATCATCCATCTCAGGTGTCAAAAAGAAGGGGAAAACATATATTAAAATTAAGTTATGATCTAAAATTAACAATCGGGGAGATGAGGCTCATTTAACAAGAAAAAGTCTAATGAAATGAGTTCAACAGCTTATGGTTCAAAAGAACAAAAAATTCAAGCAGCAATGAGCAAGCATGACAGAAGATAAAATGGCCTATGGTAATCAAGCAAACATGTGCGCAAGTAGTAACTATAAGGTCAATAGAAAAGTAGAATTAGCAAATAAACCATATCATCCTGAACAAAATGATAAGGAAAGAACCAGGGAAAACTTGAGGATCAAGCCAAGCATTCCAGTTGTGACACCCAGATTCTGGTGATTTTGAAGAAAAATCCTCAAAGCAAGCAACTATTGCAAACTTAAAAAGCCATTTAAGTGAACAAATTGAAATACAATAAACTCAGTATACCATCTTAGTGCAATGAAAATAAATCCAAACAACAGTCCCTAACATTAATGTGAACTAGTCATCCGAATAAGGAACATGCTTTGCCAGGTCAATTGCAGATCACCAAAGTCAAAAGGAGAAACAAACCATTTGACGCACTGATAATGCTGCTGCATTTGTTGGTTGTGTGCTGGTACCAAATTCCCTGAATTTGAACGAGTCGCTCGAATAAATCGCTGGCTACCACCTTTTGCACGCTAGATTATCACAATATGGAGCAACCTTTCTGTTGCTTTTTTTTCTTCTTCTGCTTGGGTGGCTGAAGCACGACCTTGATGGCCGCATCGAATACCGCCTTGACATTCTACATCACATAATTTTACATTGCGGCAGGAATCCATCAGAAAAATGGAAATGGATTAAAAACGATCAAGAGGAAAAATTAGGGGAACACACTTGCTGAGTCTTTGAACTGCACTCTATGTACGAAGCAGCACCTATTTGCTTCCGCAGCTCCTCCCCCTAGAACATTGTGAGACCCACTTATTATTGTAAGAAATTCTGATTGAAAAACCACAAATAAGATGCATATTGACATAGGAACATGGTTAAGCTTTCTAACATGTCAACAAATTTACCTGAGCGGTACTTATGGGAACAGCACCTGGGTGATCTATAAAGAACTGCTGCTCATCCCGAAGATCTGCAAACAAATCCATTGCAGTTATTGTCACATGAGAAAACTGTGAAGCCATAAGACGGGCTGCAATGTAGCATTGTTAAACATAAAAAGTTATATACAATTAATTCCATAGAAGAAAGACAATGAATAAGCTTGAAGCAAAATATGTGAGACAACAATGTTGTAGAAAATATGTGCTCTATTGGAATTCCATCACCCAAATATTAGCTCTTTTGCACGAAGATCACCACTTGGCACTCTGAAGATGTAAATCATCATATATGTGACAACAAGAAACTAGTGTAGCATCCCTGTCGACATTAATATCTCCCCTGTGTTTTCATTGTCAGCAATTAAAAACAATAAAACATTCATTAAACCAGAGTTAAGAAAAAGAAGGGAACTTGTGCACACATAAGGAAGATTCCCTTGAATATGCTACATATTGCACAATATATATTAACCGAGAAAAAATGTGAGCATAACTAGGTCTATACATGCCTTTGAACTTTGTCAAGTTTTCATAGACATATTCAACTAAATCATCATACTTATTTCCTCAATTAACCCTAATTTTTCCAGTTCCACCCAACTCTTCTAAGTGTTACCAATTGCATCCATTTAGTGTGAATATCATGCGCCATCATCTTAGTGTCAAAACGTTCCTCAAAATAATCAAAAACTTTAGTGAGATACATAAATCAAATGACTCCGCTTCTGTGAACTGTGTATGAGAATTTCACCTCAAACTGTACATAGATGGACTGACGAAAATTACATAAATAATTGACAAGGGATCTTTTCTATGTAGTTCAATCAATCAAGCATTCCAGTCTGCAGAGTTATCCTTAGATAAACTCTTGAAAATCCTTTGGCTAGCCAAAGGATTTTCAAGGCAACTTAACCAAAATGCATGATATTCATTTTTCCATTTGATGTTCACTGCCTCATTGCCAAATATCGAAAAAACGATTCTGCTTCACTCTAAACACGATCATCATCAAAGACCTGACATGCTCAAATATCATGTAGACATTATTTTGCTCAGATAGAACATATCTTATCATCAGTCACATAGCCAACCAATAAAGTGTCAACTATTTCAAAAAAAATGGAGAAAAAACACAGCTTTGACTCATCTATTGTTATAGATCTCTAACATTCGCCCAGGCTCCTTTGTTTGTTCAGTGAAGTGCCAACATAAATCTTTATTAGTATCCCTTGCTAACTGCTTTCCTCTATGACATTGTGATGTTTGATTCTAAACCAAAGATTACATTCCATATGAACACTATAATTTGGTTATACGAACTTCATGCAAGTAATTTCAGAAGCATCCTTCACAACCAACTTCATAAAGAAAGCTTCATAAAGAGGGACAATATACACCAATTCTTTACCTGACATTTAACTTGTTTGGGAAGCATATGGAGGGAAGGAAAAATCTAAACCTTAGACAACCAAAGGCTAATAAAATATTCAACTTTTCACCAAGTTCTGCAAACCTTAGTCTTATAATAACGAAAAGGATCAAGAACATAGAGGGCAATGAGAAAACAAAAAAATAGATCCAATAGGAAATGACGCTACAAGAGGGAAGAACTAAGTTCTTTTGATAAGATAAATGAAAAAAAGAGACAAAACTAGAAAAAACAAACAGATAGTAAAAAGTTATATAGATAAGCATGTGTTTCATTGCATGGAAACTTCAATGGGAAACTATTATACCACAAAACCTTCTTTTCCAATGTTTGACCAAAAAAAATCTGGAAACAAGAATTCAGATTTTTATAAAAATAGCCTTTTGTTTCACTCATTTTCTCTAGAGATTGAAAAGGTTTCTCTAAGACCCCCCCTGCTTATGTCTTTCCAACGGTTCTTTCTAACACAAAATAACTTCTTTTCCTGATCAGGACGATCTCAACACCATTCAACCAATTTGGCCGACCCCTATACAAGGGCACCTTGAAGACTCAAATCCCTGGTTGGCCAAGCAAAGCCCAAGTCTCAGCAGCCCACTTAACTCAATCCAAGTCCTAATATGACTCGGATTAGGAAAGCCCACACCCCAATAGAAGCAACCACCAAGTAAAGGGGGTGTGGCAACCCTACAAGGAAAGTACTAGTTATGCACACTTTACAAGGAAAGTCCTTAAACTCCAAGGACTTGGGTCATCCCTTACCCTATAAAACAAGGGATGTACCCCAATCTAAAGGCAATCAAACAAAGTCCCATCAAGAGCCCAACCAGCCCTAGCTATTCTAACCTCAAAAGAAAGAAGAAAGGAGAAGAGAAAAGAGAGAAGAGAGAAGGGAGGAACTCTGCAAGGTGCAACCAGTCCTTCCAGCCGTAGCCTTCTTCCATGAGTTCTAACAGACAAAGCTTTACACCAAGCTCTGCCCAGGTGCAGTGAGAAGCACCCAACGCCTGATGCTTGTTGTCCAAACCTCAGGAGGTGCTTCCAACAACGAGAGAGGAGGAGACTGAAACCGGCAACGACAAGCAATTTGCCAAGAGCACTCAAGTGTTGTCCAAAGACAATCTGCATTCTATGCACCTATTAATCTCCTTATGTGCTTTTAATTCTATTGCCTCAAGTCTTGTAGTTAGCACTTTAGCTGTATAAGCAATAGAAGTTGATCTTTTTTCGATTTTATGCTTGAGCTTCTACCAGTAGTTCTCTCTGCCAAAAGTTACATCCGAAAGATGATATCAAGTCGATGGATCATCGAACTGAACCCCATATAGATCAAGTGATATCATAGCAATGAACTCGTGGATGGTGACCATGAGACACAAATATGAAAGATTAAACCAAAAACTACAAGAGTTGGAGTTCACGATATACTCACCCGGAGGAAGAAACACCAACGGGATGGTGGCCAACAACCCAATAGCCTTGGTCAACCTTACTGCCCAGATGGCAATATTAGCCCAGTAGAAAGAGAGGGTCAAGCCAAACCAACCCTATAGCGAAAGATGACCAAGCAAAGAATGTCACTACAAAGGAGAGAGAGTCGTCTCCATCAGAGATGTGCAATCAGGAAGAAGATATTGTCAAACAAAATATCGCAGCAAGAACTCAACCATTTTGAGCTGAGGCACGCATAAACATACCCTCCTACGATGGCTCGATCAACACTGAGGTATTAGACTCATGGATTTATCAACTCGATACTTACTTTGATCTATATGATTACAACAGAGAGGATAGGATGATGCTTGTGCAACTCAAGTTGATTGGACAAGCTCTCGCATGGTAGAAAGCCTATCTTTGAACCAACGACGACGAAGACGTGTCATGGACACGATTCAAAAGGCTCATACAAGAATTTTATCCTATGGGGTATCTCAAAGAAAGATGGAGGAAGTGACACTACCTATGCGAAGGGACCATTATGTGCAAGAATGCACCGTCGATTTCGACAACAAGCGATAGCACTCGGTATCTCCCTTGACATTCACTCGATAGTGATGAAATACACCACCGGCCTCCATGCCCAAATCAACACAGAACTACGTCTCTTTAAAACTCACGACTTCACGACGACAAGTGTGATGGCAGTGACAATTGAGAAGAAGAATAGAACTTGTATTGAGAAGAATGGGAAGAAGGCTAAGGGAAGCACCCGAAAGCTAAGAACACCGAGAGCCATAAAGCCACATCTTCTTCCAAAAGAAACGATTTATTCTATGATCAATCAGAATCAGAATCACGAGAGAAGTGTTGGAAGGTCAAACTTAAACTCTTCCCGATTAAGTGGAAGAACAATTAGAATCAGTATACAGCAATCGCGACCGAGGAGATATCAAATCGAACTAGCACCGGCTTCACACTCGAATCCGAGTCTCTCACTAATGGCTAGACCAAAGGATATAGACTCGAATCCGACCCTCAATCTAGAAGTTCGAGAAAAATGGTTCACTCTCAAGATACTAGTGTAACAGATGCAATCGTCGACACTGGAAGCCAAAAGAACCTTATCTCAGCAAGCTTGATGCAAAAGCTGGGACTCGAGACCACTCCTCTATAAAGTCATATCCTTTGGTGTGGATCCACAAATACGTCGAGATGAAAATAGATCACCAATGCAAATTCAAATTTGCGATCACCAACATGTACAACGACAAGGTGACATACGAGGTGGTGCCCCTCAACATATGTCAAGTCATCTTCGGGAGTCCATGCTTGTGGGACCAAGAAGCCATCTACTATCATCGGCCCCAACAATACATGTTCTGAAAGGACAAAAAGAAGTTCATCGTCAAGAAGGACAGAAGCAGATAACCAATCAACTTAGTATTGATCGCCCAAGCAAAGAGGATGGTGGACGCATGCCGAAAGTTTGTGCTCCTACTCAACCGGCCAATTACAGTAGTGACACAAACATTAGCCTTGACTTCGGCACACAAAACCACAAAAAACAAAGGCCTACAGTAGCCATAAGCAAGTATCCAAATCTTTTTGAAGAACACAGTTGGTCTTCCCCTACGATGCCTAGTGGAGCACGAAATCTAGCTTATTTTTGACCTTTGTTGTATCTTAGCATGTACCAGAGTTCGATCATGGAGAACGACGAAATCCAAAGAAAGTTGTTGAGCTAATCGAGAGTGGTGTCATTCAACCAAGCAATTCCCCTTGCGGCTCACCGATGGCTCACCGATGGTGATAGCGCCAAAGAAAGACAAAGGTTAGCACATGTGCGCCGACTATCGTGCCTTAAACAAGATCGCAATGAAGAATCAATAACCGTTGCCACGGATCAACGATTTGCAAGAGCAACTACAACCTACCATGGTCTCCTCAAGGCTAGATCTCAAATCAGGATATCAAGTTTGAATCCAAGAATATACCTGGTAAACAACATTCAAGACAACGAGTTGTTCGAGTAGTTGGTGATGCCTTTCGGCCTATGCAAAGCATCGACCACCTTCATGCGACTCATGGACGATGTGCTGTCATTATATCGGAGATTTCGTCATCGTCCACCTCGATGACATCTTCATCTATAGCAAAAAGAACATGTTGAACACAAGCGACTCAAACAAGGTCTTGATGAAACACCAACTGCGACTCAACCTAAAGAAATACGAATTTGGTAAAAGAAAGCTCATCAACCTTGGCTTCATCATTGGTGGAGGAAGAATCTAGATCGACGATCGACTCAAACAAGGTCAAGGCAATCCGAGAGTGGCCAAAACCAAGGACGATCACAGAAATTTAAAGCTTTCTAGGAACACACCAATACCTAGTAAGTTCTCCAAAACTTCTCTACTCTTGCGACTCATTTACATTCCCTCACCAAGGCAAGGCAAAGATTCAAGTGGATGGAAAAGCATGATGATACGTTCTAGTGAGGCGCCCATGCTAACCTTACCAAGTCTGCAACGACCATTCCAGTTAGAGGTGGACACATTGAAATATGCAATAGGAGATGTTTTGATGCAAGATGGCCGACCCATGGCATACCACTCTAAGATATTCCTAGGATCTCAGAAGTCTTATCCCGCTTATGACAAAGAATTGCTCACGCCACACCAAACAATCAAACATTAGCGTGTGTATCTTTTGGGGAAGGAGACGATTGTCTACACCAACCATCGACCAGTTCAATACCTTTGAATGTAATCCAAATTGTAGCAAGCACGGCATACGAAGTGGATGTCATATCTGCAACAATTCAACTTAGTGATCAAGTACAAAAGGGTGGGCAAAACAAGGTAGCTGACATGTTCCATGATCCTCGATCGTGAGTCTTTACTTGTCAGTGCATATGTAGGACGAATCTAGTTTTCACGAAGACTATGCAAACATATACATTGAAGACCCAAAATTTAAAGACATCATGGAGAAAGTCAAATCAAGAATTGACATGAAATTCATGCTCCAAGGAGTGCTCTACAAGGGTGCTTAGCTTTGCATACCGCAGAAAGCAAATCACATGAATTAGATCCAACAAGCACACTCATCAAAAGTCGTAAAACACTTGGTGTGAACAAGACTTTGATGAACCTACAATGACATGTTTACTAGTCTCGGATGCAGCAAGATGTGGCGTAGTTCGTGCGAGGATGTGTCCTTTGCAACACTTTAAAGTCGACCAATCGAAAATTAGAATTGTACACTCTATTGCCCGTTCCATCACAACCATAAAAAAGCGTATCTATGGACTTCTTGGGAAGTCTCCCTACGATGAGACAGTGACACAACTATCTCTTTGCGGTGGTCGATAAGTTATCGAAAATGGTGGTGCTCATGCCTAGCAAGAAGATAATCACTGGAGAAGGAATAGCCCAATTATTCTTCTAACACATGTGGACACACTTCAGCCTTCGGAGTTCCATTGTGTTCAACCGTAACAAGCATTTCTTGACCAACTTTTGGAATTCATTTATGGACACCAAACTGGAAAAGAGCACAGCCTTCCATCCACAAATCGACGGCTAAACCATAGTGAACCGCACTATGGCTCATCTCCTTCGAGAATACAACTTCGACACTCGAAGACATGGGATGAAAGCTTATCGTACCTTTAGTTTGCTTTCAATCGAGCAATGCACAATTCTAGTAACAAATCACCATTCGAGGTATGCTCGAGTTATTTATCGCAAAGTTCTTTCGATCTGCAATTTATAATCGATTCAGAATCAGTTACATCCAACAAAAAGCAATGCAACACAACAAGCCTAGAAATTTCTAGAGAACATCCACAAGGTGCATGAAGAGATTGTGAAGCAATTTCAACGAAGCCAACAAAAATACAAATGACACAATCGACACCGTGTCAAAGGACGATTCCATGAAGGAGACCTTTTTTTGCTACACTTTGGGAAAGAAAGACTCAAAAGAGAAGGAAAGAAGCTAAAGGCCATCTGATATGGACTGTTCAAAGTCTTGGAGCGGATTCAAAATAATGCATGCCAACTCGAGTTGCCACCTTATATGGAGATGTACTCTGTTGTGAACGTCGAGAACTTGAAATCGTTCGAGCATTTGATGTTAGACGATGAGATGAATGAGACGCTATCATCCATCGAAGACTTGGTGACCGACCAAGAGAAGCCACTTGAAAAAGACACTATCGTCGAGAAGTTCACTACCACCCGGCAAGGCATCAAAGTTGTCTTCCAAATTGGACGCAAGGAGTAAAAACCAAGTGCAACAAGATGATTCTCCAAAGAAGCTACCGAAGCTAAGTTTTCCAAACTTCAAAGCAAGATTCAATGGGACGTGAATCACCTAACTAGGGGAGTCATAATCAAAGACGATCTTAACACCATTCAACTAGTTTGGCCGACCCCTATCCAAGGGCCTCTTGAATACTCGAAGCCATGTTTGGTCAAGTAAAGCCCAAGTCCAAACAACCCACTTAGCTCAATCCAAATCCTAATAGGACTCGGATTAGGGAAGCCCTCACCGAAATAGGGGTAGCCACCAAACAAGGGGGTTTAGCAACCCTACAAGGAAAGTACTATCTATGCGTGCCCTTCAAAGAAAGTCATTAAACCCTAAAGACCTGAGGCACCCCTTACCCTATAAAACAAGGGGTGTGTCAACATCTAAACTCTAAAGGCAATCAAAATAGTCTCTAGCAAGAGCCCAACCAGCCTTAATTGTTCCAATATCAAAAGAGAGAAGAGAGGAGAAGAGAGAAGGAACTTTACGCGGTGCAGCCAATCCTTCTGGCCGTAGACTTCTTCCTCGAGTTCCAACAGTCGAAGCTTTGCATCAAGCTCTGCCCAATTGCTGTGAGAAGTCGCCAACGCTTGTTGCCTAATGTCCAAACCTTAGGAAGAGGTTCCAGTAGTGAGAGAGGAGGAGACCGAAACCGACGATGAAATATAATCTACCGAGAGCACCCAAGTGTTGTTCAAAGACAACCTACACTCTACGTACCTATTAGTCTCTTTACACACTTTTAATTTCATCGCCTTAAATCTTATAGTTAGCACTCTTACGTTACAAACAATAGAGGTTGTTCTTTTTTCGATTTTACACTTGGTCATCTAACAATAGTTCTCTCCTCAGCCAAAACCTCCATCCGAAAGGTGGTATCGAGTCGACGGATCGTCAAACCCAAACCCCATACGAATCATTTCCTACACCTCAAACTCGGAAAAGGAAAAGGAAATTGATTTTCATTCCTATTTCCTATAAACCAAACTCCAACTAATTTTTTATGGAAAAAATTTACTGAAAAAAAGATTCTACCCTTTTCCTTGTATTCAAATAGGTCCAAACTGAAGAAACATATAATATCCGATCAGCCAAGAAAATATCATTAATCAAATTCCACCAGTACAAGACTTGTATTGTTAACCACTATAGATTTCATAATCCAAGATAAATTTATGTTTGAAAAAAATCATAATATAAGAAATCCTACATAAGGAGGCCTTTGCAACTCCCTAAATCCTAATCTGACAGTTGATATGACTCTAAAGGCACAAGAAAACTACCATAAAATTAATGACTAAAATACATTTGAAATTTTCTAAAAAATAAAAAAAAGATTTAGATAACTTGAACCTAAGCTCAAACTAACTTGATTATATCTAATTGAACTTGTCATGCTCATACACCACCATATTGCACATCCTTATTTTGGGAAAGACACCAAAATCACCTATAGAATTACATAAAAATGATCCTATTAGTATCACCAAGTTCTCAAATGCTAAATAAGAACACGTCATATACTTCCGACTTTGTAAGCCAACTTGATATACCTCCAACAGGAAACATTCATACACAATCAACTCTATGAAAAATAACTCAAATGACAGTTCTAAGATGCAAGAGAAGACGATATAAGAAGATGATAAAAGCTAAATGTGACCGGTCGTTCATAAAGAAATAATGCTCAGCGAATCATAGTAGCTCAACAGGGTGAAGATCAACAATGATTATACACTATTGTCAGTATCATCATCAGTGTAGGATGTGCAAGGATAAACATCAAAGCATTGCAATTTAATTCTGTAGCAACTTCACCGCAAGCATGTGTCAAAAAAACCTGGACAAACCACAATCCTCACAGATAACAAGAAAAGTAAACACAACAGATCCAAGTTTCAAAAAGTTACATGACTACTTTGGGTTGCATAGGTTAGGGTCGAGCTAGTGTTGAGTCAACATAAGTCTTGACCAGGTACGAAATCATGTTGAATAAATTTGGTCCTAATCTTAAAGGTCGCTGATATTTCCATAAGTCTGTAATCAGTCTTCTCAGAGTTGTAACAGAAATCAAACTATTGTATGTTCTTTGTCCACTAGCAATGGTTGCTCCAAGCCATCCTTACTTTCTCTCCATTCATTTTGCACTGAACATATAGTTGTCAAAGTTCTGTCTGGCTCATAACTACCAACCCTCAAAACAAAATTCAAAAGCAACTAATCTTGAATCTGATAGTTGTACACAAAGCGGATAGGAGACTTCTAAGTCACCAAGTCAAATTCCACCATAACCATAACAAGAAAAATGAAAATAAGAAGTGAAACAAATTAAAATATCATAATAACATTACCAAGCTTTGTTCCAACAAGAATTATGGGCACACCAGGTGCATAGTGCCTTAGCTCAGGAATCCACTGAGAAATCAGAATCAAAAAAAAAGAGGAAAAAAAGGAATCAGCAAACCATGCACCTTTTTTGTAACAAGTTGGATACTTTTAAACAAAGATGTAAGAATGAGGCAAAATCCATCACCTTCTTGGCAACATTTTCATAGCTGGCTTTACTAATGAGAGAGAAAGCAAGCAAGAAAACATCTGCACCACGGTAGCTCAAAGGTCTTAATCTATTGTAATCCTCTTGGCCTGTTTAAAGAAAACATAATATTTTACTAGTGTGGAAACTAAAATATACAAGGAATGCAGGGATTAAAACAAAAAAGGAGAGAATCAACAGGCAAAAGAGAGAAATAAAATTCAATGTACCTGCAGTATCCCACAAACCTAAGTTAACTGTGTTACCATCCACCACTACATTTGCGCTGAAATTGTCAAAAACGGTAGGAACATAATCCTGTTCAGAAGATAAGGAATATAAGTATCTGCAATTGTAGGCCTCCATAAACTCTCGTCCCTCAAAATGTGGACTTAACAATGATAGTCTCCTCTAGGAATAAAAGCCTTGAGTTAAAAATCCTAATTCAGGACTTATAAGGCCATGATTTGCACATTCTCATCCCTCAAAGACAAAATTAACAATAAAAATTTATCAAGAAATGATCATCTTGAATGAAAATCCTCTTTCAAAGAGGCAAAAGTCTAAAGTTATGGTCCATAAAGTGCAAACTAACAGTTAATAAAGATATTAAAAGATTGCCATTATAGAGACCACACTTCTGTCACCAGATAATGAAAAAGAAGGTGGATACGATGCTTAATTGGTCCATAAAGACAGTTACTAGAAGCATTAATGATTTTCCATTAAAAAGATAACATTTTTTCCCCCACATGATGAAAAAGAAGGTGGATTGGATGCTTGAATGGAACAACTAAGTGAAATGGTGTTGCCACATATTTTGCAGCATGGCATACAATACAATGTTCGACAGAAACTAACGGATTCTTTGGGAATAGAGAAATCAACATAGCCCTCAAACATATGGACAGCTTTCCTCGTAAACCAATAAAATATCAAACTTTTCAAGAAAACAGAACCAGGAATCATTCTGGCGTCTCCAGATCTTCAAACTACTGCTATTTTCAACATCATTTCCAAAAAAAAAAAAAAAAAGATTCAGAGGTTTCTTTATGCTATGCATAATAAAGACACATCCGTATAATTCACATACGTCAGTCCTGAAATACGTCCTAATTAGTTCAAGCGTACCATTTTCTATCACAAAGCCCCTTTTTCTAATCAGCAATCCACAAATTTGAATAGAATAATCCCACAATTCTTCGTTTCGTCAAATTATACACCTGAGAACCCTAGGGATTTGAAATTTCCCTCAGAAGGAATTTTACTACGAACAAGAGGGGAACAACAAATAAAACCTTTTCAACAAAAATTCAACCTCGTCAAGAGCAGATTTTTTTTTTTTTCCCCTACACCACGAGTGTCTTCCTCCCACAGGAAAATATCGAGAAGGTGACGGAAGCAAGAAAAGAACACAAAAAAAAAAGATCGAAATTTTCAGCACGCACCGTGGGGAAAGTGTTGCTGGTGTAGGAGATAAGCATGCAAGTCTTGCCGACGGCACCGTCCCCCACCGTGACGCACTTTATAAACCTCGACGCGCTCATCTCCTCCGCCGATCTCCTCCACCCTTACCCACCACAACACAGAACTCAAGGAAAAAAAAAAGGTAAAAAGAAAAAAGCCCCTCACTCTCTTCTCGGCCTCCAACTCGGCCGCCCGCTGCTTCTTCAGCTGCGCATCCGAGACAAACGTCCCGCGGCCAAATCAAAGACCTCCGCCATCGACGACACCGAGAAGGCAAAACAGAAAGGAGCGGCAGCCCTAACTCTCAGAGGAAGAGGAAGCAGATCTGCAAAAGAGATCTCCTTCTCTTTCGCGTTCTCTCCGAAAGAGAAAGAGGAGAAGGCCGGGAAATCGTGCGTTCAAAGCGGATTAGGGGAGAGAGAGGGCGGGGAGGGAGGGGGGGCGAGGCGGCCGGGAAATCGTCCGCTCGAAGCGGTCGCCCAGAGAGACCAACTCATTTATACATTTATTTTTTTCCTTTTTAGCACTTTTTAATTATTAATCAATTCAATATATATGTAAATATTCACATGTTATTTATATTTAAAATTCACATTAATAGTGTAAAAATATATATTTTTTTATTTAATTCATAAGCGTAAAATATATATATATATAGTGTTGATTTTACATATATTCTTTTTATTCATAAATCTATGAGCCCCTTCTCATTGTTTTAAAAAGCTATATGCTAATATAATTGTTTGATCATTTTGAATTATTGATCCCCTATAAGCTTAGAATATTTACAAGAAAATGGTCCATACAAAGAGATCAAAACTCTATTTCAAATTAAAATAAAATTTGTAAGATGTTTAGTACCTTTAGGAGGAACAGTATCGATGATATTAAGGTAGGAAAGGTGGGTTCCTTAATAAAAAAACACTCTCACATCACTCATGAGATGGATTATAAAAATAATATTTTTCTTTAAAACTAATCAAATGGACACTTACTAGCATCTACCGAAAATCTCATTTGCCTTTTATAAGAAATCAAATGTAAAACATGGAACATAGAACACAAACATTTTTAGTCTTTGAAAAAGTTTTCCCTTTTCTTTTTAATTTCGAATTATCTAATAACCTTTGTTTTATCTTGAAAAGAGAGTACTGGAAGAACAAAATAGATCGATTCATTTCCATCAAGTCAATTTAACAACTAATAATATTTACATATATTAGTGTTATAATTTCTAAATCCTATTCTCTCATGTTTCTTTAATTATTTATGTATTTAGAGATTTTTTTTTTCCTACAATCATTATCTTGACATCTACACTCGATATCATGGCGTCTTGTCTATTCTTGCACTCCAATGAAGCCACGATGGCTATAGCATGAGTTGTCCTACGAGGCCATTTTGAGACCACATCTCCAAGCTCTAAATGTTGGTCACGGGAAGTAAAATAGATTGGATGTGATGTTAAATGTGATCACGTACTTTGTTGCCCAAGTCTCTTGTGACCACATAAGACCGTATAAAAGGAGAACGCTGGTTTAGGAAAGTGAGCTCTTCTCACAGGAACCATGCAACGTCTCTTTAATTCGTACTTCGTGTTATTGTTTTCTCATTTACATTAATTAGATCTTGCTATTTCCGTGACTAATCTGTATTAATTAGCATGATGGATCGATGATTCGCCTACTCTTTTTGGATTTGATAATGTAAAAGGTAAGATGGAGTATGCTAGTTTTATTTGGACCTTAACGAGAGACTCAGACATCATTTTCGAAAACCTCAATCGAGAAGGTTAAATTCTCTCGAGTAACATTTATTTTATTAATTATAAACTTTGATTGCAATTTAAGGATGATGAGTATTAGCAAGAAGAGACGAAGTCATGACTATACCTAATAAAAAAAATTTTAGCGTAAGAACTTATAAAATAACAAAATTAATACTTAATATAGGGTGTGATTTTTTTTTTCGGGATCACATCTTTCTACACATCAATTTATTCATAATTTATAAATATTTTATTATAATTTATTTATTTGTTAAATAAGTTAAAAAATAAATATAGTGATGTTAACTCAATGAATCATCTAAGTGGCTCTACGTAGTGGTAGAGGAATGTCCATTCTTCGTTGGAATTCAATTTAGTGCTAGTAGGAGGTTGTTCTGAAAATTAAAAATAAAGATAAATCAGTAATACTAAGTAGGAACCCAAAAGTTAACTCAAAATAAAACATGATAAAAATCAATAATCTCATTGATGTATATAAAATACCCGAAAGAGTACTCCCCCAACAACGGATGGAAGCAAACTCATATCGCTCTCTCAACAACGGATGGAGTGGTGTCCCTCACACGCTAAAGTGGGGATATGTTCTTCCCAACAGCAAATGAAGATACCATCCAACTGCCACATCCGACGGCCTACTAATCCCCGAAGGGAATTACCCTACTTGCCCTTAGTAGGATAATAACACTATCTCATACTGGTCATGTCTACATCACGATGAAATAATATACCAAAAATATCTCTTTTAAACATTATTCATGTCAAATACTATCAATAGCCTCAATTTACTTAAACCATAGTTCAATCGATCAGATTAAACTCGATTTAACTACAACCTAGTTGAACCGATCTTTAATCCTCATTTAATTGATCTGGAACTACCATATATTAGTATAATTTGGACTAAATTAGGTTCAAATTAGGTAAAACTGACTTGAATAAGTCAATCAATTCAGAATCTAAATCGATCTAGACTAATTAAGTTTGGTTTAGTTCAATCAATATTTGAGCTCAAATCCAACAATAATATTGGGCTAGGCTAAGCTAGGCCACCTCATATACTAGTTTAGTGCATTGCACATGATTGTGCATGCATCATATTAGGTTGGACCAACCTTAGCCCACGGATTGATCATATGCATTGCACATGACTGCCTATGTTGGGCTAGGCTGGGTTAGCCTACGGGCTAGGGCTTGACCCGCGAGTTGAGTCTAGCCTACAAGCTGGGCCTGGTCTATTGATTTAGCCTAGCTAGTGGGTTGTAACCTGACCAATGGATTAGGTATAGCTTGCGAGCTATTTTAACCATATTCATATCTAATTTCATCAATATCAAATTATAACAATATATATTGACCGACCATAATACATTAAAACATAAATTAAAGAATAAGATTGAAATATAAAATTCAATACAAGGAAATGATATTTGTAATTCAAAAAGAATTAAAAATCATACTTTCAATACATATAATATATGCATAATTTCAACATAATCTAATCAAACAATAAAATTCTAAAGCTTAAAAGGGATCAAAATTTTTCAAATAATATATTAGAATCTAACAATAAAAAAAACATTTAAAGGATTAAAAAATATTTTTTGAACTACTTATAGTATATTTTAATCCGGATAAGATTAAAAGGTAAACGATAATACAATATAAGAAAATAATATTCTTAATCCAAATATGAAAAATCAGATATTATGTATTTAATACATAAAATATATATAATTTTAATATGTTTAAATCTAAAATAAAAACTTTTAAAGAGGATTGAACAATCCCTTAAAACTTTAGATAATATATTTTAATCCAACAATAAATATTCTGACATTAAAAGGATTGATAAATATTTTTAAACTACAAAAATTTTTACATTTAAGGAATTAAAATAAAAATAAAATATTTTTTTTTTTCAAAAAGGTAGGGAAACCTATCTCTCCTCAATATAATGTAACTCCTTGTTCCTCCCATTGTTGAGTTCGACTAGTGAGGAACGAAGGAAAGAAATTTCTTCCCTTAAATAGGAGGATATGAGCCTCTATTAAAGAAAGTTCTCCTTAATTTTTATATTTATTTCATATAAATTATTTTTTATTTAATATACTAACAAATGTGATATCATTGTATTTGGAATGCTTAATAGTCATTTCCTAATTCCAATGGCAAGTAAGGAAATAAAAGTTGATTCCTAAATTAAATATTTGATTTGATTACATTTCTCCCCTCCTAAAAAAAATTTGGTCCCCAAATTTAGCATACCTTAGTAGAATAAATGAGGATATTACTCTCGTATATCTGCTAGTCATAGGTGCCCAGCAAGCCAATCACGTGAGTGATGACACGTGTGACTTAATATAGAATCTTTTTGCTTATTATATTTTGGCATATATCACTTTATAACTATTGCATAAATACATACATATATTATGATGTCCTTGGATTTGTGCAATGGGAATTGGATCGTGATGAGATCACGATAATGAGATTGATTCACATTTAAACACATATCCTAAATAATCTTGGTCATAGGTTACTCGAGAGGGATATCGTGATAACCGGACAGACTGGTGTGCTGTATACCCGTCCATATGATGGATGCAGCTGGTCTCATAGCTGCTTGTGTGGGGACACTAGGGATACAGTACATGTGCTCATTGGAGAATGAGTTCACTGATTGATCCGCTTACGGAATGTTGGATGGTTGATGATGCCTTATTGTCAGACAGCGATTCCGTAGTCCTAGTGGTGTATCTGGTCCTTAGACTTGAGACACCAATGATGTCCTGTATGAGTGCTCCACTCTTTGATACCAGACTTATAGGTTTGGTTGTCCCAGATCTAGTACAACTGGTCATTGGGAGTGGTAGTCGACCTTACGAGGGCTATTGAGTGTCGATAGAGGATCATCCATTCTCGGCGTCATGAGAGGAATATCCCATGTGTTCTTGCTCAGACAAATCCCTGGCCAGGGTCATTCGGGTTGTGAGAGAAAGAGTTCTCCGGGAGAATCCGATTAGAGCGAGACTCGAGAAGAAACCGTGTGGGTCTGACAACACCATGCTCGATATACGGTCTCTGGTATATTAGATGGATGAGGGACTATAGGTACACGGTAACTGAGGACAGACATGTCCAATGGATTGGATTCCCCTATATCGTCTGGGGACTACGGTGTAGTGGCCTAGTACGTCCGTAGTCGATGAGTCGAGTGAATTATTACAAAGATAATAATTCACTGAGTTAGAAGGAGTTCTGACAGGTATGACTCACGGCCAGCTCGATATTGGGCCTAGAGGGTCACACATATATGGTAGGCATTGCGATGAATAGAGGTTCGGATATGAGATATCCAACGGAGCCCTTGTCTTATTGGATGCAGATCCAATACCCACTAGGGGAGGACCCATTAGGGTTTGACAGGGGACCTCTATAAATAGGAGGGATTCAAAGCCCCATGGGCTAGAGAGCTTTTGTTTACCTTTTTCCTTTTCTCCTCTCCATCTCCACCTCAGAGTAGGTCTGGAGTTTTTGAGGAGCGTCGTCGCAACCCTGTTGTGTGGATCACCGCTAGAGAGGAGGACGCTTGACCTCCTTCACCCTCTCCTAAGGATATACAAGGAAACAGGGATATACGATCTCCCTAGGTAACACAATCTACTCTATATGCAGTTTCATATTTCACGGATTTTTGCGTACCAATCTTCGCACGACGACGAACATCTCTTTGGGAATTGGGGATTTTGTTTTTCTTGTTCTTCCGCTGCGCATATGATGTCGCCCCCAAGGATTTTCCAACAATATCTTATTCTCTTTCCTACGTTGCCTCTTGGTCTAAATGGTATTGCCAATAAATCTTTATCAAATATATTATTTTATTCCTTATAACATTTCTTTCCTTTCCAAAGTTGGTTATTCTATAAAAGTTACATCATAGAAGTTAATAAAATATGTCATGTGATGGATCACTGATATATCTATGAAGTATAGATACGTGAAAATACATCATGGATGCCAGCCAAAACTAAAGGTAATGCCAACCGGTATGCCACAAGCCCGACTTTTTATAAGATCTCAAATAGGCTAATAAATCTAGGGGCTAACTTCCCCCTTTGACCAAACCTCATGACTCCCTTGGTTGTTAACACTTTCAAAAAGATGTGCTCACCAACTTCAAACTTTATATTTCTTTGCCTTCCATCTGCATAACTTTTCTGGCAACTTTGAGTTGTTAATAATTTTTGACGTATAATTCAAATATTATAAATATCTTTTTGAATTAATTTAGGTCTCAAAAGCTTTCGTTCTCCTACCTCATCCCAATATATAGGTGATCTACACTTTCCTCAATAAAGAGCTTCAAATTGGGCCATCTGTATACTAGAGTGGTAATTATTATTGTAAGAAAACTCAATTAGGTATAAATGTATATCCTAACTTCCACCAAAGTCTAAAGCATATGTTCTTAAGATGTCTTCAATAGTTTGTATTGTCCTTTCAGATTGACTATTAGGTTAGGGGTGAAAAGCTTAACTGAACTTTAATTATGTGCCTAAAGATTTTTGTAGACTTCCCCGAAACTTAGAGGTGAACCTTAGATCTCTATTTGAGATAATGCTTACTGACACCTTATGATATTGAATAATCTCCTTAATATATAAGCTTACTAATTTATCAAATAAATACTTCTTATTAATAGGAAGAAAGTGAGCAGGTTTAGTAAGTCTATCTATTACTACCCAAATTCTGTCATATCCTTTTGCAGTCTTGGATAATCCTGACAAAAAATCCATAGTGACTTGCTCCTATTTCTATTAAGAAATCGAAATCCTTTGTAATTTTTCCATAGGTACTCGATGTTTTGCCTTCACCTATTGGCATATCAGATATTTAGAAACAAACTTTACTATATCTCTCTTCATACCATACCACTAGTAGTTTTGGCATAAATCCTGATACATCTTGGTAGTCCCTGAATGGATATTAAATTTTGATTTGGGCGCCTCCTCCAATAATTGCATCTTTACTGGATGGCTTTTAGAAACACAAAGTCAGTTGTGGAGTGTAATAGAACCATCTTCGACTTAAAGGAATTCATGTCTAGATTCTTAAGTTATCTCCTTAACTATCATATGAAGATATGCATCTTCCTTCTTACCTTCTTTAACCTTTTCTACCAAATATGATTGTGCCATCAAACAAACAAGAAAACATTTATTTGTCTCCGATAAAAGTTTAAATTGTCAGTCTATCACTCTATCGTTATAGAATTCCTTTGAATATTCATATAGATTGCAAGACTAGAAGCATTTCTACTTAAGGCATCAATAACTATATTAGCCTTCCCAGGATGGTAGTTGATATTAAAATCATAATCCTTTGAAAGTCCAACTATCTTCTTTGTCTTATATTTAAATCTTTCTATGTAAAAATATATTTGAGACTCTAATAATCTATAAAGATTTCATTTATCCATAGAGATAATGCCTCCAAATTTTTAGTATAAAAATGATATCTGCTAGCTTTAAGTCATGAGTAGGATAGTTTTTCTTATTAGGCTTTAATTGCCTAAATGCAAAAGTAACTATCCTCTCATTTTGCCTTAGAACACAACCAAGCCTTTATAGTGAGGCATCACTATATACGACAAAACTTTTTCCCCCTGAAGGAATCACCAAGATAGGAGCACTGGTTAATTTCTTCTTTAATTCTTGAAAATTTCATTGACATTTATCATCCCATACGAACTTTATATTCTTTTATGTCAACCTGGTTTAGGGTTCTGCTATTTTTGAAAAGCCTTCTATGAATCTTTTATAATATCTAACCAAACCCAAGAAGTTTCTAATCTCTGAAACATTAGAAGGTTAATTCCATTTTATCACATCTTCAATTTTGTAAGGGTCAACAGATATACCAACACTCAAAATTACTGAGAAACATAACTTCAATGAGCTAAAAATTGTACTTGTTTAATTTGGCATATAGTTTCTCTTATCTTAAGACTTTCAGGATTATCTTAAGATGGTATTCATATTCTGCCTTGCTTTGGGAGTAGATCAAGATATCATCAATGGACATAAATATAAATTTATCAAGATAATAGTAGAATACTCTATTCATAAGATCTATGAAGATAGTCGGTATATTTGTAAGTCCAAAGGGCACTACTAGAAATTCATAATGATCATATCTTATACTAAAAGTAGTTTTCTATATATCTCATTCCCTTATCTTTAGTTGATGATACTCGGATCTTAAATCAATTTTCAAGTATACTTGAGTACTTTGAAGTTGATCAAATAAGTCATCTATTTGGGGCAGGGGATATTTATTTTTTATGGTCACTTGGTTGAGTTGTCTATAATTGATGCATAGCCGCATGGATCTTTCTTCTTCACAAATAGGACAATAGCACTCCAAGATGATACACTAAGTCAAATAAAAAGCATTTCCAAAAGCTCTTGAATCTGTTTCTTTAACTTCTCCAACTCAATTAATGTCATTCTATATGTGCAGTGCTAGGTAGAAGATCAATTGTAAATTCAATCAGCCTATTTGGTAGCAATGCAAGTAGATCTTCAGGAAAAATATCTGAAAAATCTCGTACAATAGGGATGTCCTTTAATACTAGCTTCTTAGACTCTTCTCTAGAAATGAAAGCTAAGTACCCCTGACATCCTTTCAGTAATAGTTGGATAACACTCAGGCTGAAATAATAGAAGAGAGATTTTCTTGAATCCTAATAAACTTGAAAGGTGGTATCTAGGGGCAAGAAAGTAACAGTCTTTTGAAAATAATCAACACTTGCATGGTATGCTAAAAGTCAGTCCATACCCAAGATAGCATCGAAATCTTGATATTCTAGTAGAATAAGATCTATTAGCAAATCGTGACTTTCAATCGTAATAATGTAGTTTCTATATATCTGATTTAAGTATCAAAGAGTTTTCAACTGGTGTTACTATCATTGACGCATTACTTATTATCTTACGATTCTTAAGCAATTTTATAGCAAAAATAGGGTGATATAAAAGAATATGTAGAACTAAAATCTATAAGCACATATGCAAGCATACCACAGAGTGTGATAATATCTTTAATAATAGATCCTGAAGCTTCAACATCTTGATGGGTCAATGCATAAACTCTCACTTGACCTCCCTCTCTAGGCCCTAGTTATTGTTGTCCAATTGTTTAGGGTGGAGCTCGACATATTGCTTCCAAGGGTAGTCCTTTAATATGTGCTCTGGTTGTTGACAATAAAAGTATACACACTATCTCATGGGGCATGAGGTGAAAACATAATTTGTCTTCCCATATAAATAGTATCTTATGATAACTTGATTACTAGGAGCTCCTACATGTTGATGCCAAAACTATTTGCCCTTGCTTTTTTTAAGGGTTTAGAATATAATTCCCCATACACAGATAGTGCAACACTAAAATATTGCTTTCGATCCTTTGCTTGTTATAGTTCATTATCCAATTTCTCTATCACCAAAGCTCGATTTAACACTTCAGTATATATTGGTAAAATCAATACTGTAATGGACTTTCTAATTGATGATCGAAGTCCCCTCTCGAAATGACGAGCTCTTTAATTTTCATTAAAAGCAATATGTGAAGAGAATTGAGCTACCTTAGTGAAATAATAATCATTTTCCATTATAGTTATACTTCCTTGGTGGATGAGGAACTCTTGTTATTTTTTAATGTGAACTGAATTAGGAAAGAACTGCTCATAAAATGCATCCTTAAACTGCTCCCAAGTCACCACATTACCTCCTATTAGGATCAAGAGCGGCACTAAGGGGGGGGAGGGGTGAATTAGTGCAGTAAAAAAATTACGTCGGCTTGAAAATCTTCATACGATAAAATTTGATTCTGACGAAAACTATTTCATTTTTCTTTAATGAGTAGAGGAGAGGGGATTGAACGAAAACCATTCCGACAAAAATCATTTTGGGTTGTATCCCACGAACTTGCATCGTGCCGTCCTTGATTCCAACTTATCGGGGTTGTATCTTTTAACATGGGCAGGGCAGCCCCAAATCTTAACAACAATAAGATCGGGCTTCTTCCCTTTTCATATCTCATATGGTGTAGATACTACCGACTTAGTTGGAACTCTGTTTAGAAGGTAAGCTACGGTCTCTAGGGCATATCCCCAAAATGAGATGGGTAGGTCAACGAAACTCATCATGGACTGTACCATGTCTAACAGCATATGATTTCTCCTTTCAGATATACCATTAAGCTGAAGTGTATAAGGAGGTGTCCATTGGAATAGAATCTCATGGTCCTTGAGGAACTAGGTAAACTCTATACTTAAGTACTCAGCTCCTCGATTTAATCGAATAATCTTGATACTCTTTCTAGTATGGTTCTCTACTTCATTCTTATACTCTCTGAATTTTTCAAAGACTTCAGACTTATACTTCATTAAGTACACATGTCTATACCTTGAGAAATCATCAATAAAGGTAATAAAATAGAAGTAACCACCAATGACATGAGTTGACATGGGTCCACATACATCACCCTATATGAGTTTCAATAGTTCAATGACTCTTTCTCTAATTTTACTAAATGAAGAATTGGTCAGTTTTCTATGAAAGCAAGGCTTGTAGATTGCATATGACTCATAGTCGAATGGATCTAGATATTTATCATTTAACAACTTTTGAATATTTTCCTCATTGATATGACCTAGCCTATAATATCACAGGTATGCACTATTCACCTCATCTCGTTTCCTCTTAGATACACTTACATTCATGATATATGGAGTAGTGTCTAACATAAATAAACTATTATGCAATGTTCCTCTCGTGATGATCTCATCATCCAATAATATTAAACAACTATTGTTCTCAAAAACTAATTTATATCCACTGACTATCAAACATGAAATAAAAATAATATTTTTAATAATAGAATGAATAAAATAACATGCATCCAATATAATAACAGCTCTACCAGGCAGATGTAGGGTGACCTCGCTAATAACTACAACAACTTTTGATCCACTACCCATCTTGAGGCCCATCTCGTCTCTCACCAATCTCGTAGGCCTTGTCAAAACCTGCAACGACTTATAAATATGATAAGCACTATCAGTATCCAATACTCATGTGTTATAATAAGAGTTTGACAAATGGAGACTGATCATGAATGTACCTGAAGCTTCTCCAAGCTTCTGTTTTGCCCTCTCTGCAAGATACTCTTTGTAGTTCCTCTTCCGGTGCCCATCTTTGCCATAGTGTAAGTATTGACATTTATCCTTTGTTGGGTTTTTCTTAGCAACCTTTGCTTTACCTGGTCTGCCCTTGCCCTTGCCCTTCTTAAGGGACTTTTCTGCTTTCCTTTTCTTTCTGGTCTCACTAGTGTAGAGAACTGACTTCTCCTTTTTGATAGTGCTCTCTACCTCCCTCATTATATTGGGGAGTTCTGAGAGAGTCACCTCAAGCTTGTTCATATTAAAATTCATTATAAACTGTGAAAAGGAATAATCTGGTAGGGATTGAAGCACAATGTCCACACATAATCATCTAGGATCATTCCTAGACCTGTGAGTTTCTCTATCCACTCAATCATTTTTAAGACATAGTTCTGAACTGGTGTCCCCTAAATCATCCTAGCGCGGAAAAGCCTCTTGGATATCTCATATCGTTGAGTCCTTCCATGTTTCTCAAACAAATTGAGGACATATAGGAGAATGGATCTGACGTCCATCTTTTAATATTTTCTTTGTAACTCAGGAGTCATAAAGCCCAATATGTAGCATTGAGCAAGAGTGGAGTCATCAATGTACTTCACGTAGTGAGTGATCTCATCCTCGCTTACCCCTTCCTCGGGCGTAGGCATCACTGTATTAAGGACGTACGCAATTATCTCCACCGTGAGAACAATTCTCAAGTTACAGAGCCAATCCGTATAATTTGGATTAGTAAGGCGGTTGACATCAAGCATGCAATGTAAGGGATTTGAATGCGATATTTTTTGAAAATAAGGATGCAGTAGAAATGAATAACATGCATATTTTGTAAAAAACAAACAATCAAAATATGAACTTCTATCTTAATATGCTCCCACTATTTTACTAGCAAGTCATGCAACACCCTCAGGATGTGAAACGAAAGTCTTCAGTAGACTTCTAGTGGGGATCGGGATCCAATCATCGTCTTAGTGTAATCTCGAGGGACTTGACCAATCACACTAAGCCGAAAAGGTAGACAACTCTAGTCGATCACAACTCCTTGTGATTGTCGTCCTATTCGACATATATATATATATATATATATATATATATATATATATATATATATATATATATATATATATATATATGTATATGTATATGTATAGGGAGATCGTATATCCTTGAATCCGTGAAATAAAAAACTACGTGTGTGAGAGATTGTGTTACATAGGGAGATCGTATATCCTTGAATCATTGCAAATATCTAAGAGAGGGTGAAGGAGGTCAAGTGCCCTCCTCTCGAGTGATGATCCACACAACAGGGCTGCGATGACGCTCCTCAAATCTCCAAGCCTGCTCTGAGATGGAGAAGAGGTGGAGAATAGAAGAAGACAAATAAAAAGCTCTAGCCTATGAACCACCAGTTCCCTCCTATTATAGAGGTCCCATATCAATTTAACCATAATGGATCCTGCCCTATTGGGTATTGGATCTCATCCAATTATCCAAGTCTCTTAAATTAGTAGATCTTTATCCAATAATCTCTCATGGGCTCTTATTGAATCTTATTAAGAAGATCCAATAATTCAGGGGCTTATTGGATATCTAATAAGATAGGAGCTCCGGTGGATATTTCATATCCGAACCTCTACTCATCGTAATGCTTACCATATGTGTCTGACCCTCTAGGCCCAATATCAATTTATCTTTTTTGATTGAAATTAGCCCTACGTCACTCAAAACGTAGATTAGATCAAAACTCATCAATTGATTTCATTATCAAAATCTGAGATTCAACAATCTCCCCCTTTTTTATAATGACAATCAATTGATAACAGAGTTTAAACTAAACTCCCCCTATCAATATGTTATATTGATACAAATCTTGAATTCAAGTCAAAGCAATTTTAATCATGGAGCCAAAAATTTAAATTTTTGGGTCTTCCGAGTACGAGCGGTACCATTGCCTACAGCTTGACATTGGATGGTACCACCGCTTGTAGCCTGACATTGGATAGTACCACCACCCAGTCTGGCGATACCACCACCTGACACACTATCACTAGGCAGTACCATTGCCTGACAGCCTCGGAGACTAGGTTTGTTTAGTTTTCCAACTCACAGATGATTCTACCGCCTGTTACGATGGTGACACCTCTTGACCCAACATTTGGGTCACTGAATGAGCCTCTTAATAGGCCCAAAATCACTCCCAATTTAGGCCCAATTGGCTCATAATTGAGTTACATTATTTCACCCCAATGCCGATTCAATTAGACCTAAACTAACTCGATCTAGGAAAATTATTACAAAGCACTTAATCATATATTTTTCAGTATATCATTGGTTCTTCTAGCACTTCATCTGATCCTTCGACGTATTGCCCAATCAGCATGTTGACTCCCGCAACTTCCGATCTCCTTGGCGCAATGTCCGATCCTTCGACCCGATGCCCGAATTCACGGCACGAAGCCTTCTGCCGACACATCGACTGATCCTCTGGTCCAACGTCCAATCTTCTAACATGTTCACTTTGGCCCAACATCCAATTCTTCCTGCTTTAATCAATTTGCCTTTTCTAATCGAAGTTAGTCCTGCATCACTCAAAACGCAGATTATATCGAAACTCATCAATTGATTTCATCATCAAAATCCGAGATTCAACACCTCTAGCCTATAACAACCTCCTTGTTTAGGTCCACCAAGTGTCTATTTTCCCTTCCAAAATAAAAGAAGCGTAAGGCACCTTCTGATTTTCCTTACATTCAATAGCTTCTAATGTCTTCTCTACTTGACGAATCTAATATTTAGCAAAGATTGGATCTGGTTTGCCCTTAAAAACTGAGAGTCTCAATCTCTTAAAGTGATCCAAGGTATTATTTCCTCCCCGCAGAACTTTATCTCGCTCCTTCTAACACTCGAAGCATCATCTAATAGCATTGAGGACTTTGTGTACATTATTTGGAGTATTGATGGGTGCTAGGGCATGAGATGCATTCTACGAAGTCGGAGAAGCTGACATATAATCAGTAATAGGTATATGTAAGGATTGGGTTTGCTCTATGATGTATGGAACTTCCAGTTTATTATTTGCTCGAACACCTCTCCAAGTGTATAGACTAGTAGCATTGCGACCATGAGCACTCCAAGTGATAGGACCGCTATTCTTTAAAATTGGCTCAATTACTCCTATAATAGATTAAAAATAATCATCGGTCAAAGGCAATCAAAGGAGTTAAACACCTAAGGCCTTAGGCCATGCACTGATACCATAAAAAGATGTTACATCCTAGATTTTTTTTTTTTCAAGATCATATCTTTCTACACATTAGAGCTAAGTAGATAAATATCACTTTATTTATAATTTATAAATATTTATTATAATTTATTTATTTATCAAATTGAAAAGTAAACATAGTTATGTTAACTCAATGAATCACTCATATGGCTCTATCTAGTAGTAGAGGAAGGTTTGCTCTTCATAAATCTGATTTAGTGCTAGTGGGAGGCTACTTTGAAAATCAAAAATAAAGATAATTCAACAATGCTAATGCTAAGTAGTAACCCCAATAGTTAACTCAAAATGAATACATAATCAAAAATCAAGTATCCTATTGGCATATATCAAATACCCGAATAAGTACTCCCTCAACAACAGATAGAAAGACTTTATTGTATAGGATAAGTTTGTATTCTCCTAACAGAGGATGGAGGCAAACTTATATCACTCTCCTAACAATGGATGGAGTGGTGTCCCTCACCCGCCAAAGTGGAGATACGTTCCTCCCAACAATGGATGGAGGAATTGTCCATCCGCTACGTATAACGGTTCGTTAATCCCTGAAGGGAATCGTCCTATCTACCCTCAATAGGGTAATAACATTATCTCATACTAGTCATGTCAGGATGAAATAACATATTAAAAACATCTCTTTTAAACATTATTCATGTCAAATACTACCAATAACCCTCAATTGACTTGAATCCTAGTTCAATCGATTATATTAAACTCAATTTAACTAAAACCTAGTTGAACTGATCTATAATCCTCATTTAACTAGTCTGCAATTACTCTAGACTAGTATAATTTGGACTAGAGTAGGTTTAAATTAGGTAAACCTAACTTGAATAAGTCAATCAATTCGGAATCACCCTGAATTGACTAATCAAGTCTGATTTTGTTCAATCAATGTTTGGGCTCGAATCCAATAATAATATTGAGCTAGGTTGGGCTAGCCCATAAACTGGTCATGTGTAGGGAATTCTAGGGGCGACATCACATGCGCAACGGAAGAACATAAAATAAAATCCTAGATTTTCTAAAAAGGTATTCGTCGCAAAAAAACCCATAAAAATTAAAAATCACATGTAAGATAGTTTTATTACATAGAGAGATCGTATATCCCTGAATTCCTATAAATCTGTAAGAGAGGATTAAAGAGGTCAAGCGTCCTCCTCTCTAGCGATAATCCACACGGTAGGAGCTGCGAAGACACTCCTTAACTTGCTGCTCAAATCTCCACACCTACTAGTTAAGGAGAAGAAGGGGAGAGAAGAAAAGGAGATGGCAACCAAGAAGTCTAGCAACTCTTTGGTTCTCTTAAAGTATAATACCTTAAGCTTTGCTTTTGATGAGACTCATTAGCCACTTTGCATAATCAACACTTTGCATTTGATGAGACTCATTAGCCACTAAGCTTTGCTTTATAGGTCTCTATCTTTCTATCTACTCTGGTTTTCTTCTTGAAGATCCTTTTGCAACCAATAGGTATAATACCTTTATGTGCATTAACTAGGTTTTAAACCTTGTTGGAGTATATGGAATCCATCTCAAAATGAGTCATTTCCTGTTCCTTAAACAATTTATAGAGATGCAAAAGAATAGATTTGGCATCCATCATTTCATATTGTCTTTATAATTCAGGAGTCATAGAGCCCAACATATAACACTAAGTAAGAGTGAAGTCATTTATGTACTTCACGTAATAAGTGATCTCATCCTCGCATGCCCCTTCCTCGGGTGTAGGCATCACTGTATCAAGAATGTATATAATTTTCTCTATCGTGAGAATAATTCTCAGGTTATGGAGCTAATCAATATAATTTGGACCAATGAGGCGGTTAACGGTAAGTATGCCACGTAAGAGATTTGAAAACGATATATTTCTAAAAAATAAGAGATATAGTATAAATAAATAACATGTAGATTTTATGAAAAATAAATAATAAAAATATATACTTCTATCTTGATCTACTCCCACTATTTTCTCGCGAAACACAAAACTCCCTCAAGTATATTAATCGGAGGCCCCTAATGGATCTCTAGTGAGGATTGAGATCTAATCGGCATCTTAACATAACCTTAAGGGACTCGACTAATTACACTAAGTTAGTAAAGGTAAGCAACTCTTGCCAATCACAACTCTTTGTGATTTCTGTCCTATTCAACCTCCAAACCACTATGGCCTTGAGGGACTCGACCAATCATGATGTTCAGTTAAGTCATCGCCATTATTATAAAATGAGTCTGATTCGATGATATACCCTTAAGAGACTCGACCAAGCATAAAATATCCTCAGGTCACTAGTGACATTTCTGTGTCGTAAGCAAGATAATGAATCGTGATATATGTGAGCCTTGACCAACTCAACTTATGTCAGGAATCGGTTCCTACCTATAATGGTAAAAGGTCATGTGGGTCAATCTAATTGTCTCACGTTTATTGACTTGATATTATCAAGAGAGGAGATTTTAATTTGGTCTCCTATGATATGTCACACACATATATATTTAATATATATCTACATTGCATACAAATATATATACATATATATAGTATATGTATTAGTAATCATACATTACATAAGCAATCATACAAGATGATCATGGACCATAGCCTAATGTGATCAAGCCCGTGCTAGTGGGGCCAATCACTCATATCAAGATCTATGTGTGTAGCGACGTATCTCAATTCCCTATGATTGTCTATCTCATCATTGTCGGTTCCATCGGTATCTCGATACTTCCCCATGTATCACGATCATCCGTCTTGACCTCGTGGGTCTCGTTATCACCTCCATGCTCCTGTTGTGCCTCCTCATGTAATTACAATATAATCATAAGCACGCAGACCTGATAATAAACAAGAAAAAAATAGAGACTCGTAAACCTTAATAATAATAATAATGATGATTACATAATATCACACGGTCCATAATCATTTACCTATATCATATATCACATGTACATATTATTATATAGAACTAGTAGATAAATAATAATAGTTAATTAAACTTTTTAATTAATTAATATTTTTTTAAAATTTGAGATATGTGGGAAATTTTATAAATTATGAAGGGTATTTAGATAATTTATATAGAAAGGACATAACTCAAAATTTCTAAAATTCTAAGAGGCAAAACTATCATTTGCCCACAAAAACCCTAATCCCTTCTCAGTTGTTGCGTTGTGGCCACCGCCACCCTAATGGCGGCCATTGCGGAGGCGGGGGCGTCGCCTCTACCCGCAAGCGGCGTTGCCCCTGTGAGCGATTTTGCTCGTGAGCGCAACGCCCACAGGTGGTGTTGTCCCCACGGGCATCGCCACCCTTAAAGGTCACCTATGACTAGCAATATGCACTACATGACTATACATGCATCACACCAGGCTGGATCAACCCTGGTCCATGGACTGGTTATATGCATCGCACATAACTACCCGGACTCAACTAGATTAGCCTACGGGCTAGGGCTTGACCCGCGAGTTGAGCCTAGCCTATAGGCTGGGCCTGATTTGTTGACTAGGCCTAGCAAGTGGGCTATAACTTGACCTATGGATTGGGCGTGGGTTATTTTAACCATATTCATATCCAATTTAATTAATATTAAATTATAACAACATATATTCATTAAGAATAATATCTTAAAACATAACAACAAATTAAAGAATAAAATTGAAAGATAAACTTGAAACGACATTCATAATTCAAAAAGAATTAAAATTCCTACTTTCAATATGATAATTAATTTCAACATGATCTAATCAAATAATAAAAATTTAAATCTTAAAAATGATCAAAATTTTTCAGATAATATATTGTAATCTAACAATAAAAATTTTAATATTTAAAGGATTAAGAAATATTTTTAAACTACTCATAGTAAATTTTAATCCAAATAAGATTAAAATGACAATACGAGAAATTAACATTGTTAATCTAAATATGAAAAATCATATATCATGTATTCAATACATAAAACATGTATAATTTTAATATATTTAAATCTAAAATAAAAATATTTAAAGATGATTAAAGAATCCCTTAAAAACTTTAGATAATATATTTTAATCCAACAATAAATATTTTTAAACTATAAAAATTTTAACATTTAAGGAATTAAAGTAAATAAAAAATAAAAAAAATTATTTTCAAAGTAGGGAAACCAATCTCTCCTTAACATGACATAACTCTTCGTTCCTTCCATTTTCGTTATTGGGCTCGACTAGACTAGGAACGAATGAGAGAAATCACTCCCTTGAGGAGGTGAAACTCCATTAAAAATTTTTTTCTTAATTCTTATATTTATTTAATACGAATTATTTTTATTTAATATACTAACAAATATGATATCATATTTAGAATATTTAACAGTCATTTCCTAATTCACAATGATAAATAAGGAAATAAGATTAATATTTTTTAAATTACAATAGCAAGTAAGAAAATAAAATTTGATTCCCAAATTAAATATTTGATTTAATTACATAGAGAGTTCTTTCTCTCTAATATATATATATATATATATATATATATATATATATATATATATATATATATATATATATATATATATATATATATATATATATATATATATATATATATATATATATATATATATATATATATATCACCAAAATACTTTAGAAAAGACCAACCTTCCAAGATATTACTTGCATGCAACATAAAATACTTTAGACCAGCATTCCTTGCATGCAACATAAAACTCTTTAAAGAGCGACTCATGAAGGTGTCCCAAAACATTTTGGAATCTCAACTTTGTTCATCAATTCCATCTTCACCAGCCAACTTTATTACTGTTCAAGAGATCAACATTAATTCGTAAATTTTACCCTCAAAACATAATCATTTCACCCATTCCCAAGTGAGTTCACAAACAATGCCTTGCAAGAAACATGATCCGTTCAATGTTCGACCGAGAAGATAAAGAGACGGTAGAATCCAACATAGAGGGAGACAACAGTAGGTATGGAAAGTGAGTCCAAAGCCATTTCATACATACAAGCTCCTTCCATTCCACACATATGTTAGGATGGTGTACACTTAACACTTCATAAATAACAAAGTGCTCGTGTGAATGGCATGTAGTCCCTATTATGTAGCATATGACTTCGTTATTGATAGACACTGTAAACTATTCACAATCAATGCAACTAATTATTTATTGCATAAAATGGCACAATATCTCAAAAGCTTATCTCTTTTAAGTCTAAACCACCCATCCAACCAACATAATTAAGCTCAAGTTAATAATAAACTAACATAAAATTCTCCTTTCATATCACATTTACGATTAAATTATGATAATATATGTTCGATCAGGTTGAGTTTCGTTTATATCACACTTTGCGTCAGGACAACAAAAATAAGTTGACCAAGCAAAAACCTGATAGAACATCAAGTCCATGATATAATAATAATTTCTCAAAAATTTATACATTTTGGGTTTGAGACGTGCACGAACCCAAAATTCCTTTAAGCATGAAAAAAATCCATAAAATAAAATAAATTGATTATGTTATAGTATATATTTTTTCGATATTATTGAAGACACTCATAATATAAAAATATTATAATCAGATTGGTTCATCCAATATATCATCGTTCCATCGGAAAGTGATGGAAAACAAAAAGAGAAAAGGAGAGATAGGTCGTTGGCTATCAAATCATGATATTTCAATTCGCCCATTTATTTAATGAAAGGTAAAAAACACCTACCGTATTCATTTCAGCTCTCTCCTCCAAACTTCTATTCCATCCCTATCATTCTCTTTCATTATTTTTGTAATATTACAGTTTTATAATTTATATTTTAAATATAACATATAGCCAATTGACATAACGTTTCAACGACTCGAGACTTAGTCGAGTCAATATCCATCCGTTCCTGTTTTGTTAACTTTGCAACAAAGGCGGCCAATCGAGAATGTTAGGTACGCAGATCAAGAAAAAAAACCAAAAAAGAACAACTGACTGATCTCTTATGATTGGAATTTGGAATTTAAGATTAATTATTTAGATTTAAATGGAGGAAACATATGAATAATTACTAACAATATTAATTAATAATCAAACTTAACACAACAGTTAAATTGGAAAATTAGAATAACAAATGTCCAACACAAACCCACCATTTCAAAAGCAGTTCAATCAAGTCAACAGGCATAACGACAGGCACAACATCCACGCTTTCCACCACCACCCCATGCGCCCTCCGGCCGCCCCGTTGCCCTGCTCCGACGGCAACGGTGCAGCGGTGGTGGCACCGCCTCCGTCCGAGCTCGAGTTCGCCACGCTAACGGCGAGCCTCATTCCGGCCTGGCAGTGGCCGCTGATGGTGCATATGAACCAGTAGCTCGTGGCCTCGCCCAGCGTCACGCGGTCGTCGCCGCTGTCGTACGTCCTTGTCACGCCGGTGCTCGAGTCACATGAACGGTACGTCTCCTCCGTCACCTGGTACACGTTGTGCTGCACCTGCACGTACTTGAACACTGCGTGCGTCCGAACACATCGATCAGTAAACGAGAAATCCGAAGCGGCTGCTTGCAGGAGATGATCGACTATCATGACGTTACCTAACACGTCGCCGACGGTGAAGTTGTACTTATTGGACCAGAGGAGGTAGTTGATGCCGGTGTCCCATCCGTCGGCGTCGCCGACCGTGTACTCCGCAGCTTCTAAGTGGTGGCGAGCTACGAGACACAAGAAGAAGAAGAAGAAGAAGGAGGAGGAGGTAGCAGTAAGCCTGGAAGTTAACACGAGATGGGATGCCATGGCTTGCAATGCAATGAATGGAGATGTCTTGGTCTGTGCATATAAATATGATGAAGTCTATGGCGTGATGATAGACGAAGGGCAACTCCACAAGACACGTCCATATGACCTCTTCCAAGCAAAGAGCTTTCAGTCGTGATGGTCAGAATGGGTGTGCTCTTCTCCTCTTCTTCGCATTACTTCAACCATTGAAATGCTTATATTCTCCAGGATAAAGATTGTTTGACTTCAACACTACTAATTATTTTGAGCTGCTGACATCTCCTCATTAATCATCTAAAACTTAGATCGGATGATTGATAAGATTAAAAACATGGTAGCTTCTCTCCAAAGAAGAGTTCCCTGAACTGCCTTTATTTAGTGCAAGTTGGCTGTGGTTGGTGTGTTAAGACCAGGTCTCCATTTTGTTGGAGTTTTGACAGGCCATGGAGGCCACCCATGTTTTCTGCATTTATCTTTTACTTTCATTAATTGAGAATGTGGGAAGGATTTATTGGAAGCTTCATTTGTGGGAAAGACTTTGGAACTGATCCTTTGCCATGGACTTTAGTTCCAATTACAGTATCATGTTTAAAACAATTTGATAGCAGGCACTGCGATTAAATTAATTCTTGGCAGATCTCTCAAGCATGTGTGTGCAGGTTGTGATTTATATTAGCGTAATATACTTTCACTAAGAAGAAGATCATGAAATTGAATTTTAAGGAATAATGATCTGTACACATTCTACGCAAAATACAAGATAATTAGGCCCTCATTTTTCTCAGAACTGGTGCAGCCACAAATCCAAAATGGGGAAAGATGAGGAACATTGTATGCGAAGTTCATGCAACAATCTGAAAAATATTAATCTTAGAGATGTTACTATAATAAAAAGATGTCATTACAAGATAGCACTAAACCAATGCTAAAATGGGCAACTCATTAATAAGAAATTATGGCATGGCTAAGTATTTATCATGCTACCTTTACAAAAGAAACTAAATAAAAGAATGTACTGCTCTATTGATTAGACCTACTATTAGTCTTCTCATAGAAAAAAAACTAATGGCTGCCTAGAACTCTTGGGATCATAGTGATTCATTGTGATGCTATATCATGACACAGGAATGGCTAATCCAGCATTAGGAAACAAATGATGAACTCATCAGAGCAGGCATCCATCCAGACACAAAAGCAGAAATCATGCAGATGATATCAATCTGATTAAGCACCAACAGCACCAGCATGGATCAGTCCGTTCAGTTGAGAATTTCGACCCCATCCTCGGGTTTGGCCCCTACCACGACCACGACCTGAAATTAGACATCCTCAACAATGTTCAGACGTAGACCCACTTGATCATGAAAAACCTACTGAACTGATGCAAAAGGATTAAGATGGATCCATTAGGAACTTTCCAAACACAGCCCATGTTTCATTAGGATGGTCTTCACGAATTTGACTGTTAACCAATCTTATAAGCCTGAGAGAAACTTACCTCTGCCCCGAACAGGAATAGAACCCTCATTGTCATTGCCATTGGTTTCCTGCTGAAAATCAGGCTGGCCACCATAACCACCTTTGCCACGGAAACCTCGGCCTCTGCCACGGAAATAGCCGCCTCTACTGTATCCACGTCCCTTGTTGTCCCAGCTTCCATCACCATAATCCGCCGTATCATCTCCTGAACATATAACACAAAGGAACCCATGAGAATTACATATTACAGAATGGGCACAACAAAATATACAGAACATAGATATAATTGCTGAATAAAAAATCTTCCTGACCATCATAATTACCATAAGCCCTTCCCCTGCCACGGCCACCGTGGCCTCTACCTCGACTCATGGGTGAGCCCTCTGCGTTTGTAAATAAGTTGTCAGAGAAAATTGCATGAAAATTATCTAAATAAATATTGTAGAGTGAAGTTTACAAAATACCTCCTCCATAGCCGAATTCACCCAAGGGTTTAACCTCATCTTTGGGCAATGGAGGTTGAAACCTAGGGAAAGAAATAATGCCTAGTCAATATGAAGTCTAAAACTAAAGGAAATCTAAAGGAAAGTTATTATGATAAGGGAAATCTAGAAAGGAAAATATCATAAATCATTTCCTCTCTTGAGCCTCTAATGCACTTATGATTCATAATATGAAAATAAGATTAGTCATCCCATCCAGGTTATTTTATTTACTCCCAAACTGGATCTTGAATGGATCTTACTGAATAAATGGAGGAAGGAATTACAAGGCATGCAATAAATTGGAAGATGGCAATTGCTGGTTAGATGGTAAAATAATGTTTCCTTCAACTCCTAGTTTCTCCAAGAAAGTTCTTGGAAAGCCACAAATCAGGCAATCGGTAAAAGACAAGTTTTTAAATATAGAAAAAGTAGGAATAATATAAATGAAGCTAATTTTGACAGACTTGTTCAACACATCTCCATTAAAGTGCAGAGATGCTTTGAGGACAAAAGCTGGATGCTAATTCATAAAGCCTAACCAGCATAAGCTTCAACCTAGTAGCCATGTTAATAGACTTCATACTCAAATGTCATACATAGACATATCAATACTGAGAGGTCATTTAGTACATTGACATATCAATACTGAGCGGTCAGCCTACACAAAGTTTGAAAGAAACTTGAATACAATAAAAACAAGTCATGAGTTCCCAACTAATTGGGGTTGACTACATGGATCAGTTTCTGTCAATTGAGTCCTGTATAAGGTAATATCCTTAGTTAAATCAAAATCATTTAAATCTTTATTTATAGTCACTAATAAAATCCTTTTGAGTCTCCCTCTATTTCACACACCAGTATTAATAATTATCTCACATCATCTAACAACATCTATAGATCTCCTTAGAGCGTGCCTATACCATCCGAATGATTCAACCTCATTTTATTTGCAATTGAAGGCATGTCTAATTGTTCATGAAAGAAAATAGTTCTTTTTCTTTCTTCCTTAGACAGACAACACATTCATCTCAACATTTTTATCTTAGTGATACAAACATTTTTTGGACACATTACTTATCAACCATCCAACACTCAGAGTCAAAGCTAGAAGTAAGAACCTCTATTCACAATTTAGAAAGGGCCATATTTATAGCTTTAAATACATTTTTAAGAGAGTAGGAGTCGAAGCTCACTATCTCTTTTTGTTACAAGAGACACATTTTGCAAAACAAAACAGGATGGATGCCCCCAAATCAAAAACCAAGTTTAAGATCAATACTAGCGGAACATGGAAATAAAAGAAGTCTAGTGGCAAATATAAGCAAGAAATAATTTGATTTTGAAACTTCTGAAAATTAAAGCAAACAACTAACTAATGCACTTCCAAGTTACCTCCCACTATGACTAGGTTACTCTTATACCAGTTTTCTTGCCTCAATATATTTTGGTTGGTGTACAACTTAACTGTTTAATAAAGGATTTCAACTCAAAAGCACAGGCACACAAGCCCAAAATAATGACTTGCTGACCAAACATGTGGAGCAAATACCAAAAAAAAAGAGATATTTGCATGACTTACAATAATAAAATACTTTCACTTGTAATGAAGTTATATCTATTCCAATAATAGTGCCAGAGTAACAAATGAACATCCAAGAAACACAACAAGTGTAACAACAAACTTTGTAGCAAACCTACATAATTTGAGACTCAAGGCCATAGAGCAAAGAGAAGAAAATATTAATTAACAGATATCACACAACTGTTTAACTCCAAAAGAAGCTCCCGCCGTGGGAGAAGAGAAAAACTTGTAATGACTTGTATGTGGTGCTAATGTGTAAGTCAAGGAGAAAAGTATAAATTGTTTATTATTATATCTTCAAATTTCAGCACATATGCTCCAAAAGAATAAGGAGATGCCTGTTGAACTAACCCAACAGCAGATGTATCCAGCTCTTTCTTTGACAAAGTTATACTGATCACAGAGACATGTCTAGTTGTCTCAAGCCTGCAAATAATAACAGTAAGATATAAAAAACGAAAATTTTCAATGTTTAAACATGGAAAAATACATCTAACTTTGCAAGTTATGGACATGCCAACATCCATGAAAACTTTGATGTTTTGACATTAAAAGTAAGTCTTCTTACAGAAGTAAGCCTTCCTCTAATGGTTCCCATGTATCAGTTATGTCAGCAGATCCAATAGCTGTATTTTGATGTAGATCAACTATCCTTCTCTGTGTCATCATTATAATGAAACAAAAAAGTGGGAGTTTCAAACACTTATTCTCATTTAATTGGGAAAAAGAATAAGCATAATTGAATTTACCAGAAAACCAATAAGATTCTTGTGTATAACACAATTAATCCTTGAGAGCTAGAGAATAAAGCAGATCACCGAAAGCTAATAACTTGATCAGTTCCACAATCATAATAGTCTTGTTGATAGCTCTACCCATTGCCTTCAAGATGATTTCATTTGAATCTTTTTCCTTTGGAAGTGAACACAAAAATATTTTAGAAATACTATAAACAGCCAACCTGAGAAGCTTTACTTGATACTAATGCATATAAGACAAAACATGCTGAGCTGATCTAAGTACCATTATTTGCAATTTTGAAGTCCACTTAAGCCAATTCATCATTGTCGCCACCAGGAAAATTTGTGAAAGTAAATTTAGTCAGTTAAGCATAAGCATTAAACATATTGGTTCTTTCTGAAAACATAACCTACATGCCATTGAAAAATAAAATTAGATGAGCTGACATTTTAATCTTCAAGAGATATAACTACTACTCATGTTGCTTTTCTCTTGTATAAATCTAGATGGATGACATGAAACGGTTGCAGACCACTGAATATTGCAACAATGACCAGGATATACACAAGAAGAAAAATAACTTAGACAACTAATTTACATGCACTGGGCCTTCAGAAAGGACATTTATATTGTAGGTCGTTACAGTGACCACCATTCAAGCTTAAATGTTAGTAGAGTATATTTCATAATCTTGCTTCCGCACAATATCATCAGTAGAGCTTCTTAATCTCCCATAAACTAGTATTATGATCAAAAGAACAATAAACGGCAAACCTGAAACAAAACTACAAGACTCAAAAAAAGTATCTTTTTTTTTCTTTCAGATGGCGCATACCTGAAGCATGCTGGTGGCATACGTGATGTAGTTGCGCATCCTCCCCTGAGACGTGATACGGATCTCATTTTCGTTAATCGGGGTCTCCTCCCTTGGTTTCTCCACCCTCTGGTACCGATCCATCTTCCCATCCACCAAAAATCATAAAAATTAAAATTTTGAGCGATAAAACTACACAAACCGATAAAAACCTCAGACCACTCATCATAAATCCAACACAAGAAAGAAAAGGAAACACCAACACCTACGTTCAAACGGGAAAAAGAAAATTCCCGCTACAGCATATAGAACCAACAATTCCAAAATAAAAACCGAACCAAATCACAGAAATGGAAACCAAGAAATCATTTTGAGAAGATAGGACCCAAAAAGAGCTGGACTGCCAGGGAGAGCAGCCACGACCGAATCAAGCAACGGAGACAACAGAACACAAAGAAAGAACAAGATTAAGTGGGTTCCCTCCACTCCCCTACCTCGGTCCCGCCGCCTCTCGTCGCCCCCTACGGCTTGTATACTTCCTTTCCGCCCTGGAGAAGGTTTAGCCGCCGACCGCTTCTTCTTATATACTGCAACTGGCGAGGGAGCGGGCGAACTGGTCTTCTTCCGGCTTAGGGTCGAATTAGCCGGATGATGGCCCCTGATGGAGTAGTTAATTACCATCAAGTCCAATAAAGCCATCACCGTAGAATTATCAAGATGTACGGAGATCAAGAGCCGTATACATTAATGTGTCTTTGGAGTCTCCGTATACCCTTTTATTAATCCCTATCCCTGTCCCTTGGATTTGTCCTAATCTACCACTTCGTACAAGAGACGTATTTGTACTAGAAATACTAGTCTGTGACAGGTAAGAGTAGATAAAAGGAAAAACGAGTTAAATTTGCAAATATATATCCAAAATAATTAATTATAATTTGATTAATAAGTGAACTTATTGTATACTTATAATTTTCCAACAGTATACTTATTGTTTTTATAAGTAATTATGTCCAATTTGACATAATTAATTTTCGATTTCAGTAGAATCAAAAGGTCGGACGAGATCGAAACATTAATTCATATTCAGAAAGTCATAATAAATAAAATCAAAGTTAAAGGACTGAATTGTAAATTGTCAACATCACAACCTAATCCAACGGCAGAACCGTTATCACCACACGGTTGGATGTGGCCACGTGTCCATTATCTGGCCTAGTTATTCTGACTAAAAAAGAAAAGAAAGAAAAAAAACCCTAAATTGGAAGAAATTTAAAGAAGGGGAAAGGGTCGGCGACGGTGCTCCGATTCTCGTTCGAGCCCGATCCGAGACTCGCGTTCTGCTGAATTCGAGAGTGAGAAGTGGAAGAAGGCGATCGGTCGATGGATTGATAGATCACGATCGAAGGCCACGGCATTTACCGGCGACCGGTCTTGCTTTCGCGTTGATTTCCCCTTTCTAATCCTTGCCCGATCTCCAGGGCGGTCTAGATCTATACTTTAAGCAGGAAACAGAATAGGATTTAGGATATGAGGAAGAAGCTCGGCACAAGATTCCCTGCGGTAATTTTCCCTTGTTTGATCATTTCCCTTCTTTTTTGCCTCGTATGAAACTGCGTTTTGCTGGTACCGCGGAGGTTCTTTGATGGAGATGTCGTTTGATTTGTAAACTGGCCGTTCTGCTTTGGAATCTCCAGTTTGCTTAACGGCTTGTTTGATTGATGAAATCCTAAACTCCAATCTCGTTGATTCGTTCTTCTGCTGCTATCATTATGCTCTTTTTATCCCTTAACCACGGTCAAATTGCAGACACGACCTAATTTCTGATCGAGAGCCTTGTGCTACTGGTAAAATCGGTGCTTTATCATTGGACATTGATGTGGAACTGATGGATTTTGTTTGATTTTGCTCTAACAGTCACGAATAAAGAAGATAATGCAAGCGGATGAAGATGTTGGCAAAATCGCGTTGGCTGTGCCTATTCTTGTTTGTAAGTTTTTGTGCAACTCCATATTCTATAATTTGTCATGTACTAGGATATTTTTCTGTATCTGACTAAGCAAAGTATCTCATCCCATTTAATATATAAAAGTTACGAACTTGCATAGCTTCCTTTACTTGCTGATTGTTCTTTTTATTCCTTCATTAAAGTTATGTTTTGCTTCGACATCGCAAAGATAGTCTATTTGTTTTGTGATTATTATTCTTCTTAGCTAGAATTTAGTGGAATTTTTCCTCTACGATCTGAATATATCAGCTTGATTTGGCCTTTACTGAATAGTATTGAAGGAAACAAGTACTTGGAACAAAGCTTAATCTAGTGAAGTTGCAATTTAATTCGTGGTCTAAATTCATGAGCAGTTTAGGGAAAGGAATGACAAATTTTCGTTACTTCTTAAGGCTTAATTTTGAAGGAAGTCTTGTCTTGCTGAAGAATTAAAGTATTACTCTCTATTTAACAGTTCTTTTAGTGCGTGTAGTTTTAGATTACAGTATATTGGATTGGAGATTTTTCAAAGGAAGTTAAGTGTTTGTTCCATGAGGAACTACTTGAATGAGTGGTTTTTTGCGAGAATTCTAGGGAATCTCTTAATTTCCGTATTGTTATTCCTCAGGAATACATGTAGGCCTTGGATTCATCTGTAATGGTGTGTCATTTGTTATGCTCCCATGGCTAATGTTACTTTCTTTTTTGTGTGCAAGTTGGTGCAATAATAATTTACTTCTCAGAGTCAAAATGCCTATCATGAAAGCATAGATTGAACTTATCCAATACTTTGGTTTCTTATTTTCAAAAGATTTTAGTTTTTCTCTTTTGTTTGTGATAATAGTAGCCATTTATTAGTAGCTGATCTATTCTTTGTTGACTGGCTGGCAGCAAAAGCTTTGGAATTGTTTTTGCAAGATCTTTGTGACAGGACATACGAAATTACTCTCCAAAGAGGAGCCAAGACATTGAATTCTTTACACTTGTAAGAAAATTCATAATTACCTTTTTTTTCTTTTAGTGAACTTGCAGCAGTGTAAATTCAGCAGAATTGTGATTATTGCTGTATCTCTAAGGTTCAAGTGTTGAGTTGTTTGAAATATGATCATTGTTTTGATTAAATGATATATTTGACAAGGGCATCGAGAGGATTTTAATTTTAGTACTTAAATTTACTTCATTTTGTACTGTTTGGTTGCATTCTCGTCTGATCACTAATGTTAGATATATGAATATGCCTGAATCACATTTCAGTGTGTGTGCTTTATCTTGTTTAACATTTTATTGTGCAAGGATCAAGATTTGTTATACACATTTTCCTGTATGCTGCCACGTGCTTTCTGCCAACTGAAGTTCTGCCACAACTTAATTATGTCAACAGAAACCCTATTAGTCTAGAATTTGCATTACAGAATTCCTGGATTTGGCACAGTAATCAGCAGCAACCCTCTTGCTTGAATAAGCTTAAGTTGTGGTTTGTAGAATAACCACTGTGAGGTTCTTCTGCCTCTAATTTCATTATCGAGAAATTTGCACAACTTTAAAGGAGTTATGGCAATGGCAGGCGATCATGACATTTTCAGTCTTCTGTCTTGCCTTCTTTTATGTTGTTCATAGTAGAACCCATTTTTGATGTGATAGGTCTTGGACAATGATGATGAAGTTTTGAGGTTTGTAAAAGTTTAGGTCTGCAGAAATCTTTCACTACTGTTTAGTGAATCAGTTTTTCTTTACTTCAGCAAAGTAAATTCCTGAGTTATTGTTGCTTCCATTCTCAGGTTTTGCTCTTCTCTGTGCTACCATTTGCATGTACCTTATAAACTTTTTAGTCAAAGGATTTGTTGGAGGCTAGTAAATGGTAACTAATGATCTGAACTCGGTTTGGCTAAAAGGGTAGCTTAATACTCAAGGCTCCTGCCAATATGGGATTTAAGAATGGTCAACATATGGAGCTTTATCTGCATATGGAAAGCAATTTTCATGACTTGAACCTTGATCACTTGGTTGCAATGAACTAACTTTAACATGGTGCCAAGGCTCGCGATTTCTAAATCAAGATTAATCAGCTTCTGTTGTTGAAACCAAAATGACAGTTGCCAATTCTCTGATGTTACATCTGCTAGGAATAATGACATTGTAAACAGTACAAGTGCAGTGGGAGTGTATTGATTGACTAGGTTAGCAAAAAGAGTCTGTTCAAGAATAGAACAAATAAGCATGCTTGTAGAAGTGGATCTCAGTTAATGGGTAGCCATCAGGTGCTTTATGGTAAGTGGTAGGTTTGATTGCCTGGTAGTGATTTCATAGTGTTTGTGTGAGACCGACAACTGTAATGGCAGTGCATGGAGGTTGGAAACTTACATTTATTGGTACATTGTGTTTCTGGAATTAACATGAACTCATCTAGTTGTTGTCATAGTTTCTGCTTTTAGACCAAATGAGATTTGTCTCTACTTAGCTTTTAGCATACTTGCTGTTTCCACCTTGCATCAGAGACGTGTTTAATCAGGCTCTCAGTTGGAAGCTTTTTGGGGGGATAGGATCTGAATTTTGAGGATTTGACACCATAAAGTTTGATCTAACTCTTTGGCGAACCAGGAAACTTTGATATTTTCAGAAGTTAAAGAGTAGTCCTTCAACCAGTCTTGAGTGATCTTATGAAGTTGTTGCATGTGAAATTCAATACATAACTATTCCACTTAGCTGACAAAATTTTGACTATCTTTTGTTAGCTGAGAACATTATGTGAGAAGTAAGGTTGGAAATCGATTCAATATGTGTTATAAAATGGAAGTCCAAAGACAGTTATGTTTAGAAGCAGCAGTGATAAATAGATGGAGAAGATTTATATGGTCAACCTTAGATTTTTATACATCATTCAGGTGTGGTCAATTGCACAACAAAAAGAGAGATATGCCCAAATATGAGCTGACCTTGACTAGGATTTATTTCTGCATTCATTCATTTGCTATGTTGCCTTTTTATGTGGGTTGTAACTTAAATTTGCTGTTAACATATTCCTGAACTAGTCCTATTCTTTTTGCAAATTTTTATAACATATTTCACTTATTACATTTGAAATGATATATCTTATGTTGGAAAAATTATCTTATATATTATGTTCAAAAAATTTATCTTACATCTTATGTTTGAAAATTTATTTCATATATTATGTTAAGAAAATTAAACAAGTTTGTGTCTGATTGGACCAGTGAAAGTCACTAGTAATAGTTTATCATTGTCTTCTCCTGAGCTCTCCAGAAAACAATGTGTGAGGACTTATAGTGCTTATGATTTCTTAACTGGTGTTGTCAACAAGGTACCAAACCTTGGTGGCATGGAACCTTGTGAAGATGAAAAAGGAATTTGCCGTAGAAGGTAATTTGTCGATCATGTCCATTTTCTACCTTTTGTACTATTCTTATCGATGATAAAGCACTGATTAATACAGAAAATGCTCAGGAAGACACTACCACGTGGTGATGAAGTTGAGAGCAATGAGAATTGCCAGTTGAGGTCCTCCAAGATGGTAGTATAATAGTATTTGCTTGATGTTTCTGCAAAGTCATAGTTCTGTTCCTTTCTCTGATAGCTGAGTATACTTTACAACAGGCTATGACGAATACTAGTGTTAGCCCTAGAGGACGCGGAAGGGGTAGAGGAAGAGGTAGAGGACGGCCACCTACAAGGGCAAGAGATGTAGGACATGTGAAATTTGAGGATGACAGTAGCATGTTTGGTGATCATGACGAAATCCCTTTGGGGCAGCCTGAAGGAACGAAGGAAAACAGTCATCAGAGTGCTCTTCCTTCCTCAACTCCAGTCATGAATGGATCTGCAACTTCAGCTGTGGAGACAAAGCAAGAACAATGTTCAGCTTGGCCTCTCCCTGGTGGCGTGGACAACATCAGCATAGAACCATCAAGACTTGTACAATTAACCATGCAGATAGATGAGGATGAGGATTATGACAATGAAGATTAAAGAATATAATTCCCAGCTACTACTAACAAAGCCACCTGATTCTGTAAATAATTTTACTTTCTTGACATCTAGCCCTTTTTTTACATCCAGTGCTCTTGTGGCAGGAAAGTGTTTTGTGGTTCTTGTTTCGGTTGTTGGATCTACTGCTGCATGTTTCGTAGCGGCATTTGTCAGGCCAAGAGTTCAATGACTGCCCTGTAACGGGTTTTCACTGTTCAACAGTTGTTGTTATTGTATAGTTCCTAAACATTTCCAGTTAAATTGTCAGGGAGAATACGGGTACATGACTGAGCACGATCAGATCAATACTCTTTTCTAGCTACTTCGAGCAATGGATAATTTTGTGACCGAGGACTAAAGAGGCCTCAAGATGGAAAATCAATTCATGTAAATCCTTCAGTTTTGTTTCTAATATATGCAAGTAGTTGGTTTACAAAAGGCTATGAAGTTTTGAGTCCTGTATGTTGTACCATTTCATGTCATGCAACTTTGATTTGGTGTTGAAATTAGACCCCTATCAATTTTCCATTCAACTACTTGAGAAAGTGGATGCTTAAAAGGTTTTCCTTGGTATTTAATTTGACAAATTGGATCATCTAAAATTGCCAGAGTAATATGGAATCTTCTGATTCACTCCATGGATAAGAACAGTTCTGATGGTGTGCTCTTCTTGTTCCCAGTCTTCTTGAGTTTTATGAGTGTCTTGAAAGATATAGCACCATTCCAGTTTCTATGGTTTTGTGAAACACATCAACTCCTGCTCAAATTTATTTATGGTAAAACAATTCCAATGATGCAAAAAACCAAATTGAAGATGTCAACATGGTTTCCTTGTATATCTAAACTGTTGAACACTGTTTGACCTGTAAAATAAAGAATAAAAAAGCATGATAGTAAACAGATAGAAAAGAGAACCCTTTTTATCTAATGCACAGAAAATAAGTGATGCAAAGAAGCCTCGACACAAGTAATTAGTTTTGGATCCCACAGATGAAATACTCATCTAATATATCAGTATGCAATATTCTGTGCTTACAGTTCCATAATTGAAGAAAGAAAAGTTTTATTTCATTTAAATTCATATTTAAATTCTTTGTTCCATCACTAGATTTAAACTTTTGCTAGCGATCAAAATTTAGGTCGATCCTCTTAAAGTAATCATACTTTTTTTTTTCTATAATAAAACCTTAGAGTCTTATTAATATCCTTCCTCTGGCCTCATGGTCCAACCATACAAAACTTAAAAAACTATAATACTCTTGATAGCTATGCTTCGAATTCAGATGCTACGAACATTTTTCATGGATTTGTGGCATTAGTCCTTGACAAATCTTGCTTTTTGTTGTTGATTTTAGGCTTGAACAGGATTCTCCTAGATTAACAATCTTGCAGATCTCTGTCTAATCCATTAACTTCTCAACTGTTGAACCATTTCCTTTTAATATTCAATAGATGAACTGAATCACTCTTAAGAAGTGTCAATGCCTGATGAGTGGTTTTCATGTTTGTTGATCCCAATGTATCTTTCTCGTCGAGGACCACAACAGCATTAAAGCTTCCAACAACGATTTGGTCCAACTAAATTCCAATCTCTTCAGGTAACCTATCACATCCATGATTTCTAATTCATTACCAGAAAAATCTAATTTTCCAGTCCTAAGATTTCTATATTCAGACTTGCTGCTGCCATAATACTCACCCACTTAAAAAAATACTTACCTACTTTCTTTAGGTGCATATATATATATATATATGATAAAATTATCATTCTTGCTGATAATAATCTTCCTACACTCAGAAATGCAATATTCACATAAAAAATTCTTATTGTAAATCATAATATCAACACCGGTGTTTAGAATCATAACAGTCAAAAGGTAGGGATGATTTGTGATCTTCTAAATCAAACTTCAGATAGAATCATAACAATCGACTCCGGTGTTTAGAAAGGAATTATTAGAAACCATCCTCTTGAAGGCTAGAAGTTGGAAGTACCCATCAAAAGTGATTGCCATTAACAAACAGTTCAACTATATGAGGCCTCAGAACATATAAACTAAACTGTAATTTCTTGAACAGAAACACAATTGTTCCAGAAATTACAGTTATATAAATACATATACACACATTAGAGTACACTTTAATGAATGAAAGAACAAAATTTGTTCTCCTCTCTCTCTCTTCCTTACTTCAAAGATGATATATATATATATATATATATATATATATATATATATAACTTTCAACTTTTTTGTTCAATTTTTGGATCAAGTGTTTTGGTTCCCAGCATCATAAATTCATGCAGCCATCAGAGTAACCAAAGTGCAGAACTGTGTCTCATGGAGAAGCAAATTACAAGATCCAACCGTCCATGGTGGGAATATTATTGCCTCGAAGAGACAGCTTGTGCTGACATTGATTGCCCATCCGTCTCTCGTGTTTTTCTTCTTGTCATTTTCAATTCCTATCATCATAATTTTAGCATATAGAGGGCAATGAATAGCAGGATTTGTGTTAAATGGAAATGCTCAAAACTATGAACTAAAATCATTCCTAACAAAGTAAAGTCATGACAAATATTCCCATTGGTCACTGGAAAAATCTCAATAAGTCATGCTACAATCACCCATTCTTCATGCACCAGAAGTTTCTCCATAGAAGTTGACAGTGATGTATCTCAGGTTGCATGGATTCTGCAACATATGCATTGAAGGGCTGTTTTCTCTGTATCCATTTCAAGTGTTGCAGCTGCCCATTCTTTGGTACAAGATTTCAGATATCATTTAACTAGTGCAAAATCAGCTCTATGCAGTTCTCTCAATCATTAACTGTTATTTCTGCAGGTCAAAGGCAAGAAAGGGTAGAATATGAAGTTGTCACGACTAGTGTTTCTGCAACTGCAGCTCTACGCAGTTCCCAGTCTTTGGATCTACAATTATCAGAAGCCCGGACTAACACGTCTTTGAACAGTGGTTCAGGCACTAGCTTGTTGTTAGAGAGATGGTGATATTACAAGTCAAACTGAGGCCAGGAGCAAAACTATAGCATAGCAGACTCAGACTCTTTAAGGCATGAAATGAGACAACTGTTTCTCTGCCTCTTGAATGCTTCACTTTCTGCAGCACAGCAGAAGGTCAGTTTTGTACGGATCATTCATACATGTTCTATTGCTGAAACACTGCAACATGAGCATGGCTTGAAGAAAGCCAATGTGGAGAACAACCTTGTATTCAAGATTTTATACATAGAGACATTGCCTACTGTACCAAGTATGCTTCTGAGAAATTATGCCTGCATAATGGACAGGAACCATGCCTTATGAGCCAGCTATCAATGCAAGGCAAGTGGAATATGTGCTGACACTGAGGCAAAGTCCTTGCTGCCTCACCTGCTTGAAACTCCTGAAGAGGGAGAAAAATCAAACAGTCGTTAATTCATCAAACACCACATCCGCATCATATGTGAGAGAGTCCAGGAAGCACAAGACGCACCTGAAGACAGACTGCACAGCTGATGCTTTCGCTCCTTGCATCCACACAGTCCTCCACATGGATGTTGATCTTGGGGAGCTTGTCGACGGAAGCCTTGGGCATGCCTTTCGTGCCACCGCCGCCAGCCTCGAAGATGTCGTCAAGAACCTCCAAGAAGGGCGCGCTCAGAGCACACAGCTGCTCACCATGGCCAAACCCTTTAGCAAGAAGCAGGCATAAGCTGAACAGATCAGCTTTGCAAAATCTACTCGGAGTATCCACCTTCTCATTAACCAGTCTTCCACTCATAAGGCTATACAGTATCTCAGTCTCAAAGAATCCAAAACAACGATCAAAACTATGCTTCAAGATGGATGACTGAATCATGTCACTCACCAAGTACAAGATGCTCCATTGTCCGGACCCGTTGTTTCGCCATATAGCAAGAGAGTCTTCCACGACCTCCACCGACGAAAGCGCTCCGGAGATGGCTCCACTGATGCTTCCACGTACCACGCCGCTCGCGGTCGCTACGCCGATCAAGGCGCCGGCCAGGGCTCCCAAGAGCACTCCCACTGACACACAACAGGAAGAGAGAAGACGGTGCTGAGCGACGCCAAAAGCAACAAATTGGACACAAACTTGTTCTCGTGACGGGCACGCTTGAAACCATGGAAAGAAACACTTGAGACGGTAGCAGAAGTTGGACGAAGGAAATGCACAGTGCTGATCAAGGAACAAGCATAAACCTGTGGCGAAGACGCAGGTGAGGGTGGCACGGATGAGAAGAGCAGATAGTCGCGACAAAGAAAGAGGAGAAGAGAACGTGCGTAGAGCAGTGCTAATGTGATCCATGGTTTTAGTTCTCGGTAGAGTCGCAGAGAGACGGCAGCAGCCCAACATAAGGTGGTATATAGGAAAGATAAGATGTTTAATCTCATATTTTAGTCTAAATATATATATTAATTACAGTCTTCTATGGTTTCCCCGTAATCGAAGGGTGATATGCATAATTTAACCGATACAAGACTTTGAGAGTTTAGCTTTCAAAAGAAATCTTTATTCTAATTTGGTTTATAAGCTCCATTACGAACCTATTTTGTACCATTTTTCGAACGAAGTTTTTTTTTTTAAATAAATAAAATTAAATAATAAAATTATGATTTAATAGGATGAGCTCTCACATTATATAAATCCATATATGATTAGATTTTATATTGACATATCAAAATGATATAATTAAAATTGATTAAGTCGTGTCGTACCCAAATGGTACCGACTAAGAGATTGATGGATGATAAACGAACACTCTGACAAAGATCACTTCGGATATCATAAATGTTCATATTAAAATTTTTGTCGATGATATTTAGAACAACAAAAATTCTGGCATCATATTTACAGTTTCACATACCTAAAGATATTTTATATTTTTGTAGATTTTTTTCCTCCATAAGAAAACATAAAAAGCATAAGCATAATTTGGATTGAGAGTTAAGCCTGCATGGAACCAAACGAACAAAGACAATTGGCGTTCGAGTTGGATTTAGAGGCTATTTCATGTGATTTCCCTCCCACGGCTTTCCTCTTGCTCCTCTGCTTCCATAGTTCCATGGCGGCATTTCACACACACACACACACGGACTCAACTGGAAGCAACAGTCTCTCTTCAAGAAGCTCATGTTCTTCTTGGCTGAGACTCCACATGAGCTTGGCAGGCGACCATTGAATGGCTGTAAGACTCCTCAAGCAGTCACGAACACCAGTTCACTTGCTTTGCTGCTGCAATCACATCTCTCTCTCTCTCTCTAACATTCATGTTGAGGGCCGTATCAAGATTCCGGTTTCATGAAACGCCATTGTCCTCCGTCCTGCCCTCATTAACTTGGGAGGGAAACAGTAGCAGTTAATTGGTGCAGCGATGTGGAAGGGGATTGATTGAGATCATGTCTTACTTGTTTCTCGTACCGCCGTGCCATGGTGAAATCGATACAGCGGCAGTGCCGTTTCGGCGAGCCGTGCACATCATATTTAGTTGGGTTTGGTGCTCCGCCGTACTCGCGTCATTAAGTCGAACGCATTGCAGATGCTTGGCCCAGGAAACAATGGGATCGTATCACTCGAGGCATTTGCGTCAAGAGCATGACAGCTTCGTCCCCACATTTCAACTATTTTTCTTCTTACAAGAAAAATAAGAAGGAGAACAAAATTTACTTAATTAACAAAAGGCACTTGAATCTAGAGAACTTTTTGTTGAAGCAAAACAAGAGACAGAAAATTAAGGATTGATAACTTTATAAATGCTTTTATGTATTTTAGGGTACTCATAGGGTTTTCTTTAGCTAATCGATCGAAGAAATTTAAATTTGAAAAAAAAAAATTTACTTGAAGCAAAAAAAATTAAAAATTAAAATTACATCATCTTGTGTGTAATATCTTATTTATATTTAATTTACTATTCTTTTGATTGTTTCTTTGGTAGTAGAAGAGTTTGTTTCTTTTTAAAATGGTATCGAACCAAGAAATATCCAAGAAAATGATTTTTAGATTTAAATACATTTAGATCCGGAGATAATTCTAATTACCACAACAACAGTCACTATAGAAAAATTATCCATGTTGGTCTACCGATCATCATTTACACCTTTCATCATTAATTATGTTCATTATGACTTAAACCCATAATTATTCTCAGTTCGCTTAAACCTCTACTACATACAACCAACGAAAGGAACGAAAGAGGAGACCAAACGCTGGACCACTCTCAAGGGAGAGAAATGCCTCTATCACCCAACGCAATGGACAACTACCTATTGATCACAATAAATTGAGCCTTAAAATGTGGATTAAATGAGACGTAGATTCCATCGATTCCATTGGTGGCTTAGTTAAAAGTCCATATCGATTAAAATTGACCAATCTTTAATCAAGTTTTGTCAAGAGTAGGTTCAGTAATAGATAGAAACACATCATATAAACTAAAAATCATAAATACTAAAGCCAAATGACAACTTAAATCAATTAATGCAAGTAAGGTGCAATCTTGCTATCTCATGGTAGGCTTTACGAACCCCATGTGGTCATGACAGTCTTTCATGGGTCATGTGGGCTTTAAGAGAAGTAATTGGTTCTTGTACTTTGTACATATCATCAAGGATTGCTTTGTGATAGGCTGATTGCCCCTAGTAAAAAGAAGGTGCCAATAGGTGTTTTCCAAAATTAATTCATATATCAAAACTTCATGATTAAGGTGTTCAAACTAATGAAACACTTGTAAGCAATTGAAGCACATACTTCCAATGAGAATCTAAATTATGTGAGAGTATCAATTAAACTTATGAAAAAGATAGATAGAAATTATTATACTTCACAAATGAATCTTCTTTATTTGCAAAAAATTCTAAGGTTACAACTGACAACGGTCAAACTTCCATTTGGGCTAAGAAAATGGCGGCAACGCTCACCTTATCACCCCCAACCCCCTCCTTCCCGCCTTTTCCCAAGTACCGCAAACCCTCGGAACCTAACTTACCTGCTAGTCTCCTCCATTTCCTCCTCACGATAACCGGGTGTTTCCCCTGCAATGCCGCCCTCATGCTCGCCTCGAAGGCTACGTCTCTTCTTCCATTCGCCCGTGGAGGCAGAGCCGTCCATGCTCGCGTCCTCTAGGCCGGACTCGGGACCGATCGACTCGTGCTCACCAGGTGTTTGATACAGTGCTTGTTAAGGGCATTTGATACAATAGTTATAGCTTGGGATCACCGCGGGGTTTCAGAGGACACCGACTGAGTTTATGCTCATTGGTGCCTTTTGGGGTTTGGGTGAATGGACATGTTTATCTCATTAGGCATCCGGAAGTGAGGCATATACAAATAGTGGAAGGTAGGATTGAAGCTGTTGATTTGGGATTTGTTTTGTTGAGTACAATTCTAGGAACTTGGAATCTTGGAACACTATGTTGGCTGGATTCGTGATAAATGGATGCGTAACTATTATTATACTCTTCTCTTCTAGCAAATGATGAAGTTTGCAGACAAGATCAGTTTGGTATAACGGAGAATGCGGGCCGTGAGGAAGAGAATGGTGTTGTATTATATGGGTATCAAGCAATGCCAAAGAACACTGACAACCAAACAGTGTTTATAATGGTAAGTAAATGTACAGCGTATTAATATGTTGAATCTCCGAAGAAGCTCAAAAGAATGATGTTAATGAAGACACATTGGCATGTAAAATTGGTATGGGTATCAACCAATGTTCAGGTACAAGTATGATTGAAGGTATTGCAGCATGGGTTCTTAGCACACTGACAATCCAACCACTGTTTATAGTGAATGTAATATGTTTCATATCTGAAGAAGCTCAAAAGAGGGTTGATAAAGAACATTGACATGTGTATTACTGATATGGATATCAAGCAATTGTCTAGGAACAAGTGTGGTTGAAGATGTCGTAACATGAGTTCTTAGCAGAAAGTATATATGATACTCTGACAATTCAAATACTGTGTTTATAATGGTAAGTGCGCACTGTTCTTACATGCTTCATCTCTGAAGAAGCTCAAAAGAAGGGTGTTGATAAAGAGAGATTGGCATGCAAAAATGACATGGGTATCAAGCAATTGTTGAGGAACAAGTATGTTTGAAGGTGGCATCAGAGCTGATTCTTTTCAGGACCTTAGAAATTTTCTTATTCGAATTATATATTGAACTAAATATATTATTCTTTTTGCATCATATATATTAAACTAAAGTTAGTAGGATACTGTGAACTAGATTTTACAAATAAGATCATGTCAATTAACAGTGGTAACTTGTACATGGTGCTTGATAGAATGTGGAATCTGTATTTTTATATCGGCCACTACTTTATTTCAGGACTTATGATCTGTTTAGTGGCATGGGAACGTGTCATAGTCACCATTGCTGCTTGAGCCGTGCATTAAGTGGTGATATGAAATATATATCTTTCAATTTAAGACTAAATTTGTTAGTGATAAATTATAATTTATATTATAATCAATCCTATGGTATAGGACAAGTCTGCTTCCTAATCGATGTTGGAATAAAAGGCGAGCCCATACCTCGTTGGCCCTCCTAAGTTTGCTATTCAACCGAGTTGTCGTTCTTATAAGAGACTAAATATGATTATCCGCAAAGTAGATATATTTGTTAGTATTATTAATAAAAGAGTTAAGATCTAATGAGCTCGCGAATTATCCCTTTTATTTTATTTTGTTTTGGGGGAAAGAGATCGAGGGCTGATACCTACAATGATTAGAGAGAGAAAATATTTTATTATATTTATTTTGGTGTTTACGTTTGTTTATTTATATTTGAGGGAGTGCATACGGCCAATTCATGAAGGCGTGGCGGGAAATCAGCCACTCCTGCTGCTGGCTGGTGGACCCGACCAGCGCAGCTCGCGTGACCTGTCCACACTCGTACGTGCGACGGTTACATCCGGCCCGCACGTTGAATTCATGGAGATCGGGGACGGAGATCCCATTCGCATTTACTTATATACCCTTCAATGATTGTCAATTCCCATTCCACTGCGTCTAAAGTCCCGTCCCACATGCGAGACGGTTCCTGCCGACACTCGTATTGCCTACCTGCTTATCAGTAGAGACGATGGGGCCCACAAGTGGCGCCCACAGGACTGCCGTTGAAACGAGTGACACGTACGATTAAAGAAAACCAATGACGATTCGTACGAACAAAATTTTCGATTCGGTAACTGTGCTAAATAATGAATTCACATTTAATGGATATATCTGGATGCGTATTTAGAGGTTTGTCTTTATTACAAAATCTAGAATTTCTTTTGTTTTTTTCATTGCGTATTGAATTTCTATTCATAATATCCCATTTACGAGAGTTGAAAAAAAAAAGTCACCCACTCATGACTTGGATGACGACTTACGACACAACTTGGACGATCTGGTTTGCGTCGGGATAGAAAGTCATTAAAAATGAAACATTTTTAAATGTGAAAAATCTAAATTGGTGGGAGGGATAGTGACGACATTTTCGAAAAACCTTCAACAGTAGTGATGTAAACTGGCCCATCTTGATCATGTTCGGTTCCGATATGATCCCACCCTCATTTCTGTTTGGAGAAGAAACCCCCCAATCTCCTCCTCCGTCCCCCGTCCCCACCGGAGCGCGATGGAGTCTGCTTCCGCCGTGGAGGACGTCCTCCTTCACGGAGACCTCCTCCTCGCCGTCATCGAGGCCTGCCGTCTCCCCAACATGGACTATTTCTCCGAGCACCTCCGCCGTTGCTACACTTCCTGCTGCCCGCCCATCCCCGGCTCCACCGCTTCGAAATCCGGTCCTGACGCAACACAGCACCACCAGAACCACCACCACCGAAAGATTATCACCAGCGACCCCTACGTCACCGCCTCCCTCGCTGGAGCCACCGTCGCCCGCACCCGTGTAATTTCCAACTCCGAGGATCCCGCTTGGAACGAGCATTTCAACATCCCCGTCGCCCACCGCGCTTCAACCCTCGAGCTCCAGGTCAAGGACAATGACGTCTTTGGCGCGCAGCTCATCGGCATCGTTTCCATCCCCACTGCCCGTATCGCCGCCGGCAAGAAGATTCAGGACTGGTTCCCTATAATCGGCCCCAAAGGAAAGCCGCCGAAGCCGGAGACCGCTCTCCACCTTTCCATCGAGTACATTCCCGTCGAGGAGGAACCAGAGTACCAGCACGGGATAGCTGGGGATCCCGAGCAGCTCGGGGTGAGGAATACCTACTTCCCGCTTCGGAAAGGGGGGTCGGTCACGCTCTACCAGGATGCTCATGTGCTGGACGATGAGCTACCGGAGGTGACGCTCGAGAAAGGTGCCGTCTTTAAGCACGAGAAATGCTGGGAGGATATCTGTCATGCGATTCTTGAGGCACATCATCTGATTTATCTCGTTGGCTGGTCGATATATCACAAGGTGAAACTGGTGAGAGAGCCGACACGGCCGCTGCCCGACGCTGGTAAGCTCACACTAGGGGATCTGCTCAAGTACAAGTCGCAGGAGGGGGTGAGAGTCTGCATGTTGGTTTGGGACGACAAGACATCTCATGACAAATTATTCATCAAGACGGTAAGATCACTCACACTCAAGTATTTTCTTTGGCAAATCATTTGTTTGCCAAACTTTAGCAAACTGAGTCGTGATTAGTATCTTCATCTTCATGCAATGGACGGTTGCTCTGTGTTGTGAATTTGTCTTTCCTGTTTCAATCTCTTCATTTTATTCCCTTTCTGGATTTTGCAAAATAATGGTCTTGTATTTTTCTTGTAAGAAGTCCAAGTTACATGACACTTTTTAAGTATCAATATTCTCTTGTTCTGAGTTTTACTGTTCACTAATTATAACATGACCATCCAATTTATATCAAATTGTCAATAAAACTTGTATATACGAAAAATTGCATGTAATATATCAAAATTGGACTTTTACTGATTATAATATAGAACTCAGAGATAGGGAAATTAATGGATCTAGATGGTGGATTGGTTGATCGTGTATAATTTCCATACAGTGCACTTCTTCAGTTTTGTTGTGTTCACACCAAGTTCCTCTTCTGGCATATATTCTCTATACTAGCTACATTTTTTCTTTATTTTTTTCATTTAATACATTTGTAGGCACTTATTCTATTGTTGTCAGGAATTTAAACAAAGAGCTATTTTAATGTTGTAGGAATAGTTGGTTATAGTTGTTTGTTGTAGGCAGAGCTATGTAGATTTGACTTGTTGAATCGCTTGGGGCTCGAGTATTATTAAACTATATTGATAAAAAAATCATAGTCGTGTGTGTTTGGTTAAATCTGCCACATTCACAATGTATTGTTGCTTGCTTTAGAGCTATACATTGTTGACACACTTTGGCAAGCTTAAATATTAGAATGCATGATGAAGATACTTTTGTTGAGAAAACTAAATAGAGTTGTGTTTGATAAAAATCTATGATGAACTTTACCCAATTTCTCAAATTGCTTATTTCTAGATTTTTAATAAATTAACTAGATTTATGTGAATTAGTTCAACAAGGATGTCAATTCTATATGTATAAATATTTATGAAATATCGACAGATCCAATGATTAGGCTGCTTTTGGATCAACTATTGGAATTAGATGATTTAATGAAATCAGTTTATCTGCATGTGCATTTAATTTTGCAGGGAGGTGTAATGCAAACTCATGATGAGGAAACTAAAAAGTTTTTCAAGCATTCCTCAGTTATTTGTGTGTTATCTCCACGATATGCCAGCAGTAAGCTTAGCATTGTCAAGCAACAGGCAAGCTTTACACCACCAAATTCTCTCTGATCTGTTCTACTTTGTCTAGAGCAATCTGGTTAGGTTGTAAGAAAGATCCCTTTGACTAAATAATCGATTATGTGAATAATTAATTTAAATCACATACCCTACTTTATGTGCATAATCTTGGAGAAATGCTTGAGTTCAAATGTTTTAGACTGAAAACTAGTAAATTTAGTGAACAGTACAGTTGACAAAGGACTGAAAATTTTATCCTTCTGAGAACTAAATATGATGGCTTATCTTGTATTTTATCTGAGGTTAGTGTTAATATAAACCATAAAGACTAATCAACAATGTTATAGTTACAACTTCCAACTACTGATAATTAGTGCATATTATTTGACCATATACCATTTGTAACCATCGATTCTGTTTTCTGTGATATACTAGAACTTATATCATTTCATATGAGAAAGAGTGTTTAGGTAATGCAGGTGCCACTTAGCCTGAACATATTATGGATTTAGGGTTTATATAGGGAACTACTTTGTAATTACATAATTGGGGTTTCTTTATTGTTATGATTTTTGTTTTTCTTTTGAAGAAATTCCCAGTTGATCTCTTTCCTTAAATAGGATCCTGAAACATTTTACTCTAAATTTGCTTTTGAACCAAACTCTTTTATTTCTTTGATGATATTAAGCTTATATTTTTATTAGTAAGGCCTGAGATTCACTTTAACTGTTAAATGCTTTCATTTAATACTTAATCGTTAATCAATATCTTTTTTTTTGTATTCTAATTATGTTTTATATTTTCAACTAGTAATATGTTTCATTGGCTATTATATTATATTATGAGAATCATCTATGCACGTTAAAGGTGGTCCTTCTATTGTTTTCTTTCTTAACATGGAAGTCACCTATCTTCACAAATACCAGCCTATGTCAAATGGTAACATCCATTCTTCAAAAGGTTCAGGTGGTATCCATTCTTTCTTGCTGGATTAAGGTTTACAAAACCAATAAATTGGTGAATATTCTTTGCAAGTTGTTCCAGAAGATAAATTGGTGAATATTCTTTGTATCATGCCTAAAAAATGAGCCGAAGCAAACCCATTGAATACCCATGGGTTAGGCTCTCTTAAGTCTAACTACATTTAGTCAACTAATTCAATCCACAGTCATATATGGTGAAATCATACAATTTTCTCATGTGTTCCTATCATATATAACATAATTTAAAGCAAAGCCATTATTTGAAAGACACTACAGTTTGTTAAATAAGAAAGAGACTAAAGCACCATATCTAATGGATTAAGTGTGTATAGAGGTCATTATAATAACCATTAAGTGAGCAAGAGACCAAAGACACTACAGTTTATTAAATAAAACTATTTTATATTTCTCAAATCATCTTTATAATAACCATCCACTTGCATCAATCTTCAATAAATCATTGGTTGCATTGAAGGATAGGGTTGGAATAAGAAACCCATAGAAATTGTCTTGACTTTATTTAGAATTCAGTTAATGAAAATTTGATTGAATAACATATCGATCAATTTTAGGTTTAAAAATTTTAAAATAAGAATAATATGATTATGATCCCAATAAAAATATTAATATAATGTATCTAAATAACTAGAGCATTAAATTTGTATCATATGTAGAAAAATAAAAAAGAGCATAAATAACATTAAATATAATCAATCTATATAAATATATCCTTTTCTCATCAAAAACACTATCAAAGTATAATCAAATAATATAAATTATATGAGTATAGAAATGGTTTTCTAATATGAACACATTATAAAATCATCATTGAGATAGATTTCCAAACAATACTAAAAAAAAAACTAAAATTATATATTTTTTCCAGAAAAGGGGCTTACCCATTAATGAAATTTTTTTAACCTCAAAGGTCAAATAAGTTAAACTCAAATTAATATAACAACAATAATAATAAAGCGAAAGTTTCAATTATTTGGGCTCAACTACATGGATCTTTTATCGTCATTGAGATATGTAAAAAGCCTTATGTTTAGTTAAATTCAGAGTACTTAAATTTTTATTTATAATTTCTATTAAAGTATTTTTAGGCCTTCCTTTATCTTTCCTCGTACCATTAACATTAATTATTTCATCTTTTCTGACTATTGTATCTGGAGGTCTCTTAAGCGTATTGTCACGGACTTAGCTGATTTTGCCTAAGTCGTGCGGCATCCTTGCGTGTCCGTCCGCAAAGGTCAGCCTCCCCGAAGTCTCCCATGGTCCCTTAGAACCCACAAAAGAGAGAACGGGTTAGAGAAAATGCCTCATTCGGGATCCACAAGCAAACATTTCCGAAAACACTTCATAGACAATGCAAATTACAAACAGACATTACAAGCTCTGAACAGTTGCACAACAAAGGGTCAAAATGGTCCATTACAAATCGAAAATCTCTCATAAGTGTCAATATGACACAACCTTTATTTATAAGTCTAAAGTGGCCACCAAACCCAACTAAAATGGGATTATTAAGCCTTCGGCCGTCTCTCTACATGTTGTGCAAAGCATGAACATACCAAAAGACACGGACATACATAAGCATTACATCAAACATCTTGTTTAGAAGTTTGTCCATGACATGCTCCCCCACTTATTCCTTTGACGTCCTCATCGAAGCCTTTGTCGACACTGCAACTCCTCATCTTTGTTGAGTCTTCAATCTTCTGCTCTAGCTGCAATGTGTCTCTTGGCTCCCAGCCGGCGATTTTAAAAGGCGCTCGGGTGAGGCGAGGCGAGGCCCGAGCGCCTCGCTAATCTCCCAGGCGGCGTGCTTCAAATAGGCGCCTGGGCACTCGCCTGAGCCCAGGCGCTGGGCGCTTCGGGCGAGCGCCCGGGTTAACCAAGGCGACCGAACCAAGATTTTAGGTCTGGTTCGGTCCTGGCTCGGTCTATGATGGTTAGTTGGTTCAATCGAACCAACTAAAACTGATATAAGTGACAACCGAACCCTAACCCTCGTCGCTGTCGATCCCGATCCCGTTGCTCGCCGCTGTCGCTGCTCGCAAACGTTGCCGCTGTCGCTACTTGCAAACGCTGCTGCTGTTGCCGCTCGCGCCTCCCGCTGCTCGTCGCTCCTACTCCTGCTCCCGCTCCTGCTCCCACTGCCGCTGCTTGCCGTTGTCGCTGCTCGCAAACGCTACTGCTGTCGCCGCTCATGCCTCCCGCTGCTCGCCGCTCCTGCTCCCGTTGCTCGCCGCTGTCGCCGCTCGTCGCTGCCGCTTCATCTTTTCTTAGTTAGCAGGCTCAGCACCCCTTTACACTTCCTTTTAACAGTATACGTATACTGTATACTGTTAATATTATTAAGTTTATTTGAAATGATTAATTTTCAATATTGTTAATAGATTAATAATATATTATTTTAATTTTAATACTGTTAATTTTTATTTATTTGAAACTTTTTGTTAATGTGACATTGTGATTTTGTATCTTAGATTTTCTTAATTTAATAGCATATTTTTATTTAAAATTTTAAATAATTATATTTATTAATTATATTATATATTTTTATATTTTAGCGTCTCGTTTCGCTCGGGCGAGTGCCTAGCGCCTCGGGTGTTTTTGGACATTGGCGTCTTTTGGCGCATAGTGCTTTTTAAATCACTGCTCCCAACTGCTCTCCGTTGCTGTTTTTGAGTAGTCGAACCTTTTGATCCGCTATGCTGCTTCAACTCGCCAATGACTCAGACTCTAGTGTGGGGTTGGCTGAGTTGTGTTAATCCCTGTTGGTTCTTGCGGATCCTCCAGATGAAGGAAAAGATCATTCTTACTATGCGTCAGTCTCTCAAATGCCTTATGCTGCTTGAACTCGGTGGATGCTTGTTGGAGATTTAACGAGCATCGCCTCGCAAACTTATGATGTTTTGGGTCCTTCCTCCACAAAATTTGCTCATTGACTCTTCTTTCACTTAGTTGTCACTTCCAAGTAGATTCGTATCACTTCCGCTTTCGATTGGCATTTCGTTGGCAAATGAAGCGGACAATCTACTCTCAGTAGCACTGATCACCGTTGGTGAGGATTTGACAACTATTATCTTCTATTATCTTCGAAGGGTCTTTGAACTTGTGCAGAGCTCCTTTGCTGGATAGATAAGAGAATTGGGGTACTCGGTTTTGCCCATTCTCTTAAGAGTTAGGAATGCAAAGGTTACTTGACTTCGCCCGCCTCCTCGAGGTTGTATTCCATGCATTGAGCTGGTTACTGGCCTTCGCCTGCTCTTTGCTCACACTTCTAAAGCACTTGAAGTATTTGCACTCCTTGCGTTGAGTTAGTTACTATAATTCACCTTCTCAATGCCATTGAACTTCTGGAACGCATGAAGTTTTCACCCTAACTTGGAGTAATTCTCTAATAGATTTGGTCGCCTTTGGGATTGTACCATCTTCTCCATCAACCCGGCCACCTACTCCACTGAGTAGCAAAGGTACAACACCGCGTACTGCCTGCTTCGTTTCTTGGTCGTGCACTCTTGCATGACTGGAAGTCCTTCACTTTCGGTTATTTTGATGAGAAGCTCGTTGACACCGGTCTTACAAAGTTCCTTGGCCTCTGCCCTTCAGCCTTGTCTCGGTACTTGGAGTTTGCCTCTGCATGCTCCAACTCCTCGACCCCTTTCATGACCAAGCGCTCTCCCTCTATGAGAGCAAGGGATCAATGACTTTCACGGAAGTCCCGCCTCTGCGGTACCATGGCGCTGCCATGCCCATGGCCCTACTATCCGTTGCCTCGCATCTGCATCCTTTCTTTTCATGATCAGTAGATATGTCTCTGTGGCACTCCTCCGAGTCCACCTCCATTCTAACTGATGCTTGATTTTGGGTAGCTAAGTCCATTTGGACTCGTCGTCGCTTCTTCGCCCCTTTCGATCTCTTGCTTCAACACCTCTGTGTTATCTAAGCAGCTCCCTTTGGTCGATGGAAAGACAGACTGCAACTCCCATGCTTGGCCTCTGCTATCACATTATAGGGTTTGCACCGATTTTGTTCTCCTTAGCTTCCTTGGTAGCAACGTTCGCTTACTCGACCTTGTCCTCTGACTTGTCGAGCTCCTTTAAGCGAATATGGGCTCTGGAGCGGTCTAACTCTCCAGCTGCTTCGATCATACCTCTACATGATCAAGTCCCTCTCATGAGACTCACTGGTACTTGCATTCGAACTTTTCCCTTGGTGGAACACAGTCCCCATATGCTGATAACCAAGGCTTTCATCGGATGCAAAATTCGATACATGCACGGAAGACCCGCCCGCCTCTGCGGTACTATGGCCTTCACTCCTTGAATCCATAGCCCTTCTTGCCGTCGTGTTGTTCACCGAAGTGGAGCTTCCAGTAGCTTCCGATCATACCTCCTTATAATCTAGTCCCTTACGGGACTCATTCATGTGTATCGCATTGCCATGAACTACTCCACCACGATCCGCTGCACCATGTCGCCTCCTGGTGACATTTCCATTGCATTCTGATCCCTGTGGGATGAACTCAAATTGTGATTCCTCCATGTGTGGCCTCTGCCAATACATCGCAGGGGCTCTTCCACCTTTGATTTTGTTTGCTCCTTTGGCAATCGACCTTTATCCACCCACTCTTGGGTCACACCTAGATGAAGCACCGTTCTAGGACAGTCCATCGCCTAGTAGCTCCCGAAGTCCCCCGACTTCGTTGCAATTAGTGCAATCTCCGCTGTGCACCGCTTCCTTCATGGCAACTTGAATGGCAACACTGTAGCATATTCTTCAAGAGTACCTGCCTCCGCGTCCTCTTATCCCATGTCAAGGCCTTCTGAGCCCAACTTCGCCTCCGCAAGTTGAGTCGCCTTAGGTCCTCCATCAAATGCTTCTTCGAGATAAGGTGCATGTGCCCAGAAGCTCCCTTTGTCTTTGGCACCATGTAAGATGAGTCTGCTCTATCAGAATGAAGGATTCATGGAACAACATGATCCTGCTCTTGCCTCTGCAAGAGTTCATGTCCTTGACTTCTATCTAAGGAAAGCACTGTACCTTCGCTCCATATTCCATCTTCTATGCTGGCTCCCTTCATGCGGCTTGGGTACTTTGCCAAGTTACACCCAAGTTACTCCGCTCCTCGTTTTTGCATTGAGTTGATGGTGGCCATCGCGCCCACCATTTCACGGGTCAACCCTCCCTTGAGTCCGATCTCCATCTCGACTCCAAGTGTGCCTTTATTTGTGTTGCTTTGGGTCGCTCCCCCACTTGATCTCGCAATGCATCCATCAATGTATTCTCTCAAGTGAGATCATACGACGACTCCTCGCCGCTTGCTCGGTCCATTGAGCTTCGTGGAGTTATTTTTTGTTAAGGTACTCCTCCTCAACATGTGCAGTCTGTTGCACATGATTCTCCCTCTAGAGAGCCGCGATTTATCCCTCCTGGATATCTATCTCGTTGGAGCAACATCTCTTTTCGTTTTAGAGACCACCATCCCCTTCGGACTACTCTGATTTGCTGAACAAACTACGTATTGTTCTGCCTTCTGCAAACGCACTTGCTACATTGCGACTCCACGTCAATACAGCCCCCATTGCATAACTCAAGGCCTAGCAACATGCTGAACTCGCTGCATACTTTAACCTCCTACGGATGTATCCTTCACATGCCAAAGAGAAAGTTTCAATGCTCCATGACGTCGAGTTTCGATCGCCTTGGGATGGCCGCGAACATTCTGTCGTCCGCATATAAGCCCATGCATGAGTACCGAATTCTTCGAGTTAGCAATTCCCCTCACATCTGTGAGCTTTGCACAACTCTTTCGGTTGTTGAGCAACTCATTCTATCTTGCATGGTCTCATCCTTTACCAAGCGCCTTGCTTGCCTTGAGCACCATCAAGTATAGTTGTCAACGTCGAGCCGTATCTCGAACTCAGCCATCCCAACCTTTGTGCGCTCCGCATTCTTCCAAGCTTGCTTGTTCTCGTGGTGCCTCTTGCGCGAAAGGTTGGCCATTCATCTGAATGCTAATCTCAGATGCCCGCTCCTCCGAGCGACTCCTTTTCCCTACATCTCTATGCCTATTTTCCTCCAAACGGTCGCGTGTGTGCTGACTGCCCTCAACGCAGCCCCGCTAGATCCCCCACGTTTGCACGTCAAGTGTTTCTATGAGTGCTTGTCCCGCTCTTATACCATCTGTCATGGACTTAGCTGATTTTGCCTAAGTCGTGCGGCATCCTTGTGTGTTCGTCCGTAAAGGTCAGCCTCCCCGAAGTCTCCCATGGTCCTTTAGGACCCACAAAAGAAAGAACAGGTTAGAGAAAACGCCTCATTCGGGATCCACAAGCAAATATTTTCGAAAACACTTTATAGACAATGCAAATTACAAACAGACATTACAAGCTCTGAACAGTTACACAACAAAGGGTCAAAATGGTCCATTACAGACCGAAAATCTCTCACAAGTATTCACATGACATAATCTTTATTTACAAGCCTAAAGCGGCTACCAAACCCAACTAAAATGGGACTATTAAGCCTTCGGCCGTCCCTCTACATGCTGTGCAATAATGAACATACCAAAAGACATGGACATACATAAGCATTACATCAAACATCCTGTTTAGAAGTTTGTCCATGACAGTATGCCCATATCATTTTAAATGATTTTCTCTCATCTTATTCTCTATCGAAACGATACCTAGTTGTTTACGAATAAAAGTATTTTTTTTATCTTTCATAGTAACTCTACACATCTATCTTAGTATTCTCATTTTTGCAATATAAACTTTTTGTATATGATGTTTCTTAACTACCCAACACTCAAATCCATAAAACATTGTTGGTTTTACAATTGTCTTATAAAATTTTTCTTTTAATTTCAAAGGCATGATCACAAAAGACTTTTGACATCCCTAATCATTTTAACTATCCTGTTTTTACTCTATAGATAATATCTTCATCGATCTCTCCATCTGAAATAGTACTAATACTACTAATAATAGTAATATCATTATAAAGGAATTCATAGTAATATCAGTTGAATAAGTTTTGATTAAAGAGGCCATATCAAGGGCAAATCATTAATAAATAGGAATAAGTTTTGATAGGAATAACAGACTTCAATTGACCAATGATTACATGATTCGGACCCCTTAAGAAGAAGACAGATATTGATTTATAAATTGACTGTTTACCCTATTCGAACAAGTTTTGATTAAATAAGCCTTATTGAGGACTAATCATTAAAAAACAGGAATAAGTTTTGATAGGAATAACAAGCTTGAATTGATCAATGATTACATGATTTGGACCTCTTAAGGAGAAGACAGATACTGATTTATAAATTGACTGTTTAACCTAGTTGTGTCGAGGTGAGATTCATGGATAGACAATTTAGATCTAATTTGTTTATGTGAACACACTTCTTGTGTGAAAGTAAGAGCTACTCATTAGGCAACTACAATCCAGCCATAACTCCTAATAAGTTGTCTTATATGGTAAGCGGATAACATTCCTTAAGCAGAAAATGTTAATTTTTTTCTCCTATTTTGTTATGCACTATGTTACATTGTTTTCCTCCATCCACAGGTGGTAGGGACCCTTTTCACACACCATCAGAAATGTGTATTGGTTGATACACAGGCTTCTGGAAATATGAGAAAGATAACTGCTTTCATAGGAGGTCTTGATCTTTGTGATGGTCGGTATGATACACCAGAGCATAGACTTTTTCGTGATCTTGACACAACCTTTTTAAATGATTTCCATAACCCCACATTCGCTGTGAGTTCATTTAGCCTTTCTGCTTTCTTCTTTTAAAGTCCTCGAGGGTTTTCAGTCGTATACTTGCCAGGTTTGTTTGGTATGTAAATTTCATTTACTGAGTAGCATCTCAAAGTTTCAATAGTTGGAAATTTTTGTTTGTGACTATTATTTGTCTTTTTTATCAATTCTATCCTCTCTATTTTTCAGTCATTTAGTTTGATATGTTTATAAAGAGGAGATCTATCAAACTTACATATGTCTTTTTGGGCTTAGACATTCTATCATGCTACACTACTGAATACCGAGCAATTTGGACCTTTTGCTATTTCATAAACCTTTAGATCTTGGCAATGATATGTTTTCCAATTTATGTTGCAGTTGTAGTTAACAGTGTTATGCATTGTGTGGCAATATGAAGTTAAGTTACCATGCATGGAAATTTGTCAAAGTTTTTATTTTTGAAATGTTCTAATTAGCATAACAACGGATCAGTAAATTCCGGTCAATAAATGTTTTTATTTCAAATAATTGATGTCATAAAGCAGTTGGGATGCAACTAAGGGAATGTTCCAAATGGAGATTCACTTTACACCTCTATTCATTATCTTGGCTTCATAACTGGTTTCAGAACAAAATAATCATTTGATACCTATTTGGATATCATAGTTAATAATTCCAAAATAGATAACAGAATGCATGGAACTACTTTTTGGTACAGGTACCTGTACCATTGGAATAGTAGCATATGCTGTGATCATCAGTACCTGTGCCAATAGGATTGAACCAATAGAGTATGCTGGTACCATTAGTACTGGTTGGAAAAAGGAAGAAAATAGTAGGAAAAAAGAAATAACCCTCTCGACTTACACTTGATGCCTTGGAGGAATCACCAACAATTGCATGCCAGTGATGTGCAGAATCCTAGAAGGTGCTTGAGTCAGGGATTTTGATTTGACCAGTGGCAGTGGGAGGGTGGAGGTGGAGGAGAGAGCTCTTGTGCTCAAAGTCAAAGAAGGGATTGGGTTTGGTGTGTTTTCGTGGACCTTATTATGGTTCTCAATTGGTTTTAACAAAATTTTAGAAATTCTAACTGGTTTCAGGTGGTTTTTGACCAAGATTGGTTGAGAGGAGGATTGGTTTAGTATCATGGGAAATCAGGGGGTCTGCTCCCCGGACACTGGTTGGACTGATAAATATCACCTGGTTTTGGTGAATGATGATATGATTATAATTATTGTTCATATGTTTTAGTACAAAATTTAGGTTGATGAAATGAATTCCTGAGGAATACTTCATACTGGTCCAAGTTATAGTTACTAAACACCTAATCTTGGAGATAATTTCTCTGTAAAGCATAGATCGGAATTAAAACTGGTTGCATTTAGTTTCCTTGGTTGTGTGTGTGCCTTTTTTTTTTTTCTTGGATATTGGCTCACATATATATATATAATAGATAAATTTGCTTAAATTATATAGGCTACAGTGTCATAGCTATAGAAAGTAAGACGTCTGTGATAGATGTAAACATGTTTACATGTTTTTGCGACGTATAAATCCATCACCCTATCTATAAAAGCCCTAGATAAACATGTTTGCTCATTGGATTTCCAGGAGATTTGAGATTCTGTTGGTTCTATGTAATTTATTAGCTTTTCTTTTCATATTTCTGAATTTTTATGATGGCACTCAAGGCCAAGCCCAAGATTGCTCTTCATATGACCCAAGGTTTTAAATATGAAAAGAGTGATACATACTGACTGATATTACTGGTTCGATTAAGAAACAATAATGGACCTTATAAAGTGGTACCAAGCAGTGTAGGTCAGAATCCCCATTATACTGGTATATATTGGTCCAACAAGATATTGGAGTTGATATCAGATCAGGATTTTAACCTTAGTTTGACTCAGTAAACTAGGTAAGCTACTTGTGAAGGTCAGTAAACATGTGTGCTCAATATATTTCTAGGGACCTTCAGCAGTACTGGTTTTATGTAAATTTATCAGCTTTTTGTATTTCTTGTCTGTGTTAGGCAGGAATTAAAGCCCCAAGACAACCATGGCATGATTTACATTGCAAAATTGAAGGTCCTGCGGTTTATGATATCCTGAAGAATTTTGAGCAGCGCTGGCGGAAGGCAACAAGATGGCAGGAATTTAGTCTATGTTTCAAAAATCCATCCGGCTGGCACGATGATGCTCTAATTAGACTTGAACGAATTTCATGGATACTTAGTCCTTCACCTTCCGTTACAGATGATGATCCAAGTCTATGGGTTTCCCAGCAAGAAGATTCTGAACAATGGCATGTACAGGTTGTATGTCACTAATAAACTGGTGAATACCTTCAAGCAAAGTTTGTGTTAATACTCAAAGACTTTTGATATACTTTTTAACTTTTTCAGGTCTTTCGATCCATTGACTCTGGATCGGTAAAAGGTTTTCCTGACAATGTCCAAGAAGCTTCAAAAAAGGTCATTTTTTTGCCTTGATGCATATGCTGGCATATTTTCTGTTATGGAGCATTAACAAACTATATAGCTATATGTCATTGTTTCCTCGTGTGAATCAGTTTGAGCCACGATTTGATTTTACAAAAGCCATATGATTTCCTGTTTTGTACAATGTGCTACAAAATAATATATTAGTTCCAAAATATTATTCTGGTCTTATATACCATTTATTATCATCTGTTGCAGAATCTTGTCTGTCGAAAGAATCTGGTAATTGATAAGAGCATCCACACAGCATATGTAAAGGCAATCAGATCTGCCCAACATTTCATATATATTGAAAATCAGTATTTTCTTGGTTCTTCATATGGTTGGCCATCTTATAAACATTCAGGTTTGTGATAATCCCTTGATGTTATGATTTTTCAGTGATAACAATTAACATCTTCCTGCCTAAACTTTTTACCACCCTAATTGTTTTCAATTTTTTGTTACTTTGTTAGAAAAAATGATGTGGAACCTCCAAGAAGTGCATAATTGTGGATAGTTGATTCACTGACAGACTACAAAATTCTGCCATGCATGGTATCATGTTCATAAATAGCAACAAATCCTGAACCCTAAACTTTCCATCTAATGATACTAAAAATCACAAAACCAAAAGTCAACCATCTATCTTCTCTGTCAGTTTTTTGTCATTGGATGACAAGAAGCCCAAGGAATAATCTTTTGTAGGTATCATCAAGTACTCTAGAATTGTCTAGTCTAATATATCTCTTTAAACTAGGGATACTGTGTGAATGCATATCCGAAGAAGGATCCAAATTTTGTCCAATAGATTTGACAGAGATACAATACATGTTATCTGTGAGTTCTCGTTTCATAAATATTTTCACAGTTTCTGGTGTTACATTATATTTTAGCATTAGTAGTGTGTATGAATAATATAATAAGAGAATTATTAGATGTAAGTGACAGATTTGTTTTTGTATTAACCTTAACTTCTGTTATGTAAGGTATTAAATCTGAAAATCACTTGTTGATATTTTGGAGTTTGAAAAATGTGAAAACTAGTATAACAATTGTAATTGTCTGCAACAGCTATGGTCATGATGCTTCTATTTGCTATTAGTCAATGTTTTAGTATTTTTTTTTAATGTCCTGCTTAAGGTCATCCTTTCATAATATGATCTTTGCACATTTATATTTGGAATTCCTGTTTTTTAATTAAATTATTTATTTATTTTTGATCAAGGAATCATTGAATTGTAAGCACCAAGCCACCAACTAATTTTTCTCGGTTGCATTTGGTGGCTGCCAACATGCGTCGAACAGAATTGTTAACATTTTTTACTGCCCAAGTTCATTATATCTATTTTTTGCCTGTACTATATTTCAAAACAGAGTTATAAACTCCTGAGTATCAACAGGTGCTGATAATCTGATACCGATGGAGTTAGCCCTAAAAGTTGCCAGCAAAATTAGAGCCAATGAGCCATTTGCAGTTTATGTGGTTATACCAATGTGGCCTGAAGGAGTTCCAACTACAAATGCTGTGCAAGAAATTCTCTTTTGGCAGGTATTATTTTACTTTAGTTGAATTGTTAAATGCTTATCTTTCGAGAAGGTAAACATCTTTTGTTATGTTATTCAGTAAAGAATGATGTGATTTAGCCAATTTATGAACTTAAATTAAACTTTGCAATTTCCATAGACATATTGACTATTTTTTTAAAAAAATTATATCTTAATTCACAAGATATTTAGTACTTAATGATCATATTTTAAGTAAAGATTAAAATTAGTTTCCATTGATGGACAAATTTGTTTCTTCCTAAGTGAATTCTTTTTCTGTGATGAATCATCCATAGAATAGCATCTCAAATTCTTCACATGTTAATTCATCAAAAAAGTTGGTGAAAGGAACTTGGTGATTCCTACTTCAATTTACAAAATTTGCAAATGCTTTAAAATTTATCATTTTACAAAAATAACTTTGCTCATCAAACTTGATCTTAAAAATGTTATAGAAGGAAAATTTTCATAATTTTTAGGTAAGGCAGCAAATGCTGCAACTTTCAGTATGTGAAATATGTATATGAAGGAAAAGGTTAAAAAAAGAAGCCAGAAAGAAGAAGTAGAGCTTCTGTAAAAGCAAACACAAAAGGAAACACACTTTCAGTAACATGAATGTGAAGTTTTGTTTGGCATTCTTGATACCATCTGGCTTGCTGAACTGACTGACCAAATAATTTTGATAAAACAAGCATTTTCTAGAGACCCCTGCCTTGGTCATCTTTGCCTTTTACTAGAAATCTTTGCCTTTTGCTATTTCTAGCATCTTTTATGAGGGCGTACCTTAGTATAATTGGTAGGATGCTCCTCTATGATCTCGATGGGGGCTAATTACAAATTACCTCTTGTAGTTATACTTCCTTAGTATCTTGGTCCCTAAATTTGAAAAAATTTAGATTAGCATCCTTATATTTATGAAAGTGAAATATCTAGGTCCATTTATCCTAATGTCGTCGGTTTTACCGACGGAAACACGAAAATAATAGGCAAAAAAGTAATTTTAACTTTCCATTTGGTGATTACGGACGGTGTCGGCGGTGGCAGATGACAGATGAGAGATGAGGGCCGTTGGAGGCTGCGCGTGACTACTGTGGATGAGGAGAGCAACGATGAGAGATGAGGGCCGCTTGTATCTGCATCAACGCCGAAGTAGTTGCTGAGCGACCCTTTCGCCACTCTGCATATGTGTTGGTGTCGACGCAATTGCCAAGTGGCATCGCTCTGCATTTGTGTTAGTGCCGATGTAGATGCCAAGCTGACACGAACGATTGTCGCGCACCTGCAACAACTTCATTTAACAAATCGTTCGTTGCTTTTGCATGCTTGTACAGAGGCATGGTAGCCTGTTTTGCCTTGGTTTTGTGTGTTTTTGCTTGTAGAAATGCATGTTTAAACAGACTGCAATGCTATAGTGCGATCGCTCGTCGCACCGGGTCAAACTGCCCCAAAATGGCTTCGTTTTCGTGTGCCATGGCTTGTTCTCTGCAAGCCGCAGTTGCACACAAAACGTCAGCCATCTCAGCACCATGAAATCCCCCAAGTGCAACAGGGCTGGATGGAGCTTCGGTATATTGTTAGGTGTTGAACAATCTTCACAAGTTCGCACGTTATCTTGACGGGAACTTGCCTTCGCGCCCGGTACCCGGTGAGCAGTTGTTTGTGGACTTGCAACTGTTCGTTCTATCTTCTAAAGACGTTGGGACTTGTTCGCTGCTCGTTTTCGAACTAATCAACTTCTCTTTTAAAGGTCCTTCGGGACCTGAGAGAGGTTGCAAATTGGCTGACCCTTTGTGGACGCATATCGCAAGGGCGCGTCACGACTTAACAATCTCAGCTAAGTCCGAGAAGTTGGCGCAAAGGTGCTTCGTGACTTAGGCAACTCAAGCTAAGTTCGCGTCTTTGCCGCAAGGGTGCCTCACGGCTTAGGTAATTCTAGCTAAATCCGTGACATTGTGGTATCAAAGTGGGCAAGCAATTTGAGTAAGCAGCGAAGGAACTTTGTAGTCTCGCCATGGGAAAGCATCGTGGCGAATCAAGCAAGACGGGGCAAGTTGGACCCTTGCCCCAAGCAGTCGTAGGTGGACTACAAGTGCATATTCACTCTCATACTGTTGGAGCCGCTCAGGAGGAGCGTCACAGCGAACATGATCAACGAGAAGTTGGCTACTTTCTGGGAGCGAAGGAAGCGCAATTTGGAGCGCTAATCGGAAAAAAGAGCCATAAGGAGAGCCTCACAGTTGTGGAAACCCGCTTGGATGTTCTTGAAGAGAGCTTGGAGGAACACTACCATGGCCAATGAAGGCTTCTTGGGGTAGAGAGCTCGTAAGAAGCTGAATCCCGGATAGATAAGGTTGAGGCCCTAGTCGATCGACTATCAAATGACACCAAAGACTCCGTGCAACATCTGCACGAAGTCATGGCGGAACTCACTTCCAGGGTGACCATGCTCATAAGGGCAATGAATGTGGGAGGAAGTAGCACCCGCGTTACGTCGCCACAAAACTTGAGAGCACCTGAGCCACATTGTTATGGAGGTGCCAGAGATGCTAAAGAGCTCGAGAATTTCCTGTTCGATATGAAACAATAATTTGAGTTACGAGGCCTGATTATGAAGAAACCAAAGTTTTGATAGCAACCATGTATTTGAATGGGGATGCAAAATTTTGATAGCGAACCCGTTGGGAGGAGATCCAACAAGGTCGGTGTTGGGTGGACACATGGGAGGACTTGAAGTGGGAGTCGAGAACTCAGTTCCTACTCGAGAACACAGAGTTCGTCGCAAGGAGGAAACTAAGACAACTCCACCAAAGTACTTCCATTCGAGACTACGTGAAACAATTTTCTGCACTAATGCTGGGCATACAGGACATGTCCGAGAAGGGTAAATTGTTTTGCTTCCTCGATGGTTTGAAGCCATGGGCTCAACAAGAACTGCATCGAAGGAATGTCACCGATGTGATCGGGGCAATTATGGTCGCAGAAAGGCTCACCGACTTTGTCCTCTTAGGACTTAGGAAAAAGAAAATAATATTTAGGAAATCGCCCTCCAAAATACTCTCGAGGGAAGGAGCTCGGGGGTGAGCAAGGGAAGAAGAGCTCCCACAAAGGGCCAAGCTCAAAAGGCAAGGCCCCAAAACCTGGCGGATGCTTCTTGTGCAGAGGGTTGCACATGGTGAGAGAGTGCCCACAGAAACAGGCACTCAATGCTTTAACAGCTTCCATCCATCCCCCCAAATCAGACAAGGGCAAAGCCGTCGCTCTCAGTTTAAGTAGTTCAGAATCCAGTAGCGATGATGAGGAGTTGTAAGGACCCCGAATAGAAGCAATGCGTTTGTTGAATGCTATGCGGGGTCAAGTGAAAGAGAACATAAAGGCAAAGCCACAAAAAGCAGGAAGTAACGAGCTGATGTACGTAGACATGAAGCTCAATGGCCAAACGACCCGTGCAATGGTAGACATGGGCGCTATCCACAACTTTATTGCCGACCGAGAAGCAAAGCGACTTGGGCTGATCTTAGAGAAGAACCCAAGTCGGATGGAGGCAGTGAACTCGGAGGCCAAGTGAATCTTCGGGTTGGCAAAGGGAGTTCCCATCAAGATCGAAACATGGAGCGGGAGCACAAACATGATGGCGGTACCACTGGACGACTTTCAAGTGATTCTTCGAATGAAGTTCATGCACACGGCGAAGTTGATGCCAATGCCATTCATAAACTCTCTATATATGTTGGGAGGTGACGACCCTTGTGTGGTTCCCATTTCTCGAAGAGGAACCAGGGAACCCCAACAAATATCGACATTACAACTGAAGAAAGGGGTACGAAAAGGCAAATTGACATTCGTGGCTATTGTGAACTAGAGCCACTCGACGAGGAGGCCAATTAGGAATATGCTATGGTGGCTAACGTCCTGACGGAGTTTACAGATGTCATACCTCTTGAGTTGCCGAAGACTCTGCCGCCACGCAGAGACATGAATCATCATATCGAGTTGGAGACAGGAGTGAAGCCTCCAGCGAGACCACCATACTGCATGCCCCCTCCTGAGTTGGCAGAGCTCAGAAAGCAGTTAGATGAACTGCTAAGTGGTGGTCTCATCCGTAGTTCCAAAGCACCATTCGGAGCTCTAGGTCTCTTCCAAAAGAAATAAGATGAGACTATCGAGCCCTCAACAAGGTGACGGTGAAGAACAAGTATCCCACCCCGCTCATCGCGGACTTGTTCGACCAATTGGGCAAAGCAAAGTACTTCTCCAAACTCGACCTTCGGTCGAGGTATTAACAGGTGCATATTGTTCAAGGCGACGAAGCGAAGACTACTTGCGTGATAAGGTATGGAGCGTTTGAGTTCTTGGTGATGTCTTTTGGCTTAACCAACGCTCCGGCCACATTCTGCACTCTTATGAACCAATTATTCAAGGAGTTTTTGGATAAGTTTGTGGTCGTCTACTTGGATGATATTGTCTTCTACTTGGATGATATCGTTGTCTACTTTGTTCAAATACCTTCGGACAATTTTTAAGGTTTTCAAGGAGAACACTTTGTTCGTGAAAAGGGTGAAGTGCTATTTTGCTAAAACAAAGATCTTATTCTTGGGGCATCAAATCGGGGATGGCTCCACTCGAATGGACAAATCAAAGGTGCAAGCTGTTGTGGAATGGCGAACTCCAAAGAAGGTGTCGGAGCTGAGATCCTTCCTTGGTTTCGTTAATTACTATCGATGCTTCATAGCGGGGTATTCGAAGCGTGTAACTCCACTGATGAGTTGCTGAAGAAGGAGCAGCCTTGGAGGTGGTTTGACAAATGTGAAGCTGCATTCCAAGATCTGAAGGCTGCTGTGTTGGAAGAACCAATGCTCAAATTGTCGGACTATGGGGAGCCCTTTGAAGTCCATACAGATGCTTTAGACTTCGCTATTGGAGGAGTACTCATACAGGAGGGTCACCCGGTGGCCTACGAGAGCCACAAACTCAACGAGACCGAGCGACGGTATTTGGTGCACGAGAAGAAGATGACAGCGGTGGTCCACTGTTTATGAGTTTGGCAGCAGTACCTTCTCGGATCGCGATTTGTGCTGAGGACAGACAACATCGTTTTGAGCTATTTCCAAACTCAAAAGAAACTCTCCCCAAAGCAAGCATGATGGCAGGACTTCTTGGCTGAGTTTGATATGGCAATGAAGTACAAGCCCGAAAAAGCAAATGTCGTGGCTGATGCATTGAGCCGAAAAGTGGAGCGAGTGAATGCTATACAATTGGAGGGCAGAGGCTAAGCAAGTCGGTTGTACTCTAACTTCCTTTCCATGATCAGGGATTGATTGTATATGGATCCCCAAGCAGTAACCATAATGCAGCTCATCAAAGAAGGCAAGACACGACGATTTTGGGTCCAGAAGGAACTCGTTTACACAAAAAGGAATAGAGTTTATGTTCCTCGAGTGGACAATTTGAGGCGTGAACTCTTAAGAAGTGTCACGATTCCCTTTGGGCTGGACATCCGGGTATTCATAGAACCTTGACTCTCGTAGAGAGGGCTTTCTACTGGCCGAAGATGGGGACTGATGTGGAGGAATATGTTTGAACGTGCCTCACTTGCCAATAAGACAAGGTGGAGTAGCAGAAGCCGATGGGACTTTTGGAGTTGTTGCTTATACCAGAAAGGCCGTGGGAGAGTATTTCCTTGGACTTCATATCAAGCTTGCCGGTAGTAGGGGGACTCGATTTTCAAAGTATGTAACTTTCATTACTGCACCTCTACACTTTTCAGTAGAGGAGAAGGCCAAGCTGATGATGAAGAATGTGGTGAAGTATTGGGGAGTCCCGTACAATATCATTAGTGATCGAGACGCTCAATTCCTGGGATGATTTTGGATCGAGCCAAACTGAAAGGATAAACACGCTCCTTGAGCAATATCTTTGGCACTACATGAGTGCCACCAATGAGATTGGGTGAGGCTATTGGACATAGCCCAATTCTCCTACAACTTGCAACGGAGCTCTGCATCCAACAAGAGTCCCTTCGAGATCATTATAGGACAACAACCGTCAACTTCTCACACCTTGGCTATTGGGTATATTGGGAGTAGTCCGTTAGCATATCACTTTGCAAAAGAATGGCATCGAAATGCAGATATTGCGCGGGCTTACTTGGAGTAAGCGACCAAAAGGATGAAGAAGTGAACAAACGTGGGAAGGCGACATGAGTTCAAAGTCGGTGATTTGGTGTTGGTAAAGCTTCAACTAGCATCACTCTAATTCTTTAGGAACAAAGTACATAAAGCATTGGTGCGTGAGTATGAAGGGTCCTTTCCAATTATCAGTAGGGCGGGCAACGTCTCCTACAAGTTGCAGCTGTCGGTGTGGCTCAAAATTCACAATGTTTTTCATGCCAGCAACTTGAAAGCCTACCACTCAGATCTGCAAGATGCTTCCTGAAGTGTTCCAATTCGGCTACCTCCTACCAGAGCCTCCTACGAAAAGCGAGTTGAAATCATTTTAATGGATCGCAAGATAAAGCTACCTAATGGAGTTGAGCAGACCGAGTACTTGGTGAAGTGGCGAAAGCTTCCCTGAACCGAAGCTAGTTGGGAGCTCGACGATGCCCTACGACATGAGGAAGTAATCATCAACAACTACCAACAAGCGTCGACGAGGGCGTCGACAGTTTAAGTGGGGGAGAATGTCACGGACGGTTGTCGCGCACTCATAACAACTTCGTTCAACGAACCGTTTGTCGTTTTTGCATTCTTGTACAGAGACATAACAACATGTTATGCCTTGGTTTTATGTGTTTTTGCTTGTAGAAATGCATGTTCGAATAGGTTGCAATGCTGTAGTGTGAACGCTTGCCGCGCTGGGTTGAATTGCCCCAAATTGGCTCCGTTTTCGTGTGCCATGGCTTATTTTCTGCAATCCGCAGCTGCACACAAAACGTCAGCTATCTCAGCACCCTGGAACCCCGTGGGTGGCACAAGGTTGGATGGGGCTTCGGTATGTTGTCAGGCGTTGAACAATCTTCACAAGTTCGCACGTTATCTTGACGGAAACGTTCCTTCGTGCTCGGCACCTGGTGAGCAGTTGTTTGTGGACTTGCAACTGTTCGTTCTACCTTCTAAAGTCCTTGTTTTCCTCCTCCTCTTTTCTCTCATGCATGCAAGGTGCTCGCTGAATTGCTTGTAAAGCTTACCTTTCCGCGAGACGTCGGGACTTGTCCGCCGTTTATTTTCGAACTAATCAACTTTCTCCTTTACAGGTCATTGGGGACCTAAGTAAGGTTGCAAATTGGTTGACCTTTTGTGGATGCATATCGCAAGGGCGCAACTAAGTCCAAGAAGTTGGTGCAAGGGTGCTTTGCGACTTAGGCAACTCAAGCTAAGTTTGCGTCTTTGCCGTATGGGTGCCTCACGGCTTAGGCAATTCCAGCTAAGTCCGTAACAAAGCGGCCCTTTTATTGCTCGACAACTGCATTGACACCGACGTAGTGAGCGGCCCTTTCGCCACTCTGTCACGAATTTAGCTGATTTTTCCTAAGTCGTGCGGTACCCTTGCGTGTCCATCCGCTAAGGGTTAACCTCCCTGAAGCCTCCTATGGTTCCTTAAGGACCTGCAAAAGAGAAGACAAGTTAGAGGAAGTGTTTCACTCGGGATCTATAAGCAACTATTTCAGCAAACACATGATAGTCAATGCAAATTACAAACATAGACTTCCGCAAGCTTTGAACGGTTGCACAACAAAGGGTCTAAGATGATCCACTATAAATCGAAATACTCAAAAAGTGCCATATGACACAACTTTTGTTTACAAGCCAAAAGCGATCATGAAAGCCAATTAAAATAGGGTTACCAAGCCTATTGCCAGCCCTCTACATACTGTGCAAAGCATGAACAAAACCAAAAGACATGGACATATATGAGCATTACATAAAATACTTTGTTTACAACTTTGTTCATGATATTCTCCCCCACTCATTCCTTCGACGTCCTCATTGAAACCTTTGCAGACGCTATATCACATCATCTTTGCTGAGTCTTCAATCTTTTGCTCTAAGTTGTAATGCACGTTTTGGCTCCTAACTGCTCTTCACCGTTGTTGTTGAGTAATCGAACTTTGATCCACTATGCTGCTTCAACTCGTTAATGACTTTGACTCTGGTGTGAGGTCGGCTGAATTGTGTTGATCCTTGTTGGTTCCTACAGATCCTTAGATGAAGGAAAAGACCTTTCTTATTATGCGCCAGTCTCTCAAACGCCTCATGTTGCTTGAACTGGGTGGATGTCGGTTGGAGCTTTAACGAGCATCGCCTCGCAGACTTTGAAGTTTTTAGGGTCCTTCCTCCATAAAATTTGCCCATTGATTCTTCTTCCACTCATTTTTTACTTCCAAGTAGGTTCCCATCATTTTCGCTTTTGTTTTACATTCTGTTGGGAAATGAAACGTACAGTCTACTCTCTATAGTACCAGTCACCATTGGTGAGGATTTGATAACTATTGTCTTCTATTAAATTTATTTGAAGGGTTTTTAAACCTGTGCAAAGCTTCTTTGCTGGACAAATAAGAGAATTGGGGTACTCAATTTCGCCCATTCTTTTAAAAGTTAAGAAGGTAAAGGTTACTCGAATTTGTTCGCCTCCTCGAGGGTTATACTCCATGCATTGAGTTGGTTACTAGCTTTCGCCTGCTCTTTACTCACACTTCTGGAGCATTTGAAGTGTTTGCACTTCTTGTGTTGAGTTAGCTTCTGTGATTTCCTTCTCATTGCTATCAAACTTCTATAATGCAAGAAGTTTTGCCCAAAAGGAGTAAATTTTTTGTCCCGACTTGGAGCATGTCTCTAATAGTTTTGGTCGCATATGGGATTGTACCATCTTCTCCATCATCTTTGTCGTCCACTCCTTTGAGTAACAAAGGTATAACATTGCGTACTACTTGCTTCGTTCGTTGGTGAAGCATTTTTGCATCAATTTGAAGTCCTCCACTTTCGGCTATCTTAATAAGAAGCTCGTTGACACCGATCTTACAAAGTTCTTTAGCCTCTGCCCTTCAGTCTTGTCTCGATACTTAGAGTTTGCCGTTGTATTCTCCACCTCCTTGACAAGGTCTGCCGTACCGGACCGTACCGCCCGATACGGGCGGTACGTACAGGTCCGATAGGCCAGCGGTACGCGGACCGCCCTGTACCGAGCACTATAGCACTGTAGCAGTGCACTGTAGCAGTGCTATAGTTCTCGGTACACCTGGGTGTACCGAGCGGTATACCGTACCGTACCGGTATCGAGCTCGGGTCGAAACGCTGGTACGGTACGGTACGACAGACCTTGCTCCTTGACCCATTTCATAACCAGGCGCTCTCCCTCCATGAGAGCAAAGGATCAATGACTCTACGAAAGTCTCGCCTCTACGATATCATGACATTGCTATGCCTATAGGCCTACTATCCGTCGCCTCGCATTATCTGTCGCCTCACATTTGTGTCCCTTCGTGATCGGTAGATTCTCCTTTGCGGCATTGTGGCACTCCTCCGAGTTCACCTCTATTCTAACCAATGCTTGGTTTTGGATAGCTGAGTCCCTCTGGACTTATTGTCGCTTCATTGCCTCTTTTGATCACCTACTTCAACACCTTTGTGTTTTTTGAGTAGTTCCCCTTGGTCGATAGAAAGACAGACTGCAACTCCCATGTATGGCCTTCGCCATCATATTGCAAGGCTCGCATCGATTTTATTCTCCTTAACTTCTTTAATAACAACGTTCGCTTACTCGGCCTTGTCTTCTTTAATAGCAATGTTCGCTTACTCTGGAGCAGTCTCACTCTCTAGCTGCTCCGATCATACCTCTGTATGATCAAGTCCCCCCTATGGGATTCACTGGTACAAGCACTCTAAATTCCCCCTCGGCGGTAGATAACCCTTATATGTTGATGACCAACCCCTATATCCTTAAATTCATAGCCCTTCTTGTCGTTGTGTTGTTCACTGAAGTGGAGCTCCTAGTAGCTCCCGATGATACCTTTGTATGACCCAGTCCCTTACGGGACTTGTCTCGTGTGTGTCGCATTGCCTCGAACTGTTCCATCACGATTCGTTGCACCGTATCGTCTCCTGGTGACATCTCCATTGTATTCTGATCATTGTGGGATGAACTTGGACTACGATCTCTCCATGTGTGGCTTTTGTCATCTCCAATTGTGTTCGCTCCTTTAGAAATCGACCTTCGTCCACCCACTCTCGGGTCATATCTGGACAAAGCACAACTCTAAGATAGTTCGTCGCCTAGTAGCTCTCGAAGTCCACTGACTTCGCTGAAATTGGTACATTATTGTTTGGATTCTGGGCCTCTGACCCCCCTAGCACAATCTTCGCTGTGCACCGCTTCCTTCGCGGCAACTTGAATGGCAACATTGCAACATATTCTTCAAAAGTACCCACCTCCACATCCTCTTGTCCCGTGCCAAGGCCTTCTGACCTCAAATTCGCCTCCGCAAGTTGAATCACCTTAGTTCCTTCGTCAAATGTTTTGTCGAGATAAGATGCATGTGCCTCGAAGCTCCCTTCGCCTTTGGCACCATACAGGATGAGTTCGCTCCATTAGAATGGGAGACCCATTGTCACAGACTTAGTTGGAATTGCCTAAGTCGTGAGGCACCCTTACGGCAATTATCACAGACTTAGCTGGAGTTTCCTAAGTTGTGAAGCACCCTTTCGTCAACTTCTCAGACTTAGCTGGGATTGCCTAAGTCATAAGGCATCCTTGCGATATATGCGTCCGCAAAGGGTCAGTCTAGTTGCAACCTCATGCAGGTCTTGAAGGACTTGTAAAACAGCAAGTTGATTAGTTTGAAAACGAGCGATAGACAAGTCCCAACGTCTCATTAAGAGGGAAGGAAGCAGTGAAGTGTTCACTAGGTGTCAGGCGTGAAGGCAAGTTCCCGTTAAGTTAACGTGCGAACTTGTGAAGAGTGTTTAATGCTCGACGCTACCCCAAAGCCCCATCTCTCCTGGTGCAACCCGGGGGGTTCTAGGTGTTGAGATGGCTGACGTTTCGCTTGCAGTTGCGGTCTGTAGAAAACAGGCCGTGGCACGCGAAAATGGAGCCATTTTAGGATAGTTTTGCCCGGCGCAGTGAGCGGTCGCATTGTAGTGCTGCAACATGTTCGAGCTTACATTTTTACAAGCAAAAACACACAAAACTAAGGCAAAACATGTTGCCAAGCATCTGTATAAGTATGTAAAAACGATAAACGGTTCATTGAACGAAGTTGTTGCGGGTGCACAACGATCATTCGTGACACTATGGAATGGTGTGATCCTGCTCTTACCTCTACAAGAGTTCATGTCTTTGACCTCTGTCCAAGAAAAGCTTTGTGCTTCCGCTCCATATTCTGTCTTATATGTCGACTCTATTTATACGGCTTGGGCACTTCACTAAGTTATGCCTAAGTTGCTCTGCTTCTCGATTTGCATTAAGTTGATAGTGGCCCTCGCGCCCATTATTCCACAGGGTAGCCCTTCGTTGAGTCCGATCTCCATATTGGCTCCAAGTGTTTCTTCATTTGGTGTTGCCTTGGGTCGCTCCCCCGCTTGATCTCACAATACGTCTATTGATGCATTACCTCCTGCGAGATTATGCGACAACTCCTTGTTGCTTGCTCGGTCCGTTGAGCTTTGTGGAGTTGTTGTCTTGAGGTACTCCTCAACATGTGCAGTTCATTGCACATGATTCTTCCTCTGGAGAATTAGGACTTATCCTCCTAGATATTTATTCCGTTGGAGCAACTTCTCTCTTTGCATCCCTCCTTCTAATAGTTTCGGAGACCACCATCCCCTTAGACTACTTCGCTTTGCTGAACAAACTATGTATTATTCTGCCCTCGCAAATGCACTTGCTAGATTGTGACACTTCGTCAATATAACTCCTTTTGCACCCCTCAAGGCCTAATAACATGCTGAAGTCGCTACACACTTCAGCTTCCTATGGACGTATCCTTCCCACGTCGAAGAGAAAGTTTCAATGCTCCATGGCGTCGAGTTTCGATCACCTTGGGATGGCCACGAATAATCCATCGTTCGCATACAAGCCTTTGCATGAGTATCGAATTCTTCGACTTAGCAATTCCCCTCGCGTCTGTGAGATTTGCACAACTCTTTCGATCGCTGAGCAACCCATCCCACTTTGTACGGTCTTATCCTTTACCAAGTGCCCTGCTTGCCTTGAGCACTATCAAGTTTGGTTGCCAACATCGAGCCATAGCTTGAACTCAGCTATCTTAACCTTTGTGCGCTACATGTTCTTCCTATCTCGCTTATCCTTGTAGTGCTTCTCGCATGAAGGGTTGGCCATTCCTCCGAGTGCCAATCTCGGATGCTCACTCCTCTGAGCGACTCCTTTCTTATACCTTAATGCTCGTTTCCTCCAAACGGTTGCGCGTGCTGGCTGCCCTCAACGCAACCTCGATAGGCCCCGTACGTTTGCATGCCAAGTGTTTTTAAGTGTGCATGTCTCGCTCTGATACCATTGTCACGAACTTAGTTAATTTTGCCTAAGTCATGCGACACCCTTACGTGTCCATCCGCCAAGGGTCAGCATCCCCGAAACCTCCTATGGTCCCTTAAGGACCTGTAAAAGAGAAGACGAGTTAGAGGAAGTATTGGGGAGTCCCGCACAATATCATCAATGATTGAGACGCTCAGTTCCTGGGACGATTTTGGACCGAGGTATTCAAATTGTTGAGGTCTAAGTTATACTTCTCCACAAGCCTCCACCTCTAGACAGATGGTTAAATCGAAAGGATACTCATTCCTTGAGCAATATTTTCGACATTACGTTAGTGCCAACCAACGAGATTGAGTGTCCAATTCTCTTACAACTTGCAGCGGAGCTCTGCGTCCAACAAGAGCCCATTTGAGATCATTACAGGACAACAACCGTCGACTCCTCATACCTTGGCTATCGGGTATACTGGGAGTAGTTCGTCAGCATATCACTTTGCAAAAAATTGACACCGAAATGCAGATATTGTGCGGGCTTACTTGGAGAAGGCGGCCAAAAGGATAAAGAAGTGGGCAGACTTAGGAAGGCGATCGCAAGAGTTCAAAGTCAGCGATTTGATGTTGGTGAAGCTTCAACCAGCATCACTCCAATTCTTTAGACACAAAGTACACAAAGGATTGATGTGTAAGTATGAAGGGCCCTTCCCAATTATCAATAGGGTGGGCAACGTCTCCTACAAGTTGCAGCTACTGGCGTGGCTCAAAATTCGCAATGTTTTTCCCACTAGTAACTTGAAAGCCTACCACTCAGATCCGCAAGATGCTTCTCGAAGTGTTCCAACTCGGTTACCCCTCACGAGAGCCTCCTACGAGAAGCGAGTTGAAACCCTTTTAGCAGATCGCATGATAAAGCTACCTAATGGAACTGAGCAGACTGAGTACTTGGTGAAGTGACAAAAGTTTCCCCGAACCGAAGCTAGTTGGGAGCTTGAAGATGCCCTACGACATGAAGAAGCAATCGTCAACAACTACTAACAAGCGTTGTGAATTTAAGTGGGGGAGAATGTCACAAACGGTCATCACACACTCGCAACAACTTCGTTCAACAAACCGTTCGTCGCTTTTGCATACATGTACTGATGCTTGGCAGCATGTTTTGCCTTGGTTGTGTGTTTTTGCTTGTAAAAATGCATGTTCGAACAGGTTGCAGCGCTACAGTGTGACCGCTCACCACACCGGGCAAAACTACCCTAAAATGGCTCCATTTTCGCGTGCCAATGGCCTATTTTCTGCAGACTGCAACAACATGCAAAATATTAGCCATCTCAACACCCTGGAACCCCCCGGGTGGCACGGGGCTGGATGGGGCTTCGGTATAGTGTTGGTCGTTGAACAATCTTCACAAGTTCGCACGTTAACTTGACGGGAACTTGCCTTCGCACTCGGCACTCGGTGAGCAGTTGTTTGTGGACTTGCAACTGTTCGTTCTACCTTCTAAAGTCCTTGTTTTCTTCTTCCTCTCTTTTTTCTCTTGTACTCAAGATGCTCGCGGAATTGCTTGTAAAGCTTCCCACTTCGCGAGACGTCGGGACTTGCTCATCGTTCGTTTACAATCTAATCAACTTTTTGTTTTATAGGTCCTTCGAGATCTGTACGAGGTTGCAACTTGGCTGACCCTTTGCGGATGCATATATCGCAAGGGCGTCTCATGACTTAGGCAATCTCAAGCTAAATCCGAGGAGTTGGTGCAAGGGTGCTTCACAACTTAGGCAACTTTAGCTAAGTCCATGACTTTGCCGCAAGAATGCCTCATGACTTAGGCAATTCCGGCTAAGTCCGTGACACTACGATCAGCTCTTTACATGTTGTGCAAAGCATGAACAAAATCAAAAGGCACGGACATATATGAGCATTACATCAAACACTTCATTTACAATTTTGTTCGTGACAACTCGACATCTGTGTCGGTGCTAATGCAAATGCAGAGCGGCACCGCTTGGCAACTACGTCAATGTCGACGTAGATCCAGAGCAGCGTTGCTCTGCATCACATTGCTTTGCATCCCGTTACTTTGCATTTGTATCGACGCTGACATAAATGCTGAGTAGCCCTTTCATCGCTCGGTAACTGCGTTGATATCGACGCAATTGTTGAGTGGCCCTTTTGTCGCTCTGCATTTGCGTCGGCGTCAATGTAGTTGCTGAGCAACGAAAGGGCCACCGACACAGATGCCGAGTGACGCTTTCATCGCTCGACAACTGCGTTGACGTCGACGCAGATGCAGAGCAGTGAAAGGGCCGCTTGGCAAATGCGTTGGCGCTGACGTAGATGCAGAGTGGCACAATACAGAGTAGTGCCGCTCGACAACTACATTGGCCTCGACGCTGATGTCGAGCGGCCCTTTCGTCACTCTGCATCTATGTCGTTGTCGACATAATTGTCGAGTGGCGAAAGGGTCGGTGATGTAGAGCGGCCCTCATGTCTCGTCGCTACTCTCCTCATCTACAGTAGCCACCACCATCAATTGGAACGTTGAAATTATTTTTTTGCCCATTATTTTCGTATTTCTGTTGGTAAAACTGATGACGTTAGGGTAAATAAACGTAGATGTTTCACTTTCATAACTATGAGGATTCAAATATAAATTTTTTGAAGTCTAGGGACTAGGATGCTAAGGACGTCTAACTACAGGGGATAATATGTAATTAGCCCCCTGGATGAGCCTCGTGCATCGGTTCACCCTTTTATTTCTATTGTTTTTTAGCATGGAGATGATTTGTTTGAAGTTATAAGAATGGAGAGAGGGAGGAGGACATGTAAAGAGTTTGGTTTATAATATTCGCTTCTTTTTTAAAAAGTATAGCCCTTTCAGATTTGCTTTTCTAGTTCGCCTATTCTCTCTTGGTTTTCAGATTGTCACAACCTTATCGAAGGTGATTATGGGCCTCTTACTTTGATGAGCATGAATCACTAGCTGAGACTATGATGATAAATCCATCTACCCCTATAAATTAATTCAATTCTCCTCCTACATGTGATGTGGGACTAAATTGGGGTGACAGAGTTGGTCTATATTTTCAATCAACCTTTTCCTTCAAAGTCTATATGTACATAAGCTTATCTCTAAATAAGATTGTTTCCTTCAAAGTCTATGTATCAAGGCCTGCACTCATTTGCTACTTTTTTAAGCTCATCTTATTCTTGCTTAATGTATGATTTGGTTTTCCTTGTACTTCTGATCTATTATCTGTGTTATGTTTCTTTCTTCTCTATCTGTTCTTTATATTTTACTTATATCAATGTAACTTATCTTACTCTATTTTCTTCATTTGATACTGCTCATGTTTTCTTGTTTACTACACTTGTTATGTGTATCCTTTTCTTTTTTCATATGTACAAATTCTTTTATTGCTTCTTAAGTTTTGTCAATTTTAATTAACTTCAGTCAGAGTACCTTAAAAGTTTATGGAGCTAGTCATTTTTCTATCTGCTTCTCTAGAGGTGCAAACAGTACATGAAACATATTTGTGGACCATTATCTTCAGTGTATTTATATTGGTTTTGTCAAATGGGTTTGAGAATCTTCTTCGTTTTCTTAGTTAATGCAATAAGAAAATTTTAGTATTATCACTATTTTTATTAGATTGGAAATCCATAATATGATGAAATATGAAACTATGCTGCTTGGTTTTTGTGGATCGTTACATGCTTTTCAAAATAACATTTTGATGTCCACACAATATGTTGTGATATGCAATCCTATTGCTTGTTTCCCAAGGAAATCATTGTATATAATTCTTATGTTGCTATTCCTACACCGGAAAAGATCATACTCTTTAATAAAATGTGGATGTAATTTTATCTATGCAAAATTAACTTACCAACTATAATCAACATAGTTCTTAATAAATTCTGTACAATATGCATAAATAATAAACTAGTATGGTTCCATGAACTGAATGTATAATGTTTTGGAGTATGATGATTTTTGCCTTATGGTTTATCTGAAGTTTCTTTTTTGCTTCACAGGTTGTGCTTAGATTGTAGTCTGCTCGACAAAACAGTTTTATATTTTAGTCAATAAATTTCCTTTTAACTCTCCTTTGTTTCTTATCTGTGCGATGAATACTTTCATTGAAGGAACATGAGACCATGTCAGGAACTAAACAAAATTTTCTTCCCTAATTGTTTCAGTTCCCAACCAGAGATCAACCTATTGCTCTTAAGATGCCATATAAAATGAAACTGAATTAACCTGTTCCATGAGTACATTAATAAAAATAAATATTTTTTGGCCCCATCAAGATAAAGATAGAATTACAGGAGTGTCATTTTGGTTGGAAGTATTTCTGATGACTTCCAGCCTATCAGTGCATGCCATTTCGTGTATTGTTTACTTCGACAAGGGCTCTATACTCCACGCCATGTAATCAAAGTAACCATTTGCATTTCCATGCTCTTCCATCCGCGGTACAAACTACAAAGTGGATCAGGTCAAGGTTTAAACCCTGATACCACTATCTATATTGAATCTTGTCAGACTGATATTGTATTGACTAGAATGACAGAATTCACCATATAACAACAACAACAACAACAAAGTTGTAAGTTCCAACTATTTAGGATCGGTTATATGGATCTTTTCCCATCATTTTAGTGGTAACCAATATACCAAAAGCCATATTGGTAGTAACTAATATAATTAAGAATGTCACTTACATTGTCAACTTGATCTTGACAACATTAGATCCCATTATGCTTCTATGTAACTGAGGCTTCCTATGTTGATCATATTATCACAATCTTTTAACTTTTGAAACTTATGATTCCTGCAGGGCCAGACAATACAGATGATGTATGAAATTGTGGCACGGGCTCTTAAATTCATGAACCTTGAAAATGCACATCCACAAGATTATCTTAATTTCTATTGTCTTGGAAATCGTGAAGAAGCACCAAAAGATAACTTGCAACAAGATGATCAGTCCTTGGAAAAAATCCCAGAGGTAAAGTATCTATGGCATAATTTGAAATTGTTTTACTTGTCTTTCAGTCATCAAATGGAATACTATGAATCATTTACATTGTATGATAAATTCAGTGGCATGGGTTGCATGGCTGTACTTTGTTGGCACGGCATGTACTGTGCATTTTGTGCAATACAAGCCGTGTGCCCATGCATATGCTGAGTTTGCTGACAAGGACATGGTACTAGCATGCACCTCTCTGCGTTGCCTGTACAATTTTTTTGCCCCCATTTTCCTCGATTCTTTTCCTTATTCCTTCATCACGGATGGCATAGTGCTGACATAGGCATTCCACTCATCTGACACCTAATGACTACCTTAAATACTTGGAGCTTAGTTTAAAATCTTGGGTATCAAACCCATACCGGTCTCGACCAGACTACTATGGGTCCCGTATGAACCAGCATGCTGACATGTGGTGTGCTGCCGTGCTGGTACATAATGCACCAAAAAGGGAGAGGTGGAGGAGGAGGAGAAGGAGAAGGGGAGGAGGTGAGGAGAAGAAGAAGGAGAAGAGGAGTAGAAGCAGAGGAGGAATAGGAGGCGGACGAGGAAGAGGAGCAGTACTTGGTGAGCCGGTGTGTGGCAGGTGGCACGAGAGAGGTGAGTGCAAGAGAAATCGAAAGAAGGGAGCAGCGGTTGCTTTAACCCTAAATCAACAGGAAAAGAAAGGATCAAACCAATTCAGGAGAGTTAATACCTGGTAACCAATGAACTGGCCACAAACCACCTGGAAAGGAGTGGTACATATTTTGGTTCATGTCCTTGACCGGTAAATATCATTTGGTATGGTCAGGGCGAAAATTTATCATCAAATTCAAAATTTTCATTGATGTGATTAGAAGTTAGATCTAGTTTCCTATGTACCAAAGAGGATTTCGCTATAGCTTAACCTAAACCATGGGATGTTTCAGCTAAAAATGATCAAAGCCACTGGGGCCTTTTTAAAATATATAGTCATAAACATGGTTGCAATTTAAATCTGTTTAAGTATTTTACAATGCTTCACTGGACAATCAACAGAACAGATAAAAGATAATTCTTTTTTGTTGGCAAGACATATTCCACTATCATACCGGTTGTGAAAAGAAGACACTTATAAATTAGTTTAGAGATAATGATAAAGCCTCTTAAGAAAGTAATAATAATGCATCTGCATCCATAAATGAGTACTAGCAACGATAAGAAAAGTGCAATTATTGTAGAAACAGTACAAATTTTGCTCAAGTTTGAATATTTTATTCACTGGTATTATGCAAGCAATAGCCAATGCTGCATGGACATGGGCGTCCAAACGCACAATATATGTCAGATATCCACATTTTACAGTTACCCAACTTTTTAAGTATGCTATTTGAATGTCAAACAACAAGAACAATAGATGAAAGGGATCTTTTTATGATTTCAAAACTATTTATTCTAGTTCCCAACAGTGATTGAAAGAGGCGCTCGGGCGCTCGCCTAGGCGCTCGGGCGAGGCGAGGCGAGGCCCGAGCGCCTCGCTAATGTCCCAGGCGGGCGCTCGCCCGAGCCCAGGCGCTGGGCGCTTCGGGCGAGCGCCTGGGTAAACCAAGTGACCGAACCAGGATTTTAGGTCTGGTTCGGTTGTTAGTTGGTTCGATTGAACCAACTAAACCGATATAACCCTTACCCAACCCTAACCCGCTGCCGCTGTCGCTCCCGATCTTGCTGCTCGTCACTCCTGCTCCTGCTGCCGCTGCTCGCGCCTCCCGCGAGCCCTCCTGCGAGCCTTCCCGCTGCTCGTGACTCCCGCGAGCCCTCCCGCTGCTCGCGCCTCCCGCTCCCTTTCCCTTTCCCGCTGCCGTCACTCGCCGCTTCCTCGTTTCTCCGTCAGGCTCAGTATACAGTATACTCTTAATATTAAGTTTATTTAAATTTTTAAATGATTAATTTTCAATACTGTTAATAGATTAATAATATATTATTTTGATTTTAATATTGTTAATTTTTATTTTGATGTAAAATTTTATTGTTTTGAATTTTGAAACTTTTTGTTAATGTGACATTTTGATTTTGTATCGTATATTTTCTTAATTTAATAGAATATTTTTATTTAAAATTTTAAATAATTATATCTATTAATTATATTATATATTTTTATATTTTAGTGCCTCGCTTTGCTTGGGCGAGCGCCTAGCGCCTCGGGCGTTTTTGGACCTTGGCGTCTTTTGACGTCTAACGCTTTTTAAATCACTGGTTCCCAAGAATAGCATTATGATTGACTAGAGACAATATATTGTGGCTTATTTTTATACTGCCAGATCAAGGTGCTGGGATTGGAATTAGTCGAAGATCAAGCCAAACAAATGATAAAAAATAGAAAATTATTAAATGCAAAACGATTCTTTTAGCTTTTATTTCCTAAGATATTTAACTTTTAAAAATATATGAAATCAGCATGTGAAAGATTAAAAAAGTATGTAAAAATATTAACAAAAATAATGAAGTGTAGTTCATAAAAATATGATTGAGATATAATATATTTCAAATTAAAGACTCAAAATTTATTCATAGCTCTGAATATAGTGACAAATCTCATTATATCTCCAACACTCATCTGATCATCATATGAATAAAGAGTTTGGTAATGCAAAAACAAATAAATACATACTTTATTCCAATAAAGTGCTCTTGAAATTTTAGGTTAATAGGGAATCATTATTCTTCTCTAATATGGCATATTTATTTCCATAAAAGGTTAGGGGTTACCTTCTGTTTTTGTTGGCTTACACTAGTTAGCGGTGGTCAAATCCAGCTGTTTTTGTTGGTTTTTATCTTTTCCTGCCAACACGACCTTTTGATGGGAGCAAAAAGATTGAACTTAAATATTTTATATTTAAGTTGTTTTAAGTCAATAATGGAACTATTTGGTCATTTTTCAATTTAAAATCATTTTGGCAGAATCCCTCCTGAATATTAGAGCTGAACTGGAGTTATATATTATATATTCATTAAGACTCTCTTCCCTAATTTTCGGAGCACTGGTCTGGAATGAATACACCAAAACTTAATTGACATTTTAAACTGATTTCTTACATCACAACTTCCACCAGTTCCTGCTGCCAGATGAGATGAGTACCAACAACATGTTTTACAGAGTCTTGGCTATTTAAGGGTAAGAACCAAAGATCATTAGGTAATTTGTGCATGTAAGTAGTAATTTCTGTTGATTTTCAATCGTTACTGTGATGCTATTTTTTCTTGAAGTAAATCTTTGTTCTATGGCTGGCTTAGCAGTTGATTCATTAGTAGGATGATTGTTTAATTAATTATCTTTCATAGTTCATCGTTAATAATTTTCTTTCAGCGATGACAACTTCATATTTATAGTGTAAAGTGTAAACCCTTCATTAGTAATATTGAAGTATTGAACAACATTCTAGTTCACCTCCTTTTTTTCTCTTTCCTGTTTCTGTTATGTGGAAACTGTCTAATGTTGTGATCAACATGCTCCATAATATGCTGAAACCTACAATTACATAGATGTAATCATTATTTAGTTCATAAATTCGTTAATTTCCGTAAATGCATTGGAAATATCATTTTAAGGGATTAAAATGAATAAAAAGATCGTTATTCATTTAAATGAATAAAAATATCGTTATTCATTTATGAAGTCCTCAAACATTTTTATCAGATTCACTTCATATTAAATGACGAGCCATTTGAAAAAAATAAACACCAAAGTCCTGTATTGTACATGTTTGATGTGGATGTAATCAAGAATCATCATACCCAGGTGGTGTCGGTCCACGGGATGTACATAATGTCAGTACGCTAGTATGCACCAGTTTTCTAGAAAAGGCTGAAAAATGGTTGAAAGTTTATAGAAAAATCCTATGATAATTTTATTTTATTTAATTAAGAATAGAGTGTATATGAGGTGTAAATAAATGCATAAGATAGTGATTAACCTAAATACTTCCAATTTGGGTCTAAATATAAGACAATCGATCTAATTAAAACTAACACAAGAGAATGACCTTAATCATGTTTAATCTTTGTAAATATGTGTTAATACGTCTCTAATTATATTAAATGATAAATAAACATACAAAGAAGCAAAATACCTTTAAATTGGAGAGAAATTTCATTGGATCTTCAGTTTCAGTCTGTTTTTATCCAAATTAATAGCTTGATTACCACTAATTGTTGATTAGAAACTTTAATCACAAGCAAGAGTGTGAGAAAGAGTGAGAATGAGAGTGTCAATGAGTGAGTGTAAGTGAGTGAAATAGGGGGAGAGGGGAGGATTTAAAGCTCCAAATGAGGCCCCAATGGTCAATTTGATCGTTGGGGTCAAACTTGACCCAATTTGGATCGGTATTGGTGAAATTTCGATTGTACCAACTACCAACCCATATCAGTTGATACAACATAAATTTCGACTGTGTTGGCTGATACATCACCTGTACTTATCGATACATCACCCGTACTTATCGGTATTGGTGAAATTTCGATTGTACCAACCCATATCAATTGATACAACATAAGTTTCGATTGTTTTGGTTGATACATCATCCTCATACAGGTCAGCTAACGGACCGATATGTATGCCCATTTCGTACCATTTCGGGTGGTACGTCAAACCAAGGTCTGCAATACCGTACCTACTGGCATTTCGACGCTGGCTCGGTATGGTATGGTATAGTGTACCGAGCAGTACGCCTTGGCGTACAGAGCGGTACACCTAAATTAGGGTGTAAAACCCTCCGAAAATACCTGAAAATAAAAAAAAAGTTAGGATAGTGTTTTTAAGTTAGAAATAAATATAGTAATAATATAAGTTTAGCAAAATCAATGTAAATTAGATAAAAATAGTATCACATATATTTTTCGGGCTTCGAGGAAGTCTTGTTCCATCATATATATGTCAAACACATAAAAGAAACATTAAATATATAATTTTGATCCAATATGATTCAAATTATGATAAAATCATCGTTAGATACACTAATTACATGATTAACATAGTTAATTTTCCACTACTTACTTCTCTTTCAACACTATAAAAATGGCAAACACCCTAATAGGTATTAAACACATTGAATTGACATAAAATCGAATAAATTTTGATTAAATTATCATTAAAATGACTAATCACAGCATTAAATAACTTTATTAAAACCTAATTAAACCTATTTTACTATTATATATATGTCAAACACATAAAAGAAACATTAAATATGTAATTTTGATCTAATATGATTCAAATTATAATAAAATCATCATTAGATACACTAATTACATGATTAACATAGTTAAATTTTCACTAATTACTTCTCTTTCAATACTATAAACATGGCAAACACCCTAATAGGTATTAAACACATTGAATTGGCATAAAATCGAATAAATTTTGATTAAATCATCATTAAAATAGCTAATCACAACATCATAAATATTTTTCAATATTTAATATGCATGAAACACACTAATCATAATATTAAAGATCTTAATTACTCTTTAATTAAAGAAAGAGAATACATACCTCTTGATTTGAAAGTTCTTCCTCTTAATCTTCCCAAATTAACCTCGACTGAATTTATAAATCGTTGTTTTATAGAGTTTAGGAGAGAAAAAAGAGCTTAGGAGTGAAATAGAGAAGAAAAAGAGTTTATATACTATAAGTAGGGGCTCCAACGGTCAAATTGATCGTTGGAGCACTGTAGCACTGTTACAATGCGGGAATTGACCGTTGGAGCATTGTAGCACTGTTACAATACGGTAACAATCAATGTCGACCGTTGTCGAGTTGTGCCGGGCGGTAACGGTCGAAATTTTGACCGTTACCACTCAATATTGCCCTGTATTGTCCGATACGGGGCGTTTTTAAACGTTCTGTCCGGTTGCGGGCAGTTTACATACCGGTATCCCGTCGGACCGGTATGTACCGCCTATACCGAGCGGTATCATTCGGTATTGCCTACCTTGCGTCAAACATTGGATGTAATTTGAAAGCTGAATATTTATAGCTGGTGACTTTTTTGTATTTTAGCTCCATATTTGTCTTGTTGATGCTGATTTTGACATGTGAGATCACACTGTTTCCAATAAATCCTCTGTATCTTATGGATTGTCTCAAAATTGTTACGTCTGAAGTTTACAATTGGCATTATGATCTTCACATTGCGACAAGGCTACTTCTATTTTATTCTCTAATGTTCCTTGCTTAATATTATCTTTGTAGAGACTTACATATCATAGAGGTTTAACTCAAAGGAAATGAGTATCTAGGTTGTCATACTCTATAGAGATTACTTTTAGAAAATAACCAAGTGCTTTTGTACCATGCTTCACATTTAATATCTAAGTATTCCATCTTGAATGAACTCAGGAATTGTCACAAAAGTTTCGGCGGTTTATGATCTATGTCCATGCAAAAGGGATGATTGTAGATGATGAGTATGTTATAATTGGTTCAGCCAATATCAACCAAAGATCTTTGGCTGGTTCAAGAGATACTGAGATAGCCATGGGAGCCTATCAGCCTCATCATACATGGACTAAGAGAAAAAGACATCCACATGGCCAGGTCATTGCCATTTATCATCTTTTATGTTTCATCCTTCTGTATCACTTTATAATTCTAAATCTAAACTTTATTTAACCATCTCCAAACATTTCTTATACATTGAATATGTATAATAAATATATGAAAGATTTTAGTATCACTATCATAAAATATATGAGTCTGTATGTATTCTTCATCATGTGAAACTTGGTATTCCTTTCTAACTACCCTTATAGAACACTGTGCAGTTATGTTATAGTTCATTGCTGATTAAACTTCTTTCTACTGCTAACTTGAGGCATCGTTCAAAGAAGTTTGAGTTTAAACATATATTGAGTAACTTATCATGCTACTGTAAAAATGATAAGCTTTGTGCCTTTCCACCATATGAAGAAAAAATTATTGAGAAATACCATATTGTTTGGGAACTACAGGCATCTGGTCCAATTATCAAATTATCCATGAGATGAAACCTTGAGTCCCATGTCTGGGACTTCAAGATTATTTGGATCATTAATTGAGAATTGTTGTGATATACAGTTAATCATTTTAGAAACACATTAAATCATGCTTTTCCATGCTATCTCACAGGCCTGCTGATTGGCATAGTGACATCTGACAAGGACCTCTATGAGTGAATTGGTAGATCAACTTAGAATATTAAAGACAAGTCTCCTGTACAGTGGTGTTTGTCCCAACGAGACTCTAGTTTAGGAAAGCTTTCTAACTTGCAAAGTGCAAGAAAACAAAGAATGCATGTGTTGAGTGGAAGAATGAAACAGGAAAAGATTGTATTGTCAAAGAATGTGTTGGACAATATGACTACAACATGGATGTAGCTAATTAACTATGGTTCCACTTTTGTGTGACTTCATTTGAGTTGTTTCTATTTTGTTTTGTTTTTTCCTTGAAGACCACCCAAAGTACATAAAAAACTGCACAATGCTAGACATGTTTACCTTCAAAAAAGCAAGAGATAATTTGTTTTGGAAATTAGGGATTTTGCTGTGTCAAATCACAGAAGAAAGCTTGTGAAGAGACTGCTGGAACAAGTAAAGCTTTGGCATTTCCGATCCTATAGGTGGTTAAAGGTTTAAATAACACGTGTTGATGGCTAGAGGATAGGTGATGATGTGCTTGAACAGGTACATGTAAGTATTCTTTATTTTACAATAAAATACCAAATTACAATAAAATCCCGTCATAGTAAATCCTCAAAATCAATTCAATTCATATCAATATTCCAGTGACAAGAAACTCAACATCAAGTACCCTCTGATAGTTGAATACATAAAAATCAAAATTATAACAAATAACTTGATGTTGAATGAAAAATATGGAAAAAGTTAAAAGTTTGTATCGTTTTCCTACAGCATCTGAAAAATTTCATGATATGTGATGGACCTTAACTTTTTTCTGATTGAAAGAGAGTTCCTTGCCAATGATAAACCCTATGATAGATGTGGTGCTGATGCAGTGATAGAAATTTAAATGGAGAATGTTGGAGGTAGTCATATTATGCATTAGCTAGTTTGTGGGAATAGCTGATACAAAGTGATCCAATTTTAGTCGCCCTTCCAGGTGGACTAAACCAGGTGTTGGTGGAACCAAGTCACTCTACGCAAGATCAATTAAAAGTGTAACTGAAAAAATGGATCTCTCAATAGACTAACTTGCTGATGAATGGGACTCAAGATGCTTTCCTTAATTGGCAATCTAAAGCAGCTGATTGGTTAGCCAGATGGAAAGCTTTGGTGCTTTTGTGGTAATTGTATTAGTACAAAACCAGACAAAAGTTTTCTATTACTTACACATCTGTTCCTGCTTTTAGTTCTTGTTGTAGCACTTGTTGCATTTGCAAGGTGGTACTGAAGTACCATCATAGTTTACTTTTTTCAAAGAGAACTTTGATACTGCATATTATACCAAGCGCAATACATATTAACAAAATTTGAATTGCTCCAGGTATATGGATATAGGATGTCATTGTGGGCAGAACATCTCGGTATGATAGATGACCGTTTCAAGGAACCCAACAGTTTGGAGTGTGTAAAGTTTGTGAACAAGATAGCTGAAGAGAACTGGTCGAGATACACTGCAGAGGAAATAACACCACTGACAGGTCACCTACTGAAATACCCTGTCAAGGTGGAAGCTGATGGCAAGGTCGGGCCCCTGCCCAACCAGGAGTGTTTCCCTGATGTCGGTGGCAAGATTCTAGGAGCTTATACTGCTCTTCCTGATACACTCACCATGTAGCTAGTTTCAGTTCTTGAAAGTTATCTCAAATCCACCAACACAATAAAGTTTCTGTAAGAATATATTATTTGAAATATTGTCCTTGTGTAACATTATGGTGGCGGAGAGAAGGTTTTTAAGTGTTGTAGTGTTGTTCCTGTATATGTTATTCTCCTTTTGTATTCTACAATTTGTATTGAGCTGCAACTTTGACAAATAAAATTGAGGTTGTAAATGGATTACTAGTTTGTACTCTTATAAAGTAGAATGATGTGATGTTCTGCAGAGTGACATTTGATTTTATGTATCATGTTACCATTACGTCAACATTTGCATTGTTGTGTGTGATATAGTGATTCATTAGCTACTAAAAGCCTTCTCATGTCCACATCTCCAACATGGTGTGAGAGAAGAATTCCTGATCCAACGAAGTGCGAGGCATCTCTAAACCACTGTGATGTCGACGCGTTCCGTCTCCACTCGTCCTGATCCAATCAGGACTGTGCATCATTTGGATCTTCTAAGTTATAACGAGACGCATAACTGCAAAGCCGAACCGCGACAAGGAAGAGAGTTTAATGAGGCAGTTTGGGCTTCGAACAGCAGCAGCAGCTATACAAGACTCGGGTACAATGATTTCCTTCTCTTCTTTCCTCATTTGAGCCATAATAAATCTACATATAGTCTGCTCTGGTTGAGGGAGAACCTGGATACTTGCTAGTTAGGGGGGCATCAAGGAATTCCTTCTCTTCTTCTTCCATTACCACTGCTCTCTTTCTCTCTCTCTCTCTCTCTCTCTCTCTCTCTCTCTCTATCGATCTCTCTCTCTAACTCTCTCGTTTTGGGAGACAGATGAGTTTGGCCTCTATCTCTATCTCTAGCTCTGCAAGACTCACTTAGAGTGACTTCCTTCTCTTCTTCCCTTATCATGTGAACCACAAGATACACAGTCTGCTCTAGTTAGAGAGAGAACTGGATACAGGCTAGTTAGAGAAGTTGACTTTCTTCTATTCTTCCTTTCGCTCTCTCTCTCTCTCTCTCTCTCTCTCTCTCTCTCTCTTATTTTGAGACTGAACAGGGAGACGAGTTTGGCAGCTTGAGTTAGCTACATACAGGGAAAGAAGGTGGTGGTGCACACAGGCTAGTGAGATGTGCCAGTGTGCATCGTGTGGACAGAGCCGATGGGGGTGACGGTAATTATGTAAAATATGTAATGGATATGATTAGATTTTGATTATAGTTACCGATCAATTGATAGAAAATATAATTATAAAATAATTCATCAAAAGATAACCTTGATTGAGAGGGATTTTTCTAATTACTTATCATAGAATATCTATTTTCACCTATAAATAGATAAGACCTCGTAAGAATTATATACATAATGATTACTTATGCGGATATATAGATAAATGGATTGCATGATATTATTAAGAAATTATAAATCTTCTCTCGTCTCTCTTTAATCATGTGAATTAGTTATCAAGATATTATAAATATTCTCTTGTATCTCTTTATTCCTAAATTTAATGTTCATAATGGTCTTGTAAAAGATAAGAAAAAAGGAGAAGACGAATCTAATTCTCCTTATAGGTCGATATCATTACAGATCTCGGATCCGACGATGGTATGCTAGTAGATCAGAGAAAATATTTTAGTATCGAAAGGTACGTATCGTAAATTTAGAAATCTATTGTTATTTGATTTTAGATTTCGGTATTAAAGTTTTTTATAAAATAATAGCTTATGATTTTTATGTTTACAATTGATATCAAAGCAATAATTTTGAAATCAAATAATTTAGATCTATTTGTTAGTACATTTCACTCACGAAGAGGTGTTAATTAGTTTTTATTTACATCGCATGAATGAATCATCAATATTGCTAGTATGCTTTTCTATCCAATCCATTTTATCGCTTGCTTATGAGCGATGTAAGGTTCCTCATGTTTTATCGATAGTCCATTGTTGATAGCTTATTGTTGATGATATATTATTAAGGGTGATGGCCTTTGGTGATCGCTCGTCCAATTATAGCCAATGTCTATGCAGCACCACTATGTGCGGTGATTGCATCTCATGCAATAGCTGCGAATGCTAGTTACATCGCCACGCGGAGGTGATGGCCACGCACAACGACGATCGCATATAGAAAGGGAGGTTAGGTTTTTCTTTTGACTAAAACGATAGTTTTATCCTAAAAAATAAGAGAAATATGTGTCCTTAAATTTTAATTTTTCTTTATGCCCTTTGAAAATTATAAATTATCATTATATATCCTATGTCAAATTATAATTTTACCCTTTTAAAATTTAATTTTTTTTATTTATGCCCTCAATTATAAAATTAATTAATTAAATATTTTGATTGGACTTGATAATGTCTATATTAGACTATTTACTAGATTTTGATTTAATTAATCAAGTTTTAATCAAATTTAGAAAAAATAAAATTTTGATCAATTTTCATATTGATCAATTTTAATTCTTGACTTAATTGGGTTGATGTTTAGCCTAATTCTAGGTTTGCCTAATTAAATAAGATTTATTGGTGTAAGGGTTTCAAATGAAATTAAAAAAAATATAAATTATGATTTTTTAATTTTTCTCATATGACTTATTGATTATATTTTGCATACAATAAATAAAAAATCAATTATTATTCTTAGATATTTATTTGGTTATTCATATGTATATATATAAAATTATGAAATAATATTTATTTTTAATATAAAGGTATGGTTTATATTTTATCATGATTATAGTTATCATATAAGTTTTTCTTTTTGTTGATCAATATTCAATAATTATTATGATTATTATTTTATTATTGAACTATCTCTATATAAATTAAATTGAAATAATTTGATGAATATTATTTATAAATTATATATATAAGTTTTATCTAATCTATAGCTACCAAAGGGTGTTGGGATGGTAGCCTTATAGGATATAATTTATAATAAATTTTTTTTATCATTTATAGGATATTTTAAACTATATTTTATATTATTGTATTAGTCCTATAGTTGCCAAAGTGATCTAGATTAATAATTTATAAAATTATATTAAAATCCTTGTAATTTAGAGTTATATACCCAAAAGTAACAATACTATTTTATAAGAATCAATACGACACTAAGGGGGGGGGGGAGGGTGAATTTGTACAGCGATAAAAATGACGATTGCGATTCCAAATCTTTCTGAGTTGATAAAAATATAACGAAAAAATCGTATCAAGAAGATGTCGACTTGAAGTAAATTTACAATACAGAGTGCAGCTAAGTAATGAAAGTAAGCAGTAAGGAAATAACACATTAGATTTATAATGGTTCGATCATTGTGATCTACATCCACTTCTGATTCCTTTTCCGTTGAGGTCACTAACGTCTAATAATGGTCTTTCTTTAATGGGTGAAGACCAACCACCCTCTTACAATACTTTCTCATTTTCACAGGTTTAGGAGACAACCCTTATAAGCCTCACATCTCACTTAATGATTATAAGACTTCGAAAGGGAGGAGGACTCTTAGTACTTTTATAACACTTTTATACCCTAATACTTTAATATTTTTGTTCACACTTTGTTATACTTTTATGTAGAAAAGAGTGAGGTATTTATAGGTCCCAATGACTTCAAAATTAGAGTAAAAAAGTATCTCATCTTGGATTTCTAGGGTATTGGCAGTACCACCGTTATTATTGGGCGATACTATCGCCTACAAACTGACATTGGGTGGTACCACCACCTGATAGAGCCTTAAAGACTAGGCTTTGGCAATACTACTACCTGACAAGGTAGCATAATTGCTTGATAAAACAGTACCACCTCCTGATAGCATTAACTGTTTGTGGTGCCATCGATCAATCTAGGCGGTACCATCACCCATACCACTTAGGAGGCTGAGCCTCAAGCGATTCCACCACTAGCTTCGATAGTACCATCGCTAACTTCGACAGTGCCACCACTTGACATGGCTTTGGGTCATTGAATGAGCCAAATAATAGGCCTAATTCAGTCTTAATTTTAGCCTAGTTGGCCCCTAACTGAGTTAGTAGGATTTCTCCCGGACCTAACTCAAATTAAGACCTAACTACATCAATTAAGACCAAAACAATTACAATCAAGCAATCTAGTTATCCGACACGTCAATTGTTCAGTCGAACTCCAGGCAAAACTTCTAGCGCACTTCTAGTGAACTCTTGATGAGCTTTCGATGAACTTCCAGCATATCATTTAGATATTCGGCGCATCATGCGATCCTCCAGCATATTGACTCCTACAACATCCATTCTCGGTGCATACTCGGATTCTTCTAACCCGATGCCCGATCATGACTCCGACGCAACACACGATTCTTCCATAATTGATTTATCTTTTTTCATGTAGTTAGTCCTACATCACTTATTTCAACATATGGATTAGATCATTAATTTATCAATTGATTTCATTATCAAAATCCGAGATTTAACAATCTCCCCCTTTTTTTATGAAGATAACTAATTGATGATGGAGTTAACCTTAACTCCCCCTATCTATATGCTATATTGGGATAAAGCAAACTTGAATTCAAAAGGAATCATGACCTTTGAATTCAAGTGAAATAATTTCGATCTCTACGATCGAATGCAATATATTATATCAAAATTTTATATGTTATGTATCATTATAGTTTCAAATTAAAATATGCACAATTTTAAAACATTACATTTCATCCTTACTTTATGCATGATACCAAAAATAAATTAACATCACTTTTGGTATAACATACATGATACTAAAGTATTCATGATACCAAAATTAACATCATTTTGGACATACATACATGATGCTAAGACATTAAAATTTTAAGTATTTATCACTTTATGCATTAAATCAATATTTTGATCATGATACCATTCATCATTTCATGATACCAAACATTCATCATTTCTCCCCCTTTGTCATCAACAATAAAGAAAATTATTCAATAATACAAGTATTTTAAACTATTCAAATAAGTTTTTCACTAATTTATCCAATCTAGCAAATTTGTGAAATGAGAAGTTAAGTAAAAACTTTGCATGATAATTACTTTTGCTTTTTAAAATAGGTAAGCTAGCTTTATTGCTTTAGATGTGCTAAGTATTTTTTGGTGCAAGTTTCTTTCTTCCTTCTGTCATAAGAATAAAAAGAAAAGGAAGAAGAGTAAAGGAGAAATTCATTCATCATGAGAAAAATCAAGTTATAAGAACAAAATCCATGAACGGATTTGAACCATGTCAAATCCATGAACTAAATTAAATCAATGAAAACATTTGTTTCATTGAATCGAGCTTCTACTTTTGCATAGAGAAAGGATTCATGATAAAAAATCAAAATGTGCATACTAAAAATTCATGAATCAAATCCCTTTTCTTGTAAATAGAAGGAAGAAGGATTCATAGGAAATGATTATCATATAAAAGATCAAGTATAGCAAAAATCCATGAATAAAATATCTTCTTTAGTGAATTACAAGAAGAATGAATGAAGAAAATGATCTTGATTTAAAAAGAAAACTCAAAGTTATGAAAAATCGAGAAATCCAAAAAATGTATAGAGGAATTCATACATTTGGAAGATTTAACATGCCTAATTCTCTTCTAATAAAATCAAATTATTCCTTGTTCAATGGTTTTGTAAAAATATATGCTAATTGATGCTTTGTATCAATAATTTCTAAAGATATGTCATGATTATTAACATGATCTCGAATAAAATGATGCCTCATATCAATATATTTAGTTATAGAGTGTTGAATGATATTCTTGGTTAAATATATTGTACTACTATTATTACATTTTATAGGGATATTTTTCAAATAAATTCTATAATCTTCTAAAGTATTTTTCATCCATATAAATTGTGCACAACATGCACCTGCTACTATATACTCAACTTCGGTTATAGATAGTGCAATCGAGTTTTGTTTCTTGGAAGATCAAGAGACAAGTGTATGACCTAAGAGTTAACATGTTCTAGATATGCTTTTTCTATCTATTTGACAATTAGAGAATCAACATCGGTAAAAACAAGTAACTAAAAGTTTTTGAATTTTGGATACCATAATCCTAGATTAGGAGTTCCGTATCTAAAAATCCTTTAAATAGCTTTTAAGTAAGATTGTTTGGGATTAGATTAAAATCTAGTACATACTCCAATACTAAATATAATATCAGGTCTAGTTGCTGTGAGGTATAATAAATTACCTACCATACCCCTATAAGTCTTTTAGTCAAAATATTATGTTAGGATTAATACAACACTAAGAAGGGGAGGGGAGGGGTGGGGTAAATTAGTGCAGCAATAAAAGTTACGGATTTGAAAAGTTTCGTTCGACAAAGTCATTTCATCAAAGCCCATATCGGAAAGTAATGAAAGTAATGACTTAGAGTATATATAAAGCATAGAATGCAGATAAGTAATGAAAGAAAGTAGTAAGGAAAGAACATACTGGATTTATAGTGGTTCGGTCATTGTGACCTACTTCCACTTCCGATTCCTCCTCCATCGAGGTTACCAACATCCACTAATGGTCTTCCTTTAATAGGCAAAGACTAGCCACCTTCTTATAAAGCTTTTTTCATTTTTATGGGTTCAGGAGATAACCCTTATAAGCCTCACATCTCTTTTCTAATGATTATAAAGCTGAAGAAAGAGGAGGACCTTTAGCACTTTTACAACACTTTTACACCCCCAACATTTAAAGATTTTTTTACACTTTTCTGCTCTTTTTTTTTCCCTTTCATGCATAAAGGAGTGAGGTATTTATAGGCTCTAAAAGTTTTAGAATTTGAGCCAAAAAGTGTCTCTTTCAGATTTTCAAGATACTGGTAGTACCACTACCAAGTACTCTGACAATGGGTAGTACTACCTTCCAATCTTGTGGTACTACCACTTAACAGAGCCTCAGAGACTAGGCTTTAGTGGTACCACCACCTAACAATATTAACTGTTGACGGTTCCATTGCTAGTCATAGGTGCCCTACAAGCCAATCATGTGAGTGATGACATGTGTGACTTGACACACAATTTTTTTTCTTATTATATTTTGGTATTTTATCACTTTATTATATATGTTGCTTGAATATACTGTGATGTCCATGGACCTATGCAATGAGAATCGGATCGTGATGAGATCATGATAATAAGACCAATTTGCCTTTCAATATAGATCCTAAATAATCCGGATCATAAGTTACTTGAGAGGGACATCGAGATAATCGGATATACCGATATGCTATATACCCATCCATACGATGAATGTAATTGGTCTCATAACTACTTGTGTGAGGACATTAGGGATACATTACAAGTGATCATTGGACAATGAGTTCACTAATTGATCCGCTTACGGAATGCTGGATGGTTCATGATGCCTTATTATCATATAGCGATTTCGTAGTCCTAGTGGTGTATCTGGTCCTTAGACTTGAGACACCAAGAATGTCCTATATGAACACTTCACTCTTTAATACTAGATTCATAAGTCTGGTAGTTTCAGATCTAGCACAACCGGTCATCGAGAGTGGTAGCCAACCTTACGAGGACTATTGAGTGTTGATAGAGGATTATCCACTCTCAATGTCATAAGAGGAATATCCCATGTGTTTTTTCTTAGAAAAATCCTTGGTTAGGGTCATTCGGATTGAGAGAGAAAGAGTTCTCATGGAGAATCTGATTAGAGCGAAACTCGATTAGAAACCGTAGGAGTTTAACATCACTATACCTAATATACGGTCTTTAAAATATTAGATGGATGAGGGACTATAAGTATATGGTAACTGAGGATAGACAAGTCCAATAAATTAGATTCCCTTGTATCGTTTGGGGACTACGACGTAGTGGCCTAGTACGTCCGTAGTTAATAAGTTAAGTGAATTATTATGGAGATAATAATTCACTAAGCTAAAAGAAGTTCTAACATATATGACTCACAGTTAACTTGATACATGATAGGTATTGCGATGAGTAGAGGTTCGGATATGAGATATCCACCGGAGCCCCTATCTTATTGGATATTCAATAAGCTCCTGAATTATTGGATTCCATGGATGAGATCTAATAAGAACCAATAAGAGATTATTGGATAAAGATCCAGTAATCTAAGAGACTTGGGTAGTTAGATAAAGATCCAATACCCAATAGGGCAGGATCCATTAGGGTTAAGTCGATAAAGGACCTCTATAAATAGGAGAGAACTAATAGTTCATAGGCTAGAGCCTTTTTAGTTTGCCTCTCCTTTTCTCCTCCTCTTCTCCTCCTCAAAGTAGGCCTGGAGCTTTAAGGAGCATCATTATAGCCCTACTATATGAATCACTACTAGAGAGGAGGGCTCTTGATCTCGTTCACCATCTCCTAGAGATTTATAGGGACTTAGGGATATACGATCTTCCTAGGTAACATAATCTTTCATTTATGTAGTTTTAAGTTTCACAGATTTTATGCACTAATCTTCATACGATAAAAAAAAATATCTTTGAAAAATTTAGGATTTTATTTTCTGTACTTCCGCTGTGTATGTGATGTTGTCTCCTGAGATTTCCTAATAACCACTGCCTAGTTTGGGTAGTACCAATGCCTAGACCACTTGGGAGGTTAAGCTTTAGGTGGTTCCACTACCCACCCTAGGTGTTGCCATCGCTTGGCAAGGCTCCAAGTGGTCAAGTGGGCCTTCCATCTAACTCAACTCAACCTTGTTTTCGGCCCACTTAGCCCTTAACTAAGTTAGTGGGATTACCACTAAATCCTAACTCAATTATGGTTCTAACTATGACAATTAAGACATTAACTAAGCAATCTTTGTCCGGTATGTTAATTGTTCTTCTAGCGAAGTCTTGATGAACTTTTACTGAACTTTTCGGCATGCTTTTGGTGAATTCCTGACAAACTCTTGGTGAACTCTTGATGAACTCTTAGCGAACTCTCGACGAACTCTTGATGAGCTTTTGACGAACTCCTGACGAGCTCTCGGCGAGCTTTCGACACATCGTTAAAATCTTCATCATATCATCCGATCTTGGACTCTGACCCAATATCTACTTTATGTCTTATCTATTATCATAGTTAATCATGTAACACTTATCTCAACATATGGATTAGATCATTTATCAATTGATTTCATCATCAAAATCCATGATTTAACAATCTCTCCCTTTTTGATGATGACAACCAATTGATGATAGACTTACCTTTACTCCCCCTATATAAATGATACATTGAGATAAAGCAAACTTGAATTCAAAAGGATTCACAACATTTGAATTCAAATTAAACACTTTCGATCATTGTGATCAAATGCAATATATCATATCAACATATCAATATGATATGTATCATTAAAACATGCACAATTTTAAAACCTTACATTTTATACTCACTTCATGCATGACATCAACATCACTTTTGGGCATATCATACATGATACTAAAGCATTCATGATATTATTGAATCTCGGATTTTGATGATGAAGTCAATTGTAATTTGTTTGATCTAATATATATGTTGAGAAAAGTATGCAAGATTAACTATGATGGCAGTAAGATATAAAGTAGGTGTTGTGCTGGAGTCAAGATTGAGATCATGTTTGGAGTTTGAGAGTTTGAGAGAAGTCCGAACATTTGTCGGAAGTTCTACGGGAACCAACCGAGAAGTCCAGAAGCTTGCCATAGAAGCTCGTCGAAACTCGCCAAGAAGATCATCGCAAAGTCCAGGAGCTTGCCAGGAGTCCGCCAGAGCATTGAAGAGAGTTCGTCGGATGTTCGCCAGAAGTACGCCGGAAGCTCGCCGGAAGAGCGATTGACGCACTGGAACATAAAGTGCAATAATAATATCTTAATTATCATAGTTAGAGTATAAATTAAGTTAAGATTGGGAGGTAATCCCACTAACTAAATTAGGGGCCAACTGAGCACTAAGTTAGGTTGGTTTGGGCCAGATTCAAGGCCCAACTAGGACCTTGAATTCCTAGCTAGTGGTGGCACTACTAGGGCCGGCGGTGGTATCGCTTGGGAGACTCGGTCTCCCAAGAATTTTGGGTGGTGGTACCATCCCTGTTAGACGATGGTACCACCGGTAGTTATTACTGCTAGCGGTGGTACCGCCCCTGTCAAGCGGTGGTACCGCTAGAGCTTGATCTTCGAGCTCTGTCAAGTAGTGGTACCACCCAGACTGAGCGATAGTACTACCTAGTGTTAGCTGTCAAGCGATAGTACCACCCAGTAATGGTGGTGGTACCGTCAGGACCCCGAAAATCTAGGATTAGATACTTTTAGGCTCCATTTTTGAAGCCATTGGGGCTTATAAAAACCCTACCCTTTCCTGCATAAAAGGGCACGAAACCTATTAGCATAATCTTGAGTTCTTGAATCTTAAAGTGTTATAAAAGTTATAGTTCTCCTCCTTAATCTCTTAGCCTTGTAACCATCTAAGAAAGAGGAGTGAGACTTGTAATGGTTCATCTCCTAAACCCGGGAAAAGGAGAAAGTGCTGTAAAGAGGTGTTTGGTTTTCACCTATTGAAGGAAGGCCTTTAGTGGATGCCGGTGACCTCGTCGGAGGAGGAATCCGAAAGTGGATGTATGTCACATTAACCGAACCACTCTAAAACTTGGTTTGCATTTACTTTGAGCTACTTTCTTTTATAGCAAACTGCCTCTCCTCCTTACTGTGCTTTAACTACATCTACATATGCTTTTACGTAAATATCTTTTGAGATCGGCTTTAATCGTACGAAGACTTTATGAAACCAACTCTTTTCATTTGTACAATTTACATTGCTATAAATCACCTTAGTCTTCTCTTGCACTTTCACGAAAGGTTTCAAGTTCAAATTTCTTCCGAAACAAGCTTTACAAATAGCGAAAGTTTTCCGCTGCATTAATTCACCCCCCCTCTTAGTGCCGCTCTTGATCCTAACAGATACATCATTTTGGGCATATCATACATGATGCAAAGATATTAAAGTTTTAAGCATTTATCACTTTATACATTAAATCAATATTTTGAACATGATACCATTAATCATTTCATAATACCCAACATTCATCATTTCCATGCATGATGTTAAAACTTTGATTATGATATCATTTATCATTTTATGATACCAAACATTTATCATTTCTCATGCTTAAATCAATATTTTAATATCAATAATCATTTCTCCCCCTTTTGTCATCAACAAAAAGGAGACTAATGCAAGCATGTCAAGTAAGTTTTATACCAATTTATCCAAGCTAGCAAAAAAATGAGAAGTTAAGCAAAAACTTGCATGAAAAATGAGAAGCTAGCATTTTTGCTTAGGAGCTTTTTGGTGTTTTTTTATGATGTGTAAGTTTCTTTCTTCCTTTGTCATAAAAAGATAAGAAGAAGAGGAAGAAGAGTAAGTGAGGAATTCATTCTCCATAAAAAAATCAAGAACCAATTTCATGAAAGGATTTGAACTAAGTAAAATCCATAATAAATGAGTTTCATTGAATCAAGCTTATATTTTAGCAAAGAGAAATGATTCATTAAAAGGATCAAGATATCCATACAAAATCAAATCCCTATTCTTGCAAATGATCATCACAAACTAAAAGTCCATGAATAAAAGTTCTTCTTTCATGAGAAGAGTGAGGAAGAATTTATGGGAAATGAGCATCAAATTATTGAATCTTGGATTTTAATAATGAAACCAATTGATAATTTACGTTTTGAGTGATGTAGGATACTTCGATCAGGATGAGATAATTAAAGCAGGAAGAATCATATTGTGCCGGAGGAAAACATATAAAAAGATTGGACATCGAGTCGGAGGATCGGTCGATGTATCGATAGAAGGCTTCGGGCCATGGATTCAGGCATCAAGCCAAGAAGAGCGGATATTACGCTAAGGATATCGGAGTTATGGTGTCAACTGGCCGATTAGGCAATAGGCAGCAATAGAGGATGATACGCCGAAGAACCGAATGAAGCGTCGAGAAACCAATGACATGCCGGACAACATGATTAATACTTAGTATTAATTGTCTAGATCAAAGTGTGTTTTACATATGTGGGATTAACTACAATAGCAAGACATGAAGCAAAATGAAGTCCCGGAGTCAAAGACATGATTTTGTTGGGAGTTCGAGAGTTCATTGGAAGTCCGGACGTTCGTCGGAAGTTATGTCAGAACCAGCCGAGAAGTCTCGAAGCTTGCTAGAGAAGCTCGTCAGAACTCGCCAAGAAGATCATTGTGAAGTCCAGAAGCTTGCTAGGAGTTCATCGGAATATTGCCGAGAGATTATCAAAAGTTCGCCGGAAGTTCGCCGAAAGCTCGCTAGAAGAAACCAAGACATAGGGACTTATTTAGCTTAGCAAATGTCTTAAGAATCGTAGTTAGCACGTAATTGGGTTTGGATTTGGGCCAACCAAATTAGGGGCCAGCTAGGCCCATGTAAAGACTGTGTTGGGCCCAATGAGAGGCCCAAACAATGCCCCAAGAAGTCTTACCATCGTGGCATAGTCTTCGAGACTATGTCAGGCTGTGGTACCGCCAGTCTAGGCGGTTGTACTGCCCCTGGTATGGTGCCAGGCGATGGTACCGTCTAGCACAGCACCCTAGGCGGTGGTACTGCTAGACTGAGTGGTGGTACCGCCCAGTACAGTGTCAATGTCATACTGACACTAGGCGGTGGTACCGCCCGTACCCGGGAAACCGGGGATAGAAAAGTTTTATACTTCAAGTTTGAATCAACTTGAAGCCTATAAATACTCCTCTCATCCTTGGTTAAAGAACATAAAAATAGTGGATTAAAAAAGTGATAAAATGTTACTGTAATCTTTTTAAAAATTCCCTCCTCCACTCTAAGTTTAGAATTATGTAAGAGGAGTGTGAGTGCTTGTAAGGGTTGTCTCCTAAACCCATGAAAAGGAGAAGAGGGGTGTAAGAAGGAGGTTAATCTTTGCCTATTAAAGGAAGATTGATAGTGGATACCAGTGGCCTCGACGGAAGAAGAATCGATGGAGTGGATGTAGGTCACGACGACCAAACCACTATAAATTGGCGTGTTCTCTGGTTTGCATCTTTGTTTAGCATATTACCGTACTATAAACCTCTTTAAGTGCTTACTACATTTAATTCATAAACGTACGCCTTCAAGTTAAGTTTCCGAAATTGATTTTCGTCGGAAATGATTTTTATCGTACAAACATTTTTTTAAACCAACATTATTTACCACTGTACTAATTCACCCCCCTCTCTTAGTGCCGACCCAAATCCTAACAGTTGGTATCAGAGCCTCATGATTTCTCAGTTGGTTTAACACCCAAGAGAAATTGCTCTTTTTGGCTTTCAAGAGAGCCACTCTCTCATTCATCCTCCCTTTTTCAATGGGACGGACTATACTTATTGGAAAACTCGAATGAGAGTTTTCTTGCTTTCGTTGGATTTAAATTTATGGAATATTATCAAAAACAGATTTGAAATATCTTCTCTTCCAATGAACAATTGGAATGATTAGGAGAATAAGACGTTTTCTTTAAATTCTAAAGCTATGAACGCTCTATTTTGCTCCTTAGATAAAAAATGAGTTTAATCATGTTTCTTTATGTGAAATGGCTTTCGATATTTGACACATTCTTCAACCCACACACGAAGGCACAAGTAGTGTTAAAGATTCAAAAATTAACTTTTTAATGCATGATTTTGAACTATTTTGAATGAAACCGAGCAAAACCATTGTTGATATATACACCCATTTTACAAATGTCGTCAATAGTTTAAAAGCTCTTGGCAAATATTTTTCGGATTTTGAACTTGTAAACAAAATTTTATTTTCTCTTTCTAAAGATTGGGATTCAAAAATAATTGCCATACAAGAGGCTAAAAACCTAAACAACCTACCACTTAAAGAACTAATTAGTTCATTGATGACATATGAAATGGTGCACAATGCACATGATGAACATGATGAACAAAATCACCTTCCAAAGAATATGAAGGATTTGGTACTTAAAACATTTGAAGACCACTCGAGCATAAGCTCACGTGCTGGTGAGCTTGAACTCACTAAGAAATTTAAAAAGTTCATGAAATAAAAATTAAATAACAAAAAAAACGTAACTACTTACTTTAAATGCAAGAAGAAGAACACAAAGTGGGATGAATCGAGCTCCTCTGAAGACGAGGAGAAAATCAACAAAGGTGAGGTGGCAAGCTACGCCTTAACGGCTTTCGAAGTTGAGGTAATCAAAATGCCTTTAGTTTATTTTGAAATTACATAATGCTTCTCATGACTTATTTTTAATTTAATTTTAATTTAATTTTAATTTAGTTTAAGAAAACTAAATATCTTTTTTTAATTGCATGTTATTTGAAAATGCAAAAATAAAATTGGATCATGCTTACCTTTCTAATGATTTTTAAAATAATCATGAAAAATACATATTTTATGATAAACAAAATGATTTTAATTGAAAATATGAAATCATGTTTGATTTGAAGTCATGATTTAATATCATGATTAATGAGTTTATATTTTGAAATTATGAATGATAATTCTAGAGATTTATATGTTATCGACTTTTACGATTTTAAAAGTTCTTTTTCGGTGTTAATGTATGATGCATGTTTTTTGGCATAAATGAAAATGGCATGTTTCTATAAAATAAATCACATGAATTAAAACAACTAAAAAGAGAAAAGCATTTTTTTGAAAATTTCTTTTTCTCTATCTTATCAATTTTTCACTAAGAGATTGATAAAGTTGTTTATGCCTTTTTTAATCTCTTGAAAGTAATATTGAGATTTTGATGATTTGAATTTGAAATGAGTTTTATCAAAATCATGATCTTGATTTCTTGGAATAACATGAGATTACCTTTGATGATCATTTTTATTATTTTGATTCATGGAATTTTGGATTTATGACTTGATCTTTCATTTGTTTAAATCTTGGAATAACATGAGATAGTTGAAATCTTTGTTCCTTTGAATTCTTCCCTTCTCCTTTTAAATTATGAAATTATGCATGTTATATGTTGGAGATTTGAAACCATATCATTCATACCTAAGAAATGTTGATTTAACAAATTGAATGAATTGAAAATGAATGATGATTTTTCTCTTGATTATAACTTATGATATTTTTTATGAATCATATCTTGAATTCTCGATATTCAATACATGAAACTTTTTTATGAATCGAGATTGTTTCATACTATGATTCTTCTTGGTGTTCACTAAAAATGATGTTTTCAAATTAACCATGATATGCTACTTGACATCTTGATAATTTATGACTTGAATTTTATTATGTAAAATTCCTTATATTCATGCAATGTTTATCTCATCACCAAAATTATCTTGATATTTTGAATGTGATATAATGAAATTATGCATGAAATACAAATAAGAAGTTAATGATCATGCATGATAGGATGTAATGAATTTTGACATTTAGATACCATCATTTGAAAAGCTATGATCATGTTGTCAAAATGATGTATTATGAATGCTTGAATATCATGTATGATATGCCCATAGTGATGATTGATTTATTTGTATCAAGCATGAAATAAGGATAAAATGTAAGGTTTTAAAATTATGAATATTTCAAGTTAAAACCATAATGATGCAAATAAGGTTGATACTTTACCTTTGTCATAATCTGAAAATTGATATAAAGGGTCTTCCCTTCTTTTTGACAATGACAAAAGGGGAGCAAAACTTGCTAGAAAGCAAATTTGTTAGCTCACACAATTCAAAAAGAAAGTAAAAACTACACTTCTCAGAAGAGAAGAAAGAACTTGCTTCTTGAACATCTCAAATTGTTAGCTTCCATATTGTAAAATAATGTAACATTTTGTTAGCTTGCATTTTTGCAAAGGAAGCAAAAATAATCGCACTTCTCAAAAGAGAAGAAATTACTATCTTGAAACAGTACCAAGAATTGCTAGCTTGAAATCTCAAGAAGATGCAAAAATATGTTATCTTGCACATTGCAAAGAAAGGCAAATATGCCAACTTGCACATCTTTAAATTTGCTAGCTTGTATGTTGTAAAACTTGCATATCTACAACTTGATAACTTGAATGTTCTAAGCATGATGTAACACTTGCTAAATTTTCTAGCTTCAAATCACATGATGATAAAACTTGATATTATGTTTTTCTTGCAATGATTTGAATCTATATCTCTAAACACATAAAAACTGAACTTCTCCTTTTTGTTGATGACAAACGGGGAGAAGTATGTTGATGTCATGCATGATTTGATTATGACATGTTTGCTTAGATTTTTGAATCCAAGAGTTTCTATCAATATGGCATATTGATATAGGGAGTTTGTTTAAACTCCAGGAGTTATGGTTAACTCCATCGTCGATTAGTTGTCATCGTAAAAAAGGGGGAGATGTTGAATCTCAAATTTTGATGATGAAACTAATTGATAAGTGTTTATGTTTTAATCTATATTTTGAGTGACGCAGGATGCTTCGATCAGGATGAGATTATTAAAGTAGGAAGAATCATATTGTGTTGGAGGAAAATATGTCAGAAGATTAGACGTCAAGCCGGAGGATCGATCAACGTATCGATAGAAGGCTTCGGGGCATGGATTCGGGCATCGGGCCAAGAAGAGCGGATATTGCATTAAGGATATTGGAGTTGCAGAGTTAACTGGCCGATTGGACAATAGGCCGCAAGAGAGGACGATATGCCGAAGAATCGGACGAAGTGTCGAGAGACTAATGACATGCCGAACAACATAATTAATGCTTAGTGTTAATTGTCTAGATCAAAGTATATTTTACATATGCATGATTAACTATGATAGCAAGGCATGAAGCAAAATGAAGTTCCGGAGTCAAGGACACGATTTTGTTGGGAGTTCGAGAGTTCGTCAGAAGTCCAGACGTTCGTCGAAAGTTTTATCAGAACCAACTGAGAAGTCTTGGAGCTTGCGAGAGAAGCTATCGGAACTCGCCAAGAAGATCATCGTGAAGTCTAGGAGCTTGCCAGGAGTCCACCGGAACATTGCCGAGAGATCGTCGGAAGTTTGTTGGAAGATCGTCGAAAGAAACTAAGACATAGGGACTTATTTAGCTTAGCAAATGTCTTAGGAATCATAATTAGCATGTAATTAGGTTTGAATTTGGGCCAACCCAATTAGGGGCCAGCTAGGCCCATGTAAAGACTATGTTGGGCCCAATGAGAGGCCCAAACAACGCCCCAAGAAGTCTCACCATCGTGACAAAATCTTTGAGACTGTGTCAGGCGGTGGTATCGCTAGTCTGAGATGGTACCGCCCAACACAGCACCCTAGGCAGTGGTACCGCCCAACATAGTGTCAGTGTCAGACAGACACTAGGCGGTGGTACCGTCCATGCTTGGGAAACCCGGGATGGGAAAGTTTTAGGCTCCAAGTTTGAATCAACTTAAAGCCTATAAATACCCTTCTCATCCCTGGTTAAAGAACATAAGCATAGAGGATTAAAAAAGTGAGAACATACTATTGCAATCTCTTTAGAAATTCTCTCCTCTACTCTAAGTTTAGAATTATGTAAGAGTGTGAGTGCGTGTAAGGGTTGTCTACTAAACTCGTGAAAAGGAGAAGAGGGGTGTAAGAAGAAGGTTGATCTTCGCCTATTAAAGGAAGATCGATAGTGGATGTTGGTGGTCTCGATGGAAGAGGAATCGACGGAGTAGATGTTGGTCACGACGACCGAACCACTATAAATTGATGTGTTCTCTGGTTTACATCTATGTTTAGCATATTATCTTACTGTAAACCTCTTTAAGTGCTTACTGCCTTTAATTCATAAATGTACACCTTCAAGTTAAGTTTCCGAAATTGATTTTCGTCGGAAACGATTTTTATCGTACGAATGTTTTTTTAAACCGATGTTATTTTACCGCTGCACTAATTCATCTCCCCTCTTAGTGATGACTCCGATCCTAACACAAATGAAGGATAAAAAATCTATGGATAAAACTTCATAAATCAAATCCCATTTTTTGTCAATAGTGTTGAATCTCAGATTTTGATGATGAAATCAATTGATATGTTTGTAATCTAATGTGCGTTTGAGTGATGCAGGACTAGCTTTGATAAAAAAAGGTAAAATAATTAAAGTAGGAGGAATCGGATGTTGGGCCGAAGCGAACATGTCAGAAGATTAGACATCGGGCCGGAAGATCAGTAGACGTGTTAATAAAAGGCTTCGTATCATGAATTCAAGCATCGGGCCTAGAAGAGCGAACATTGCGCTAAGGCGATTCAATTGGAGTTACGGAGTCAATATACCGATTGGGTAAAAGGCCATAAAAGAGGACGATATGTCGAAGGATCGGACAATGCGCTGGATGAACCAATGACATGCTAGACAACAAGGATTCGCTTGTAATCGATTATGTCTAGATCGAGTTAGTTTAGAGTCTAATTGAGTCAATTTAGAATGTAATTAAGCCAAATCAATTATGGGTCAATTGGGCTCAAATAGTGACCTAATAGGTGGCACAATCGATGGCTTAGTTTATAAGGTATAATCTTCGAGATTATGTTAGGCGGTGGTATCGCCAGATTGGGCGGTGGTACTACCTAGTGTCAGGCGGTGGTACCGTTAGTCTAGACAGTGGTATCATCCATACATAGTCTTCTAGGCGGTGGTACCACCAAATTGGATAGTGGTACCATATAATGTCAATGCAGCAAGCGATGGTACCGCCCAAGAACAGGCGATGGTACCACCATGACCCGAGAAACCAGGGATGAGACCTTTTTTTTCTGTAATTTTGAAGCCATTTGGGGTCTATAAATATCCCAACTATTCCTACATGAAGGAGCAAGAATAGAGCATGAAATTGAGTTGAAAAAGGGGAAAAAACACTTGAGAAAAAAAAAATAGAAAACTCTCTTAGGATTTAGGATCACTTATTCCTAGTATTTAGAAGTTTGTCTAAAGGGAGAAGTGAGGTCTAAAAAGGAGAGGCTTGTAAGGGTTGTCTCCTAAACTTGTGAAAATGAGAAAGAGTGTAAAAGGATAGTTGATCTTTGCCCATTGAAGGAAGATCATTAGTGGATGTTGGGGGCCTCTATAAATAGGAGGGAACCAAAGAGCCATAGACTAGACCCTCTTTTTTAAATGCCACCTCCTATTCTCCTCTCTCCCTCTCCTCCTCAACCTGCAGCCCCTATTTGGGGCATGTGGATAACAAGAAGGGCTGACCCCTTCTTAATTGTGTGGTGTGTGCGGTGAGGAGATTTAAGCTACAATTTGAGGAGTGTCTTCGCAGTCCTTATCGTGTAAATCATCTCTAGAGAGGAGGACAGTTGACCAACTTCATCCTCTCCTACAAATTAGTAGAAATTCAGGGATATACAATCTCCCTTGGTAACATAACTTTCTTATATGCATAGTTTTTCTATTTGATGGGTTTTTATGCACCAATCTTCGCACAACGAGGAGAGACTATTTGATGGGTTTCTATAGAGTTCCAAGGAGGCCGATCCCTTAAAGAGATCAACCTTAATCTTAGAATCTGCAAGGGTGCTAATACTTGGTATTAGAGCAGCATTCTTAGTGTCTCGTTGCCCTTCCATAGCCACCCATCAGCCTTCTACAGTTGACAAAGCAATTCCTATAATTGCTTAAAAGATCATCGCCGAATTCCACCGTCATCTCCACCACCATAGATCATCCATTGATCTCCCCGTGAATTACAACATGTTCTGGTTTCCTACCTTACTACTACTACTACAATTTAGTTATCTATAATAAAAAATCTAAAAAAAATATTCCTATATTGTCGCATAAACTTTTCGTCGTAAAGTTTTTATCTCTATGACGAAAGATGCACTATAGAATTCCAACCGCATAGCATAGTTTGTTCGATCTTGCTATTGCATTTTTTCAGTCCAAATCTCTATGAAATTTTTACATCTAATAGCAAATTTCGCTTTGGTTTAGTCAAAAAATTTTCAATATAAACCACTGACCTTTTACATATAAACTGCTACACTTTAGATGTAAAAACCTGCTATAGTACCTTTCCATGATCCTCAATTTTTCTGAACCTTCCACCACCCCATGCCATTAACCCATCAATAAAAAAAAGGCAAGGATATCTCTGATTTACAAGCATATACTATGGCTTCTCAAGATCCAATTGATGCTAAATTTAAAGTATGAGAGTCTCATATTAAATCGCGGCTTAAATCGTGCTTGGAGGACAAATTACGCGCTTTGTTTGCAAAATTTAGAATTGGACAATCGCCAAGTCCAACTAAATTTCCACGAGGAGAGAATTCAAAGAGACCTCTAGAGAAGGAGTGACAGCCCTTGGACATGCTTTAGCCACACATGAGGGTGGACTTCCCGCGATGGGAAGAAGGAGACTTGGCAGGGTGGATTTCGTGCGCCGAACTATCATTGACAAACTTCTAAACAGGATGTTTGATGTAATACTTATGTATGTCCATGTCTTTTGGTATATTCATGCTTTGCACAGTATGTAGAGGGACAATCGAAGGCTTAACAGCCCCATTTTAGGCTTGTAAATAAAGGTTGTGTCATGTGGACACTTGTGAGAGATATTCGATCTATAGTGGACTATTTTACCCCTTTGTAGCACAACTGTTCAGAGTTTATAAAGTTTATTTATAATTTGCATTGGTTATGAAGTGTTTACATAAATGATTACTTGTAGATCCTGAGTGAGGTACTTTCTCTAACTTGTTTTCTCTTTTGTATGTCCTAAGAGACCATGGGAGGTTTCAGGGAAGCTGACCTTTACGGACAGACACGCAAGGGTGTCACACGACTTAGGCAAAACTAGCTAAGTTTGTGATAGATGGTATCAGAGTAAGACAAGCATGCATAAAAATACTTGGTATACAAATGTGGGGGATCTAGCAAGGCAGCTAGCACATGTGACCGTTTGGGGAAAAGCAAGCATTGAGATGTAGGGAAAAGGAGTCGCTCAGAGAAGTAGATATCTGAGATTGGCATTTAGAGGAATGACCAACCCTTCATGTAAGAGGCATCATGAGGTTGAGCAAGCTTAGAAGAATGCGGAGCATACAAAGGTCGGGATGGTTGAGTTCGAGCTATGACTCGATGCTAACAACCATACTTGATGGCGCTCAAGGCAAGCGAGACGCTTGGTAAAGGATGAGACCATGAAAGATGGTATGGGTTGTGTTGAATCTCTGATTTTGATGATGAAACTAATTAATTATGTTTAGATGGTTAAACTACATTTTGAGTGATGTAGCTCTACTCGATCAGGATTAGACAATTGATGCAGGAGGAATTGACGTTGCGCCGGAGGAGATCACGTCAGGATATTGGATGACAAAAGGCTTCGGATATCGGGCATCGGGCCAAGGAGAGCGGAATTGCACCAAGGATATCGGGGTTGCGGAGGTCAACTACCGATTGGGCAACAAGCCACAAGAGAGGACGATGCATTGAAGAATTGGACAAAGCACCAACCAATGACGTGTCGGGCAACAGAATGTCAATTCGCATTGTAATAACTGTCTTGATCGGAGTAGAGTTTTGGCTTCCATGTGCAGGATTAACTACGATAACGATGAAGACATAAAGTGAAACAAAGTGTGGAGTCAAGCGTGAAGGATTTGTTGGGAGTTTGAGAGTTCGACGGAAGTCCGAAGGTTCGTCAGGAATGCTACCGGAACTAGCCGAGAATGAGTAGGGAGCTTACCGAAGGGTTTTTCGGAAGCTCACCAAAAGGTTCATGGGAAGTTCGCGGAGCTCGCCAAGAAAGATCGGAGCTTGCCGAAGAAGCTCGTTGGAACTCACCAAGATCAAATCGTGAAGTCTAGGAGCTTGCCGGGAGTCCGCAGAATGGTTTCCGAGAGTTTATCGAAAGACCGCCAGAAGTTTGCCAGAAGCTCGCCGGAAGAAGTCTTGACTTATGGATTTTGTAATAGCTTATAAAATGTCTTTAAATTCGTAGTTAGCACATTAATTAGGGTTAAGATTAGGTGTTAATCCTATAACCCAAGTAGGGGCCAATTAGGCCCGAGTTCAGACTGGTTTGGGCCATGTTTGGAGCCCAACTAGTGGGCTGAAATAGTGTAGGTGGTGGCACCGCCCAGAACCCGAGATCTGAGCGGTGGCACCGCCCAGCACTCGAGAGGTCCGGCGGTGGCACCGTCAACCTCGGAAACCCAAGAGAATTCAAATTTTGGAGCCCAAATTCAAATCCTCTTGGGGCCTATAAATACCCCTCTATTCTTAGCTGAGATCACAACCTTTGAGAAGCAACAGATTGAGAAAAGAGCCTTAGCAAAGTCTTAGCAAGTCTAGTTTTCAAATTGCTTGAGTGTTCACCTCCCTCCTTCTTGTTGAAAAAGAATTGTAAGAGTGTGAACCACTTGTAAAGGTTGTAAGAGGGGTATTAGTCCTTCCCCTTTAAAGAGATTTGCTAGTGGAAGTTGGGAGCCTCTTCGAAGAAGGCTTCGCAAGTGGATGTAGGTTATTTTGACCGAACCACTTTAAAACTACTGTGTTCTCTGGTTTGCATCCTAATCTTGCCATTTACATACTGCAAACTTCTTTACTTAGTCACTACGCATTTATACACTTCTAAGTTATCAAGCTTCCAAATCAGTTTTCATCGATATTGATTTTTATCGTACGAAAGATTTTTCCAAAACCGAAGTTTTAATCCACTGCACTAATTCACCCCCCCTCCCCCCCCCCCCTCTTAGTGCCGCTCCGATCCTAACAATTGGTATCAGAGCAAGGCTCACTCTCATATTTGGTTTAATACCCAAGAGAGATGACTTACTCCGGCATGCATGAGGGACATTCTATCATACGTCCACCTATGTTTAATGGGTCCGATTACACGTATTGGAAGACCCGTATGAGGATCTTCCTCATTTCAATGGATTTAGAGCTTTGGAATATTGTCAAAAATGGATTTAAAAAATCTTCTCTTCCGATGAGCGAATGGGATGAATCGGAGAAGAAAGTTTTTTCTTTAAATGCAAAGGCTATGAATGCCTTATATTGTGTACTTGACAAAAATAAATTTAATCGCGTTTCGATTTATAATTCAGCTTTTGATATTTGGAGAACTCTTGAGGCCACTCATGAAGGCACTAGCCGAGTGAAAGAGTCCAAAATCAATATTCTTGTGCACTCTTATGAACTTTTCCGGATGAAACCAAGTGAGTCCATCGGAGACATGTACACCCGTTTCACGGATGTCATCAATGGACTCAAAGCTCTTGGTAAAATTTTTTCTAATTTTGAACTAATCACTAAAATCTTAAAATCCCTTCCAAAAAGTTGGGATCCAAAAGTTACGGCTATTCAAGAGGCCAAGGACCTTAAAACATTTCCTCTTGAAGAACTTGTTGGGTCTCTAATGACCTACGAAATGAACAATGTGACAAAAAGAAAACTCGAGAATAACCTTCCAAAGGACATGAAGGATTTGGGACATAGAACACATAAAGACCACTCGAGCATAAGCTCAAGTGATGGTGAACTTAAACTACAAATGAAACAAAAATTAAAAAGAAAAAAGAATGGAACTACTTGCTTTGAATGCAAGAAGAACAAAAATTGGGATGAATTGAGCTCTTCCGAAGACGAGGAGAAAATCAAGAAAGGCGAGGTGGCAAACTATGCCTCAACCACTCTCAACAACGAGGTAATCGAAATCCCCCTAATTTATTTCGAAATTACATAATACTTTCATGAGTCATTTTTAATTTAGTTTAGGATTAATTTTCTTGAAAATTGCATGTGTTATGTTAATGAAATAAAATGTTAGATATAAATCTAATGCTTATACACCTAGTAAGATTAATCTTATGTATGTGCTTGAGAAGTAAGAATGTATATTTTGACGATTTCCATATTGATTTTCAATGACGATGCATGGCTTTTGAATGGAAGGCTTGATGATTTTTTTTTAACCTTATCTTTGGTTTTCAAACATGATGTATGGTTTTGACATATGAACAAAATTTGAGCATGCTAAGATAAAGTCAATCATATAAATTAAAACTAAAGAAGTTTTAGTTATCTATAAGAATCATTCAAAATTATGTTCAATAAAACCAATTCAAAATGATGGAATGAAAATATTAAATGTTTTGATACCATTTTATGCATGAGATTTTAAAAGTTATACATAATGATCTTGATGGTTTTTATGAAGAAATTTATTTTTCAATCCTAAATGATTGATGATATATATATATATATATATATATATATATATATATATATATATATATATATATATATATATATATATATATTGGCATAAAAAGGACAAAGGCATGCTTATATGAAACAACTAAATAGATAAAAGTATTTTTCTTGAAAATTCTTGGTTTGATGAATCTATTTTATCATCTTTTTATGAATATCTTGAAAATTATTTTGATTTGATGATATGAATTTAAATGAGCTTTATCTTGATTTTTTGAGATTTATAACTTGAGATTTACTCTATAAAAATCAAGATCTTGTATCCTCAATGTTCCTTTTTAGCATCTACTATCCAAATGAATTATGATTGGTATCATTGCTATATTTCTTCTTATCGTCCACTAAAGAGAAAATTTTCCTAAATGAATCATGATTTTTCGGAACCATAATTCTTTTTATGATTCATAATGAATTGAGAAATTTTATATGCTTGAATTAATATCTTGTTCTCTTATAAGATTGAATGAATTTTATCTATATCATGATCTCCTAAGATTTTCCCTTGATTATTATGATAAATCTATGTATACCATTTTGAATCTCTTGAAAGTAATGTTGAGATTTTGATGAATTTGACAATTTAAATTTGAAAGAGTTTGTATTCAAATTATGATCTTGATTTCTTGGATTTACTACTTGAGATTCTTTTTTAATCACAATCTCTTCTTTGTACACCTACAATTTTTGTTATTTATAAAAGGAAGAGATTTGATAAAATGAATCATATCTTTTGGTATTCAAATGGTCTTATCTTTGATGATATGATTTCTTTATATCTATGATATAAATGCCTTGAAATGATTGAAATATTTTATGCTTTTATGCTCTTCCCTACTTTCTTATTTTCAATGATAAAACGGGGGGAAGTTTTGATCATGCATGGTAGGATATAAGTTGACAAAATTGATACCATCATGATATGAAACATTTATGATTTGCAATGATGCATGCAATACTTGTGCATTCTAATTATGATATGATGTATTGCATATGATGTAAATCATGATTTAAAATGCTATGAGTTGTTGCTAAAATGATAAATGTTGATTTAATGTTTTGTATCATGAATGCTCTAAATGATGGTTATTTGGTATAATGATCAAAATATTGATAAATAGTTAAAAAATTTAGTATCATGTATGATATCCTCATAATGTCGATCGATTTATTCAATATTGTGCATGAATGAAATATAAGGTTTTTGAAAATATGCATATTTTAAATTAAAAATATAATGATGCACAAATAAGATTGACACTTAACCCTTGTCATGATTTGAATATTATAGTAAAGGGAAATGAATTACACTAATTGTATTGTTATTCCCCTCTATTTGACAATGACATAGGGGGAGCAAATTTTGCTAGCTAGCTTGCAAATATCAAGAGAAGCAATGAGTGCTAAGTTACACATTTTGAGAAATATTGCTAGCTCAAGATGCAAAATTTGGAAACTTGTATATTGCAAAAGAAGTAAAACTTGCAAGCTTGCACTTCTCAAAAAGAGAAGAAAGAGATTGCCTATCGAAAGAAGCAAAAAGTGCAAAACTTAGAAAACTTGCAACAAAATTGCTCTTGCGATGCTTTGTATAAAAAATATGTTGATATCCTTAAAAGCATCTCGCAATAAATTTTTTTAGTGTATCGCAATGTATTACATGTATCTCAAATTAAATTTTTTGAGACTATTATCATACCATGTTTAACATTTGATATCTTTCATTGATATGATAAATTATCATATCATATCGCATAATGATATCATGATTTGCGATTGTTTCATGTGATCCTTGGTGAATTTTCACATTGGTATCCTTCATGAAATGATTTCTTTGCATTATTATCTTGTATGCATCATGTGATGATTGAAATATTGATTGATGCAAAGTTGATGTAAAAGTCTAAATCATTGGATCCTCTCCTTCTTTTTGCCATTGACAAAGGGGGAGAAAGTTATTGCTAGCTTACACACTTGAATGAAGAATTTGCTAGCTCGATCATTGTAATGAAGAAATTTGCTATATCAAACATCATAAATATTGTTACTTGCAAAGAAAAGCAAAGTGCAATCTTGCACAAAAATTCCAGTGTTGAATTGCCAAGATTGAACTTAAGAATCTTGCTATGCTTTTGTGCTTATATGTTGTGATAAAAATCTAGCTTCAAGGTGCAAAAACTTGCATATCTTTTAAAATAGCTAGAGCTACTTCTCATTTTTGTTGATGACATAGGGGGAGAAGTATATTGATGACTTCATGCATTGAATTGAATATTTTATATATATTTGCATGATAGTTTAAATATTTTTCATAACATATGATGAATGTTACTTGGATTTTGGATAATCCAAGTGTTCTATTAATGACATATTGATAGGGGGAGTTTGGTTAAACTCCAGGGAGTTAAGGTTAACTCCGTTGGTCATCAATTAGTTGTCATCATAAAAAAGGGGGAGATTGTTGAATCTCATATTTTGATGATGAAACTAATTAATTATGTTTAGATGGTTAAACTATATTTTGAGTGATGTAGGTCTACTCGATCAGGATTAGACAATTGACGCAGGAGGAATTGACGTTGCGCCGGAGGAGATCACGTTAGGATATTGGACGACAGAATGCTTCGGATGTCGGGCATCGGGCCAAGGAGAGCGGAATTGCACCAAGGATATCGGGATTGCGGAGGTCAATTACCGATTGGGCAACAAGCCGCAAGAGAGGACGATGCGCTGAAGAATCGGACAAAGCACCAACCAATGACGTGCCGGGCAACAGAATGTCAATTCGCGTTGTAATAAATGTCTTGATCGGAGTAGAGTTTTAGCTTCCATGTGCAGGATTAACTACGATAACGATGAAGACATAAAGCGAAACAAAGTGCGGAGTCAAGCGCGAAGGATTTTGGAGCACCCGAGAGGTCCGGCGGTGGCACCGCCAACCTCGGAAACCCAAGAGAATTCAAATTTTGGAGCCCAAATTCGAATCCTCTTGGGGCCTATAAATACCCCTCTATTCTTAGCTGAGATCACAACCTTTGAGAAGCAACAGATTGAGAAAAGAGCCTTAGCAAAGTCTTAGCAAGTCTAGTTTTCAAATTGCTTGAGTGTTCACCTCCCTCCTTCTTGTTGAAAAAGAATTTTAAGAATGTGAACCACTTGTAAAGGTTGTAAGAGGGGTATTAGTCTTTCCCCTTTAAAGAGATTTGCTAGTGGAAGTTAGGAGCCTCTTCGAAGAAGGCTTCGCAAGTGGATGTAGGTCATTTTGACTGAACCACTTTAAAACTACTGTGTTCTCTAGTTTGCATCCTAATCTTGCCATTTATATACTGCAAACTTCTTTACTTAGTCACTACGCTTTTATACGCTTCTAAGTTATCAAGCTTCCAAATCGGTTTTTATCGATATTGGTTTTTATCGTACGAAAGATTTTTCCAAAACCGAAGTTTTAATCCACTGCACTAATTCACCCCCCCCCCCCCTCTTAGTGCCGCTCCGATCCTAACAATCCACTTGTAAAGGTTGTAAGAGGGGTATTAGTCCTTCCCCTTTAAAGAGATTTGCTAGTGGAAGTTGGGAGCCTCTTCGAAGAAGGCTTCGCAAGTGGATGTAGGTCATTTTGACCGAACCACTTTAAAACTACTGTGTTCTCTGGTTTGCATCCTAATCTTGTCATTTACATACTGCAAACTTCTTTACTTAGTCACTACGCTTTTATATGCTTCTAAGTTATCAAGCTTCCAAATCGGTTTTCATCGATATTGGTTTTTATCGTACGAAAGATTTTTCCAAAACCGAAGTTTTAATCCACTGCACTAATTCACCTCCCCCCCCCTCTTAGTGCCGCTCCGATCCTAACAGGTTGTTCAGCGACCAAAAGAGTTATGCAAAGCTTACAGAGGTGAGGGGAATTGCTAACTCAAAGAATTTGGTACCCATGGAAGGGCTTGTATGTGAACGATGGAATGTTCATCGCCATCCCAAGGCGACAGAAACTCGATGCCATGGAGCATTGAAACTTTATCTTTGACATGAGAAGAATACGTCCGTAAGGAGGCTAAAGTGTATAGTGAGTTCAGCATGTTGCTAGGCTTTGAATGGCACAGTAGGGGTTGTATTGATGAGGAGTCACAATCTAGCAAGTGCGTTTATGAGGGCAAAACAATGCATAGTTTGTTCAGCATGACGGAGTAGTCCAAGGGGAATGAGGGTCTCCAAAAACTTCCAAAGGGAAGGATGCGAAGGGAGAAGTTTCTCTAATGAGGCTGATATCCAGGAGGGATAAGTCTCGGCTCTCCAAAGGGAGAGATGTAACGAATCGCACATGTTGAGGAGTACCTTAAAATCGATTCCACAAAGCTCAATGGACCGAGCAAGCAGTAAAGAGTAATGGCATGATCTCACATAAGGGAATGCAATGGTGGATGCATTACGAGATCAAGTGGGGGAGCAACCCAAGACAACACAAATGAAGGCACACTTAGAGTCGATATGAAGATTAAGCTCAACGAAGGGATGACTCGTGGAATGATGGGCGCGAGGGCCACCATCAACTCAATGCAAAAGAGGAGCGGAGCAACTTGGGTGTAACTTGGCAAAGTACCCAAGCCACATGAAGGGAGCCGACATAGAAGATGGAATATGGAGTGGAGGCATAGAGCTTTACTTGGACAAAGGTCAAGGACATGAACCCTTGCAAAGGCAAGAGCAGGATCATGTCATTCCATGAGTCCCTCATTCTAATGGACCGAGATCACCTGGGCATGGCGCCAAATACGAAGGGAGCTTCGAGGCACATGTACTTTACCTCAGATAAGCATTTAATGAAGGAACTAAGGTGACTCAACTTACAGAGGCAAAGTTGGGTTCAAAAGGCCTTGAAACGGGGCAAGAGGACATGGAGGCAGGTGCTCTTGAAGAATATGCCATAGTGTTGCTATTCAAGTTGCCATGAAGGGGGTGGTGCGTAGCGGAGATTGTGTTGGTAGGGGCAGAGGCCTAGGATCCAGACAATGGTGCACCGATTTCAATGAAGTCGGTGGACTTCGGGAGCTACTAGGTGATGGACTATCCAAGAGTGATGTTTCGTTTGGGGGTGACCCGAGAGTGAGTGGACAAAAGTCGATTACCAAAGGAGCAAACACAATTGAAAGTGGAAGAAGCCCTACGATGTGTTGGCAAAGGCCACACATGGAGGGATTACAATCTAAGTTCATCCCATAAGGATCATAATGTAATAGAGATGTCACTAGGAGGCAACATGATGCAGCAGATCGTGATGGAACAGTTCGTGACAATGCGATACACACAAATACTTTCCCGTGAGAGACTACATCATACTGAGGTATGATCAGGAGCTACTAGGAGCTTCACTTTGGTGAACAACATGATGGCAAGAAGGGCTATGGATTCAAAGAGTGAAAGTCATGGTACCATAGAGGCAGGTCTTCCGTATGTGCATCGAAATTTGCATCGGATGAAAGCCTTGGTCATCAACATATGGGGGCAGTATACTACTAAGGGAAAAGTTCAAATGTGAGTACCAGTAAGTCCCGTAGGAGGGACTTGATCTTGCAAAGGTATGATCAGATCAGTTAAAGAGAGCAGTTGGAGAGTTGGACTGCTCTAGAGCTCATATTCGCTTAAGGGAGCCTAGAAAGTCAGAGGACAAGGCCGAGTAAGCGAACATTACTACCAATGAAGCTAAGGAGAACAAAATTAGTGTGAACCCTGTAATAGAATGGCAGAGGTCATACACAAGAGTTGCAATCTGTCTTTTCATCAACCAAAGTGGAACTACTCAGAGAACATGGAGGTGCTGGAGTAGGGGGGGTCGAAAAGAGGCGAGGAAGCAACGACAAGTCTAAGAGGGACTTAGCTACCCAAAAACATAACATCGGTTAGAATGGAGGTGGACTCGGAGGAGTGTCATAGAGACACATCTACCGATCATGAAGAAAGGGATGCAGATGCGAGGCGACGGATAGTAAGGCCATGAGCAAGGCAACACTATGGTACCGTAGAGGCAGGACTCCCATGAAGTCATTGATCCCTTGCTTTCATGGAGGGAGAGTGCTTGGTCGTTAAAGGGGCCAAGGAGGTGGAGAATGAATTTAGAGGCAAACTCCAAGTACCGAGACAAGGCTGAAGGGTAGAGGCTAGGGAACTTCGTAAGACCGGTATTAATAAGCTTCTCATCAAGATAGCCGAAAGTGAAGGACTTCGGGTCATACAAGAGTGCATGATGAAGGAACGAAACAAGCAGTACACAGTGATGTACCTTTGCTACTCAATGGAGTAGGTGATAGGGTTGATGGAGAAGATAGTACAATCCTAGGGGCGACCAAAACTATTAAAGACTTACTCTAAGTTAGGGTGAAAACTTCCTGCATTCCAGAAGTTAAATGACATTGAGAAGGTGAATCACAGTAACTAACTCAACGCAAGGAGTGCAAACACTTCAAGTGCTTCAGAAGTGTGAGCAAAGAGCAGGCGAAGGCCAGTAACCAGCTCGATGCATAGAGTACAACTCTCGAGGAGACAAGCGAAATCAAGTAACCTTTGCTTTCTCGACTCTTAAGAGAATGCGCGAAACAAAAGTACCCCAATTCTCTTATCTATCCTGTAGAGGAGCTTTGCATAGGTTCAAAAACCATTCAAAGATAATGAAAGATAGTAGTTATCAAATCATCACTAACGGTGATCATTGCTACTGAGAGTAGATTGTTTGCTTTCTTTCCCAACGGAATGCCAATCAAAAGCGAAAGTGATGTGAACCTACTTGGAAGTGACAACTAACTAAAAGAAGAGTCGATGGACAAATTTTGTGGAGGAAGGACCCAAAAACTTCAAAAGTTTGCAAGGCGATGCTCGTTAAAGCTCCAACAAGTATCCACCCAATTCAAGCAGCATGAGGCATTTGAGAGACTAGCGCATAGTAATGATGGTCTTTTTCTTCATCTGAAGGATCCGTATAAACTAATAGGGATCAACACAACTTAGCCAACCCCACACTAGAGTCAAAGTCATTGGTGAGTTGAAGCAGCATGGTGGATCAAAAAGTTTGACTACTCAATAATAATGGTAGAGAGCAGTTGAGAGTCAAGAGATGCATTGCAACTTGAGTAGAAGGTTGAAAACTCAGCAAAGGTAAGGAGTTGTAGTGTTGGCAAAGTCTTCGATGAGGATGTCGAAGGTATAAGTGGGGAAGAATGTCACAGACAAACATCTAAATAGGATGTTTGATGTAATGCTTATATATGTTGGTGTCTTTTGGTATGTTCATGCTTTGCACAGCATGTAGAGGGACGATCGAAGGCTTAACAGTCCTATTTTAGGCTTGTAAATAAAAGTTGTGTCATGTGGACACTTGTGAGAGATATTCGGACTATAGTGAACCATTTTACCCCTTTGTTGTATAACTATTCAGAGCTTGTAAAGTTTGTTTATAATTTGCATTGGTTATGAAGTGTTTACGAAAATGATTGCTTGTGGATCTCGAGTGAGGCACTTTCTCTAACTTGTTTTCTCTTTTGTAGGTCCTAAGAGACCATGGGAGATTTCGGGACGGCTGACCTTTATAGACGGACACGCAAGGGTACCACACGACTTAGGTAAAACCAGCTATGTTCGTGATAGAACGTTACTTTCGCTACTACCGAACGTCGGATGATGCTATGATGGAAATTGCTATCATCCACCTTGAAGGAGATGCTATTAAATGGTACAATTAGCTAGAATATAATCATGGGGCTCTAATGTGGAATCAATTTAATAACATACTACTGAATCATTTCGGACCTATAGAGTATAAAAATATCGATGGACAACTCGAAAAGATTCGACAAACCTCTACGATTCAAGAGTACTAAACTAGGTTTGAGAAGCTATCCTACTTTGCTCATGATTATACTAACCATCAATTGTTAGGAACATTCAATGAATGACTCAAGCCAGAGATAAAAGGGGAGGTCAAGGCGAGGCAGCCCTGTATTGTGACAACTATGATTTCTTTCGCTAAAATACAAGAAGAATGGCTCAACCAAGAAGCTCAAAGGATGCGAACCTCTCCTAGGCCCATGGCATATAAACCTTCTTCTATTCTTAGCTATCCTTTGCTACTAAAAAAATTGATAAGAGAAGAACTACGTGACCGATCAACAAAGGGTCTTTATTAGCATTGCGACTAGCTATGGAACCACGATCATCGCTGCAAAAGGGGCTGCCTCCTACTAATTGAACCTATTGAAGACATGGAGAAGGAGGTTTAGGAGCCTAAGAAAGAGGTTATGGATGAAGAATAGTAGCTGGTTGATATTACAATGCATACCCTTGCCGGTTATGTGAACCTGAAAACAATGAAAGTGGGAGGACTTCTAAAGCAACAACCTATCACCGTTATTATTGACACCGGGAGCACTAATAATTTTATGAACAACAATGTTGTTGTCTAGATGTCCTTAACTATTAAGAGTTGCAGTAGGTTTGATGTTAAGGTTACCGAATGATGAATTTTCAAGTGTGATCATAGGTGCCCGTTAGTGAAACTATTGCTGTAGGACCAAGAGATAATTGTAGATTTCTTCCTCCTCCCTCTTGATGATTATAAGGCCATGCTTAGTATTGAATGGCTGACGACATTATGTGATATTTCTTAGAACTTTATGAAACTAATTATAAAATTTTATAGTAAAGGAAAACAAGTGATACTGTACGGGAAACGTAGGAGGCGACGTAACGACGATTTACACACAACAAATGGAAAAAGTTTTGCATAAAGCATGCAGTAACTTTTTGATATAACTTGAGCAGGAAACTAAGGGAGAGCCAAAAAAATTTGACGATCTAAATCTACTTCCTATTTTTGCTAAGTTTTCATATATATTTGACGAATTGCTTAACCTACCTCCTACTCGTCGGCATGATCATTGCATACCGATTCTTTTGGGAAAACCTCCAATAAATACTCAGCCATATTGATATCCACATCTCTAAAAGGTTGAAATAGAAAGAATTCTAAAAGAGATGCTTGAAACAGGAGTTATTTGGCCAAGTTGCAGCCCCTACTCTTCACCGGTGCTCCTCAAACAAAAGAAGGATTGAACATGGCGAATGTGCATTGATTACCGAGCTCTCAATGGCATAACCATCAAGGACAAATACTATATTCTAGTAGCAAATGAATTACTTAATGAATTAAAGAGAGCATAAGTCTTCATAAAGCTAGACCTTCGATCTGAGTATCATCAAATACGAGTGTGCGAAGAAGACATACTTAAAATCATATTTTGAAAACACAACGATCACTACAAATTTTTTATAATGCATTTTGGTCTCACCAATGCTCCCTCCACCTTCTAGAGCCTTATAAGTGGTATTTGTCATAATTATCTTCATAAGTTTGTGCTGATTTTCTTCAATGATATCCTTATTTATAGCCCTTCTCTTGAAAGTCATTTTCAGCACTTATGACTTATTTTGACGATTTTGCGAGAACATTTTTTTTTGTCAAAAAATTAAAGTGCAGCTTTCTTCAATAGAAGGTGGAATATATTGGGCATATCATATCAAAGGAAGGTGTGGTGATGGACCCCTCCAAAATTAAAGCAATGCAGAATTGGTTAACCTTGAGGAATATAAAATTGCTACGTGGTATTCTCAGTTTAACAGGCTACTACCGCAAGTTGTGAAAAACTATGGAAAGATTAGTGCACCCCTTACTTCCCTTCTAAAAAAAGATGCTTTCCAATAGTTGAATAAAGCCACCACCACCTACAATGAACTTAAGGCCGTAATGATGACAATGCCAATATTAGCGCTATCCGACTTTGGTAAGACTTTTGTTATTGAAGCTGATGCCTCCGGAGTCAAAATTGGTGCTATATTAATATAAGATGGTCGTCTCCTCACTTTTAGTAAGGCATTATCTCCTTCCCATCTCAAGATGACTATTTACGACAATGAGATGCTCGCAATTATGCATGCGGTGACCAAATGGAGACCATACATGATCGGGCAACACTTTTAAATCAAGACCGATCATAAAAGCCTAAAATATTTCTTAGAGCAGAAGATATCTTCCCTTGAGCAGCAAAAATAGGCAATAAAGCTTCTTGTATATGATTATGAAATAACTTACAAAAAAGGGAAAGAGAATGTTGTTACAGGTGTGCTTTCACGACTACCCGAGTAAGCAAAAATTTTGATCGTTTCATTTTCAACCAGTGACTTTCTTAAGAATATTAAGAAGGAATGATAGGAAGATCCAATGACCAGTAAGATCATAAAAAAATTAGAGGATACACCAAGCTCCGTGGCTTATTATAGTTGGGACTCAAAAGAATTACGCTATAATGGACACATTGTACTTGTACCAAATTCTTTTTGCATAAAGACCATCCTTTAAGAGATACATTCCACACCTATGGTAGGACATTTCGGGTTCCTTAGAACTTATAAGAGAATTAAGCAAAAAATTTATTGGGTAGAGATGAAAAATACTATTGCTAAATTTGTGGCACAATGTGATGTATGTCAACGACATAAAGGCATGATAGTAGTAAGTGTTGGAAAGCTATAATCTTTACCCATCTCGGAATCAATATGGATAGATATATCAATGAACTTTATTGAAGGGCTTCCCTCATCACAAGAAAAAGGTACAATTCTTGTCATGGTAAATCGCCTTACAAAGTATGCTCACTTTTGCGTTGTTTGTAATCCCAACACTACTTCTAGTATTGCTCAAATCTTTATAGAGAATATTATAAAATTGTATGGGATGCTAAGAACTATTGTAAGTGATTGTGATAGGGTCTTCACAAGTAGATTTTAGACAGAGTTATTCCAGATGCATGGCACTAAATTGAAAATGAGTACGGCGTATCACCCACAAACCGACGGCCAGACTAAAATGGTGAACAGGCGCTTGGAGGGATACCTCAGATGCTTCACTAGTGACCTACCAAAAGAGTGGACAAAGTGGCTTCCCTGGGCAGAGTGGTGGTATAATACAACTTATCATTCATCCACAAAATGTACTCCCTATGAGGCTATGTATGGTCATCCTCCTCCTGTGATCCCAAAATATATGTTGGGCACCTCTAAAGTAAAATAAATAGATAGGGAACTATAAAACATATACAAAATACTAAAGTTGCTAAAATATAATCTCACTACAATTTAAGTAAGGATGAAACAATAATATGATACAAAGGCGAAAGAGAATTGTCACTTTACAACATACAAGCTAGCAAATTTTGTCATTTTAGAACATGTAAGCTAGCAATATTTGAGACATAATTTCAAATTATTGCATAATTTTAAAATTTTAAAATATCATTGCATATATCATCACTTTAGAACATGCAAACTAGCAAGTTTTAGAGATATGAAAGTTAGCAATATTTACTTATACTCGAAATGTTCAAGTTAGTAATATAGCAAGTTTTGAACATGCAACTAGCAAGTTTTTGAGATATGAGGTTAAGAAAGATTTTGCTTCTCTTTATGATATGTAAGATAGCAATTTTTGCTTTTCTTTTGAGATAGCAACTTTTTGTTTCTCTTTATATTACAAGCTAGCAATTCTAGCAAGTTTTACATCATACAAGTTAGCAAATTTTTCGTGATGTTCAAGATAGCAGGTTATTCTTCTTGTAATTTGTAAGTTAGTAAATTTAAAATTTTAGCAAGTTTTACATCATACAAACTAGGAAATTTTGCTTTTCTTTACGATGTGCATGCTAGCAAATCTTACATCATACAAGAAGATTTCATGACAATCTTCTTGGCAAGCTTTAATGAGCTTCTTTGGCAAGCTCTTGGACTTATCGATCAATTTCAACAGAACTTTCGACGAACATTCGGACTTCCAATGAACTCTTAATCTCCCAACGAAATCTCGTTCTTGACTCCGGGACTTCATTTTGCTTTATGCATTGATCACTATCATAGTTAATCCAATATATTTAAAACCTACTTCGATCTTAGATAATTAATATAAAGCTTGAATCAAATATTGTCTAACATGTCATTGGTTCATCGACGCTTCATCCGATTCTTTGGTGTATCGTCCTCTCTAGCGGTATGTTGCCCAATCAGTCAATTGATCTCCAAAACTCCAATTTCCTTAGCATAATTTTTACTCTTCTTAGCACAATGCTCGAACCCATGACCTAAAGTCTTTTGTCGAAATGTCGACCGATCCTTTGGCTCGACGTCTAATCTTCTGACATGTTTTTCTCTGACCCAACATGATTCTTCTTGCTTTAATTGTCTCTCCTTGATCAAAGCTTCCTACATCACTCAAAAAGTAGATCAAATCATAAATACCATCAATTGGTTTCATCATCAAAATTTGAGATTCAACAATTTCTCCTTTTTTGATGATGACAACTAATTCATTGCATGCATCTTGAATATTGAAGGACCCAATTAATCATATCATTGCATGCAATATAAACTCATACATAATAAAAATATCTAAGTATATTATTCTATGCATGATTGTCATAATAACTTCTCCCCCTTTGTCATAAAAAAAAAAGAGAAGTGCAACTATTAAGTTTCGAATCATTGCAATATAATCTCAAGTTTTATCATCATGCAAGCTAACAATTTTTATAATATGCAAGTTAACAAGTTTATTTTTCTTTGTGACGTGCAAGATAGCATATTTTTGCATCTTCTTGAAATATACAAGCTAGCAAACTTGCTTCCTATCAAGTTTTTCTCCTTGTAATTTGTAAGCTAGCAAATTTAGCATGCAAGCTAGTAAATTGTACTCCCCCTTTGTCATTGTCAAATAGAAGAGATGATTACAATAGTGCAAAACTTTTCCCATTACATCAATTTTTAAAACGTGGCAAGGATAAAGTAATAAAAAGAAATCTTAGGAGATCAAAGATATTGATTTATAGAAAAAAAATTCACGTATTAAATATCGAGAGTTCAAGATCATGATATAGATAAAGATTTTTCTATAGTAAAGAGAGTCATGGGAGAATATATAAAGGATCTTAATTTATTATAAATCATAGAAATTTAAGTCATAATTTCAAAAAATCATGATTCATTTGGAAAATTATCCTCTTGAGTAAATGACAAGAAAAAGGGTGAACTTGGTTCATACATAGGAAATATCGAGTAATCAAGTGAAGGAACCATGATTCATGTGACAAAATAATTATCGATTCATGTATTTAAATAAATATTTTTTAAATCATCATCACTTCAACTTATTATGCATAATTTTAAAATGTAAAATCATCAAACATGATACATACATTTATTTTGTCAAATCATCAAAATTACTTTCAAGAAATTCCAAATGATATAAACAGATTTATTAATCTCTTTTTGAAAGATTCAATAAGCTAGAGAATGAGAAATTTTCAAGAACATGCTTTTTCTCTTTTTATTGTTTCAATTCATATGATTGATTTCATATAAGCATGCTCAAATTTTTATGCTAAATAAAAACATTTATCAATGTTTAAAATCAAAAAAAAACTTTCATTATGGCAAGGCATTCATAGCCTTTGCATTTAAAGAGAAAGTCTTCTTCTCTAAATTATTCTAATTATTCATTGGAAGAAAAGACTTTTCAAATCTATTTTTAATAGTATTACATAAATTGAGATTCAACAAAAGTAAGAAAACTCTCATCCGAGTTTTCCAATAAGTGTAGTTCGTCCCATTAAACATGGGAGGATGAACGATAAAAAAACTCTTTTGAAAGCCAAAAAGAGTTATTTCTCTTAGGTGTTAAACCAAATGAGAAATAACAAGGCTTTGATACCAACTGTTAGGAATGAGTCGGGACTAAAAGAGGGAGTAAATTAGTGTAGTGGATAAAATCATATCGGTTTATAAATATTGTTTCGATTAAAACCGATCTCGAAAAATAACTTGAAATTGAATACTTGTTCATAAGGGTAGTGAAAGCAAAGTAATGAGGAAGTATGCTAGTTTATCATGGGCTTAACTGGTTTTGCCTAAGTCGTGCGGCACCCTTGCATGTCCGTCCGCAAATGTCAGCCTCTCCGAAGCCTCCCATGGTCCCTTAGGACCTACAAAAGATAAAACAGATTAGAGAGAACGCCTCACTCAGGATCCACAAGCAAACATTCCAGAAAACACTTCATAGACAATGCAAATTATAAACAAACTTTATAAGCTCTGAACAGTTGCATAACAAAGGATCAAAATGGTCCACTACAGACAAAAAATCTCTCACAAGTGTCAACATGACATAACCTTTATTTAAAAGCCTAAAACGACTACTAAACCCAACTAAAATGGGACTATTAAGCCTTCGGCTGTCCCTCTACATGTTAAGCAAAGAAAGAACATACCAAAAGACATGGACATACATAAGCATTATATCAAACATCCTGTTTAGAAGTTTGTCCGTAATATCCCCTCCCCCCCCCCCACTTATTCCTTCGACGTCCTCGTCGAAGCCTTTGCCGACATTGCAACTCCTCGCCTTTGCTGAGTCTTCAATCTTCTGCTCCAACTGTAATGCGCCTCCTGGCTCCTAGCTACTCTCCACTATTGTTTTTGAGTAGTCGTCAAATCTTTAATCCGCTATGCTGCTTCAACTCGCCAATGACTCTGACTCTAATATGGGGTTGGCTGAGTTGTGTTGATCATTGTTGGTTCCTACAGATCCTCCAAATGAAGGAAAAGACCATCCTTACTATGTGCTAGTCTCTCAAATGTCTCATGCTACTTGAACTTGGTGGAAACTTGTTGGAGCTTTAACGAGCATCGTCTCGCAAACTTATGATATTTTGGGTCCTTCCTCCACAAAATTTGTCCATTGACTCTTCTTTCACTTAGTTGTCACTTCCAAGTAGGTTTGCATCACTTCCGCTTTTGATTGGCATTCTGTTGGGAAATGAGGCGGATACTCTACTCTCAATAGCACTGATCACCAATGGTGAGGATTTGACAACTATTGTCTTTTAATATCTTCGAAGGGTCTTTGAATCTGTGCAGAGCTCCTCTGCTGGATAGATAAGAGAATTAGGATACTCAGTTTAGCCCATTCTCTTAAGGGTTGAGAAGGCAAATGTTACTTGACTTCGCCTGCCTCCTCGAGGTTGTACTTGTTAGGATCGAGAGAACTAAGAGGGGGGGGGGTGAATTAGTGCAGCGGAAATCTTACAGCGATTAAAAAACCAAAAGCTGCGTTCGTTCAAAAACTATTAAGATGCAAAAGCAAATTCTCAGTTTGTATCTAAATGCAGTTTGCGTCTAAGCGCAGATTGCGTCTAAGCGCAGTTTTGCGTCTAAGTGCAGTTTACGTCTAAACTCAGATTTACGTCTAAACGCAGATTTACGTCTAAACGCAGATTTACGTCTAAACGCAGATTTACGTCTAAACGCAGATTTACGTCTAAACGCAGATTTACGTCTAAACGCAGTTTTACGTCTAAACGCAGATGTACGTCCAAACTCAGATTTACGTCTAAACTCAGATTTACGTCTTAAACTCAGATTTACGTCTAAACGCAGATTTACGTCTAAACGCAGTTTTACGTCTAGACGCAGATTTACGTCTAAACTTTGAAACTTGTTTGTATACTCGCAGAAGGCAGTATGCAATTGAAATCAAGACGTAAACGTGAACTGAGATCTGATGATTGAGCGAGGAAAGCCGATTTACGTCTTAATGCAGTTTTACGTCTAAATGTTGAAACTCGTTCGTAAAATTATAGAGGACAGTTTGCAGTTATCAATAGGATCAAAATGTAAGTGTAAACTGCAAAGAAGCTCGTTCGTAAAAGCACGGAAGATAGTTCTGCAGAATCAAACGTAAACGTAAACTGTAATGTATGAAAATACGAATTTACGTCTGAATGCAGATTCGGAAGAACAGCACTTAGAACTTGTTCGTGAAAGCGCAGAGAGCAGTAGTGATGAAGGAGGTTTGCAGTAATGATAAAGTGCTCGAAAATAAATGCAAACCAGAGATTTAGAGTGGTTCGGTCAGCCTTGACCTACTCCACTTTTGGCTTCCTCCACCGACGAGGTTGCCGACGTCAACTAGGGGCCTTCCTTCAATAGGCGAAGGCCAAACTGCCCTTTTACAACTTCTCTCCTTTTGACAGGCTTAGGAGACAACCTTTACAGACCTTTCTCTCCTCACTTTACAACTGAAAACTTGAAGAACAGAAGGAGGAGACTTAAAGGCTTTACAACACTTTTGAGCTCTTAGAATCACAGAAAAGATCAAGATTTCGGTGTAGGTCTGTATCTTTTCAGTGCTGAATGGGTGGGGTATTTATAGGCCCCAACCCAATTCAAAATTCGAGCTCAAAACGATCAAATCGATCAAATCCCAGAATTCTGGGATCAGGCGGTTGCACCTCTTGACTGGAGAGGTGGCACCGCCTGGCAGAGCTCGAAGACTGAGCTCCGGCGATTGCTCCTCTCTGCCAGAGCTCGACGACTGAGCTCGATGGTTGCATCACCTGGCAGAGCTCGAAGACTGAGCTTGGTGGTTGCATCACCTGGCAGAGCTCGAAATCTGAGCTCGGTGGTTGCATCACCTGCCAGAGCTCGAAACTGAGCTCAGGCTGATGCACCTCTCTGCCAGAGCTCGAAGACTGAGCTCGGTGATTGCATCACCTGGCAGAGCTCAAGACTGAGCTCAGGCTGATGCACCTCTCTGCTTGAGCTCGAAGACTGAGCTCGGTGGTTGCATCGCCTGGCAGAGCTCGGAACTTGAGCTCTGGCGGTGCAACCTCTTGACAGAGGAGGTTGCACCGCCCAGTCTAGCTCGAAGACTGAGCTCTGGGCGGTTGCACCTCTTGGCTGGGGCGGTTGCACCTCCCAGCCTCGCAGCCCTGGCGGTTGCACCTCCTGGCTGGGGCGGTTGCACCTCCCAACCTCACAGCCCAGGCGGTTGCACCTCCTGGCTGGGGCGGTTGCACCTCCTGGTGCAATCAGGGTCCGAATGGTTCACTCCATTCGGCCCAATTTGAATCTTTTCAGGGGCCCAATTGCCCCAAGATTAAGCTAATAGGATCACCTCCCATTTTCATGCTTAATCATCATGCAAACTACGATTAACTCTAAGACAACTTCTGCAGCTTTGCTCCGATGCGTCAATCGCTTCTTCCGGCGAGTTTCCGGCCAACTTCCGTCGATCATCCGATAAACCCTCGGTGATCCTTCTGCGGACATCCGGCATACTCCTGGACTTTGCGACGATCCACTTGGCGAGTTCCGACGAGCTTCGCTTGGCAAGCTTCTGGACTTCTCGAATCTGTTCTCGCTGAACCTCCGACGACCGTCCGAACTTCCGTCGAACTCTCGAACTCCCAACGTGATCATGATCTTGACTCCGGCGCAACACCTGCTGCTTGTCTTACTCTCATCGTAGTTAATCCTGCACACTTATCTCAACACATAGATTAGATAACAAATGACAATTGACTTCATCATCAAAATCCGAGATTCAACAATCTCCCCCTTTTTGATGATGACAATCAATTGATAAAGGAGTTGTCCTTAACTCCCCCTATCTATATGCCATAGTTGAGATAAGTCAACCTTGAATTCAAGACCAAAGAATTCAAGTGACGTATTGATAAGTTAGATCAGTTAAACTTATCAATGCTCTCATCATGATGCCCATCATGATGTATCTCTTCAAGAATGATGTCAAAGCATGACATACATCATCAAGTTTGTATGATAGTGTTTGTAACAATTCATCATGTAATAATATAAAGCTTCGAAGGACTTTTTACATGATGCACACATTTGAGATTTTCTAGCAAGTTTGTATTTTCTTCACAATATCAAATCAAGACACGATGCAAACTATAGCGCATGTTCACATATCTCTTGGTGATGCAAGGATGGCATAACATTGTTTATAGCATCACTCAAGTATTTGCAACTATGACATAGACAAGATTATGGCAGTTCAGCTATGACATAGTGTTTATCAATTCATATGTTTCTCCCCCTTTGTCATCAACAAAAAGCATGATAGCATTATCAAGCATATAAAGGAAGTCATGACACATATATCTCTTTATTGTTTTTGCTTGACGGAGGAAAGTCATTTTTCAAAGAGTTTTCATAAGAGTGTACAGGAACATCCCATTTTTAGCATACAAACCGAAAAATGAACTTCTTACATGCATTTGGTTAAAAATATTTGTCACATAATTTGCAACATGTTATTTTCTCAAGCGTTTGTCAAGGCATGTAATAGTAATAACATCCGAAAAATAATTTTAACTAGTTTAAGTATTCGGATACATCAACATTCCTAATTCTCTTCTTATGTAATCAAATTGTTCTTCACATAGTGGTTTTGTAAAGATATCAGCCAGTTGATGTTTGGTATCAATAAACTCTATGGTTACATCATGATTAGAGACATGATCTCGTATAAAGTGATGTCTAATATCAATGTGTTTGATTCTTGAGTGTTAAGCTTTTGATGTAGTAACACAATTATTTCAAGTGCAGCATTCTATCATATTGCATAGCAAGATATTTATTTCAGCAAGTGTAGCATTGTATCATATTGCATAGCAAGATTTTTATTTCAGCAAGTGTAGCATTGTATCATATTGCATAGCAAGATTTTTATTTCAGCAAGTGTAGCATTGCATCATATGGTAAGATATCAGCTCGTACGATGCAAATTTTTGTTTGATATCTTGATACATGGCATGATAGCAATCATATTAGTAATAGCAACCATATCAATGTCATACTGCTGACTTATCAACTTACATTGGTATGTTGCTTCATATTTTTCAAGGCATAGGCTTTCAAACCTCTTTAGTTTCAGTGAAAAAACCGAGATAAACAACAAGAGATGTTTGCAAATATGCTTACACAAACAAAGATAACCATATCAGGGTAACATATGTACAGCATATCAGGTAACCATACAGACAAAGTCCTTCATGAATAACATAAGGAGTTTACAACATGTCATATCAAAAACAGCAGATGTTCATACAAGCTTATTCATGAGGTGGAAGATTAAAGTGCCTAAATAAAGAGTCAAATTGTCGATGGATTTGCTGTAGCTCGGTTAGGATTTGATCTTGTCGAAGTTCAAGCCGTTCTTGTCTTTGTTCAAATCGGTCCATCCGAATCCCGATATCTTCGATGGATGATGTGTGAGTTTGCTCAACCGGATGCGTTTCCTCAAAGGGACAGATCGGAGGAGATTGGGTACTCCTAAAGACTGGGGTTTCCGGCTCTGGTTCAGGTTCAGGTTCAGGCTGAGGGGGATCAGTTCTTCTAGGCATTCTAACCCAGTTACCATTTCTATAGTGACATCTTAGTCGGTGAAGTAGATTTTTGTTTATTATGCTGAATCTATCTGTTTTCATTACTTCTTCTTCTAGTGGTATTTGAATGTCGTAAGCTTTCATTATTCTAGTAATTATTCCACCATATGGGAGCATCATATCTTTCGTAGATAATTCTAGCATGTTTTGTTGAATCAGATAGCCAAGACAAATGTCACGTCCTTTCATGATTAGGTACATAATTCCTAATTCCAATTGACTCACTTCATCATGATGGTATTGTTTAGGAAGAATTATACTAGTCATGATATGATGAAGTATCTTAGTGTTAAAGGGCAATAGATGTTCACAACTTTTAGGAACAGATTCTATGTTAGGATTGGCAAGGATTGTTCCTAAGGCTTCAACGTAGGATGTTTCAATGGTTTTTTCATCCCATGATCCTTTAAAGTAAAGTCCTATGCTTTTCATGGGAATTCCTATCATATCACAAATGAATCTATCAGTGATTGAGATGTGTTGTCCTAAGAGATAGGTTGACATCCTTTCTTCATCATCTATTTGCATGTTGTTGTAAAATAATCTAACTAGTCTAGGATAAATGGGTTCGTTGATCTGCAAAATTGGAAGTAGATTTAGGTTTGCAAACCATTGGATAGTCTCTACATCTCTTAGTTCATTCAGATCTACGTATTTTCCCTTATTGATGCTTCTTAGTTCGAAGGAGAGAAATTTTTCAGCATGGTTTTTGGAATAAAAAAGAGTGAGATCAAACTCTTCTACTACTCTCCTCTTTCCCTTGTCCCTTGAGGATCTTCTAGATCCCATAACTACTGCTGTTTAGAGGGATGATGATAAGCTAAAGTAAATGAAGAACAAAACAGAATTTAAGAGCTTCTTATAGAGTACCTTTGTGAAATCTTCAAGAGAAGGAGGGATTCTTGATGTTTTGTTCCGAAATGGGAGGTATTTGGAAGGCTTAGAGGAGTGAAATGGGAATGGAGGAGACTTGGAAGAGTAGAGGAGGAAATGGGGGTGAGTTGGGGTCGGTTCCTTAGCCGGCCCTAGTGTGGGTTTAAAAGGCAGAGCTGCTGGCGGTTGCACCTCTGGCTGGAGCGGTGCAACCTCTGGCAACCCGTGATAGCTGGAGGTGCCACCGCCAGCTGGAGAGGTGCCACCGCCTGCAGCCAGTGAGCACCTAAGATGATTTGATTAGGGAGCCTTTGCCTTGAGGAGAGTTTCAGAGCAATTAATGTTTGTTACATGATTTCGTATGAGTTTTTATTTAAGGAAGAAGCTCTTTGTAGGATCAAGATAGATCTTTTAACGTGCATACGTATGTTTGTTTGGTATCCCTTTTAAGATCATGACATATTTAGTTTCTACAAGAATTAATTCGTAGATGAACGGGTTTTGAAGATCAGGGGGGTATGTGAATTTGGATATCATATGTTTCTAATAAGGTTGTATCGTATTTTGTGATTTCACAACTTCCACTTGTTACTTAAGCGTTGCGAGTTCCTTTTTGATTCTTGGTTTATGACCATTGAGAGTCAAGGAGCAGAATATTATTTCTTGCTCCGGCCTAGACTTTTAATTTTTATAGGAAGGGATGATCTTTAGGAACCCATTTGCTTTTGGGTGCCTCATAAATAGATCTACATTTTCTATCATGTTGCATAGAGTTTATCATGGTTCCTTTAGGAACCCAAATTAATTTGTTTGGACTCAATTTCCTGAATGGACAATAATGTGTCTTGTGACCAAACTTGCAACAAAAGTTGCATTTGCTTCTAGTATGTAAGATGGGACCTTTTACAAAGGTAGTTGGATTTCGGTGAGGACTCCTCACAAATCCAATCCCACTTCTTTTGGAAGTATGACCCTTGTTTGTAAGGATCATGTTTAATGACTTGCTACCAACCTCGAATTTCTTCAAGGTGTCCTTAAGTAGCAAGTTTTCTTTTTGCATAGATTCTAAATCATGACATTTGATACATGAATTTAAACTATCATGGTGTTCGACTTTTAACTTATCAAACTCACAAGTAAGATTATCATGTACCTTTTTTAGCAACTTGTATTTTCTATTTATAACTTTGCATTCATCAAATAAATCATGGAAGGCATTTAATAATTCATCGAAAGATAAATCAGCATCTAATAAATCCGTTACCTCCTCTTCGATGGCCATAAAGGCATAATGAGCAACTTGCTCGGTGTTGGACTCTTCTTCTTCAGATGCGCTTGCGTCATCCCATGTTGCTTGAAGAGCCTTCTTCTTTGATGTTCTTCTTTTGACTTGGGGACAATCACTCTTGTAGTGTCCCGGCTTTTTACATTCGTAGCAGATCACTTGGTCCTTCTTGGGTTCAAGTTTATTTTTCACATCGTTTTTAAACTTGTTTCTTTTGAAGAATTTTTTAAACTTTCTTGTCAAAAGTGCCAAGTCATCATCACAGTCCTCATCACTTGAGTTTTCTCTCAAGTGGCATTCAGAAGTTTTAAGTGCCATATCCTTCCTGTTCTTTGGAAGGATGTCTTCTTGCTCTTCATGAGCTTTGCAAGTCATTTCGTAGGTCATTAATGACCCGATTAGTTCTTCAAGAGGGAAGTTGCGCAGATCCTTTGCCTCTTGAATGGCAGTGACTTTAGGATCCCAACTTTTAGGAAGGGATCTTAGTATTTTATTTACGAGTTCAAAATCCGAAAAACTTTTTCCGAGTCCTTTTAGACCGTTGACGACATCCGTGAAACGGGTAAACATGTCGCCAATGGTTTCACTCGGTTTCATTCGGAAAAGTTCAAAAGAATGCAGCAACAGATTGATTTTTGACTCTTTCACTCTACTTGTGCCCTCGTGGGTCACTTCAAGTGTGTGCCAAATATCAAAAGCAGTTTCGCAAGTTGAAACACGATTAAACTCGTTTTTATCAAGTGCGCAAAATAAGGCATTCATAGCCTTTGCATTAAGAGCGAAAGCCTTCTTTTCCAACTCATTCCAATCGATCATTGGAAGAGAAGACTTTGAAAATCCGTTTTCAACGAGGTTCCACAGTTCAAAATCCATAGAAATAAGAAAGATCCTCATTCGGGTCTTCCAGTAAGTGTAGTCCGTTCCACTGAACATGGGTGGACGTGTAATCGAATGCCCCTCTTGGTTTCCGGCGTATGCCATCTCTCTTGGGTTTTAATCCTTTAGAGAGTTAACCTTGCTCTGATACCAATTGTTAGGATCGAGAGCACTAAGAGGGGGGGGGTGAATTAGTGCAGCGGAAATCTTACAGCGATTAAAAAACCAAAAGCTGCGTTCGTTCAAAAACTATTAAGATGCAAAAGCAAATTCTCAGTTTGTATCTAAATGCAGTTTGCGTCTAAGCGCAGATTGCGTCTAAGCGCAGTTTTGCGTCTAAGTGCAGTTTACGTCTAAACTCAGATTTACGTCTAAACGCAGATTTACGTCTAAACGCAGATTTACGTCTAAACGCAGATTTACGTTTAAACGCAGTTTTACGTCTAAACGCAGATGTACGTCCAAACTCAGATTTACGTCTAAACTCATATTTACGTCTTAAACTCAGATTTACGTCTAAACGCATATTTACGTCTAAACGCAGTTTTACGTCTAGACGCAGATTTACGTCTAAACTTTGAAACTTGTTTGTATACTCGCAGAAGGCAGTATGCAGTTGAAATCAAGACGTAAACGTGAACTGAGATCTGATGATTGAGCGAGGAAAGCCGATTTACGTCTGAATGCAGTTTTACGTCTAAATGTTGAAACTCGTTCGTAAAATTGTAGAGGACAGTTTGCAGTTATCAATAGGATCAAAATGTAAGTGTAAACTGCAAAGAAGCTCGTTCGTAAAAGCACGGAAGATAGTTCTGCAGAATCAAACGTAAACGTAAACTGTAATGTATGAAAATACGAATTTACGTCTGAATGCAGATTCGGAAGAACAGCACTTAGAACTTGTTCGTGAAAGCGCAGAGAGCAGTAGTGATGAAGGAGGTTTGCAGTAATGATAAAGTGCTCGAAAATAAACGCAAACCAGAGATTTAGAGTGGTTCGGTCAGCCTTGACCTACTCCACTTTTGGCTTCCTCCACCGACGAGGTTGCCGACGTCAACTAGGGGCCTTCCTTCAATAGGCGAAGGCCAAACTGCCCTTTTACAACTTCTCTCCTTTTGACAGGCTTAGGAGACAACCTTTACAGACCTTTCTCTCCTCACTTTACAACTGAAAACTTGAAGAACAGAAGGAGGAGACTTAAAGGCTTTACAACACTTTTGAGCTCTTAGAATCACAGAAAAGATCAAGATTTCGGTGTAGGTCTGTATCTTTTCAGTGCTGAATGGGTGGGGTATTTATAGGCCCCAACCCAATTCAAAATTCGAGCTCAAAACGATCAAATCGATCAAATCCCAGAATTCTGGGATCAGGCGGTTGCACCTCTTGACTGGAGAGGTGGCACCGCCTGGCAGAGCTCGAAGACTGAGCTCCGGCGATTGCTCCTCTCTGCCAGAGTTCGACGACTGAGCTCGATGGTTGCATCACTTGGCAGAGCTCGAAGACTGAGCTTGGTGGTTGCATCACCTGGCAGAGCTCGAAATCTGAGCTCGGTGGTTGCATCACCTGCCAGAGCTCGAAACTGAGCTCAGGCTGATGCACCTCTCTGCCAGAGCTCGAAGACTGAGCTCGGTGATTGCATCACCTGGCAGAGCTCGAGACTGAGCTCAGGCTGATGCACCTCTCTGCCTGAGCTCGAAGACTGAGCTCGGTGGTTGCATCGCCTGGCAGAGCTCGGAACTTGAGCTCTGGCGGTGCAACCTCTTGACAGAGGAGGTTGCACCGCCCAGTCTAGCTCGAAGACTGAGCTCTGGGCGGTTGCACCTCTTGGCTGGGGCGGTTGCACCTCCCAGCCTCGCAGCCCTGGCGGTTGCACCTCCTGGCTGGGGCGGTTGCACCTCCCAACCTCACAGCCCAGGCGGTTGCACCTCCTGGCTGGGGCGGTTGCACCTCCTGGTGCAATCAGGGTCCGAATGGTTCACTCCATTCGGCCCAATTTGAATCTTTTCAGGGGCCCAATTGCCCCAAGATTAAGCTAATGGGATCACCTCCCATTTTCATGCTTAATCATCATGCTAACTACGATTAACTCTAAGACAACTTCTGCAGCTTTGCTCCGATGCGTCAATCGCTTCTTCCGGCGAGTTTCCGGCCAACTTCCGTCGATCATCCGATAAACCCTCGGTGATCCTTCTGCGGACATCCGGCATACTCCTGGACTTTGCGACGATCCACTTGGCGAGTTCCGACGAGCTTCGCTTGGCAAGCTTCTGGACTTCTCGGATCTGTTCTCGCTGAACCTCCGACGACCGTCCGAACTTCCGTCGAACTCTCGAACTCCCAACGTGATCATGATCTTGACTCCGGCGCAACACCTGCTGCTTGTCTTACTCTCATCGTAGTTAATCCTGCACACTTATCTCAACACATAGATTAGATAACAAATGACAATTGACTTCATCATCAAAATCCGAGATTCAACAATCTCCCCCTTTTTGATGATGACAATCAATTGATAAAGGAGTTGTCCTTAACTCCCCCTATCTATATGCCATAGTTGAGATAAGTCAACCTTGAATTCAAGACCAAAGAATTCAAGTGACGTATTGATAAGTTAGATCAGTTAAACTTATCAATGCTCTCATCATGATGCCCATCATGATGTATCTCTTCAAGAATGATGTCAAAGCATGACATACATCATCAAGTTTGTATGATAGTGTTTGTAACAATTCATCATGTAATAATATAAAGCTTCGAAGGACTTTTTACATGATGCACACATTTGAGATTTTCTAGCAAGTTTGCATTTTCTTCACAATATCAAATCAAGACACGATGCAAACTATAGCGCATGTTCACATATCTCTTGGTGATGCAAGGATGGCATAACATTGTTTATAGCATCACTCAAGTATTTGCAACTATGACATAGACAAGATTATGGCAGTTCAGCTATGACATAGTGTTTATCAATTCATATGTTTCTCCCCCTTTGTCATCAACAAAAAGCATGATAGCATTATCAAGCATATAAAGGAAGTCATGACACATATATCTCTTTATTGTTTTTGCTTGACGGAGGAAAGTCATTTTTCAAAGAGTTTTCATAAGAGTGTACAGGAACATCCCATTTTTAGCATACAAACCGAAAAATGAACTTCTTACATGCATTTGGTTAAAAATATTTGTCACATAATTTGCAACATGTTATTTTCTCAAGCGTTTGTCAAGGCATGTAATAGTAATAACATCCGAAAAATAATTTTAACTAGTTTAAGTATTCGGATACATCAACATTCCTAATTCTCTTCTTATGTAATCAAATTGTTCTTCACATAGTGGTTTTGTAAAGATATCAGCCAGTTGATGTTTGGTATCAATAAACTCTATGGTTACATCATGATTAGAGACATGATCTCGTATAAAGTGATGTCTAATATCAATGTGTTTGATTCTTGAGTGTTAAGCTTTTGATGTAGTAACACAATTATTTCAAGTGCAGCATTCTATCATATTGCATAGCAAGATATTTATTTCAGCAAGTGTAGCATTGTATCATATTGCATAGCAAGATTTTTATTTCAGCAAGTGTAGCATTGTATCATATTGCATAGCAAGATTTTTATTTCAGCAAGTGTAGCATTGCATCATATGGTAAGATATCAGCTCGTACGATGCAAATTTTTGTTTGATATCTTGATACATGGCATGATAGCAATCATATTAGTAATAGCAACCATATCAATGTCATACTGCTGACTTATCAACTTACATTGGTATGTTGCTTCATATTTTTCAAGGCATAGGCTTTCAAACCTCTTTAGTTTCAGTGCAAAAACCGAGATAAACAACAAGAGATGTTTGCAAATATGCTTACACAAACAAAGATAACCATATCAGGGTAACATATGTACAGCATATCAGGTAACCATACAGACAAAGTCCTTCATGAATAACATAAGGAGTTTACAACATGTCATATCAAAAACAGCAGATGTTCATACAAGCTTATTCATGAGGTGGAAGATTAAAGTGCCTAAATAAAGAGTCAAATTGTCGATGGATTTGCTGCAGCTCGGTTAGGATTTGATCTTGTCGAAGTTCAAGCCGTTCTTGTCTTTGTTCAAATCGGTCCATCCGAATCCCGATATCTTCGATGGATGATGTGTGAGTTTGCTCAACCGGATGCGTTTCCTCAAAGGGACAGATCGGAGGAGATTGGGTACTCCTAAAGACTGGGGTTTCCGGCTCTGGTTCAGGTTCAGGTTCAGGCTGAGGGGGATCAGTTCTTCTAGGCATTCTAACCCAGTTACCATTTCTATAGTGACATCTTAGTCGGTGAAGTAGATTTTTGTTTATTATGCTGAATCTATCTGTTTTCATTACTTCTTCTTCTAGTGGTATTTGAATGTCGTAAGCTTTCATTATTCTAGTAATTATTCCACCATATGGGAGCATCATATCTTTCGTAGATAATTCTAGCATGTTTTGTTGAATCAGATAGCCAAGACAAATGTCACGTCCTTTCATGATTAGGTACATAATTCCTAATTCCAATTGACTCACTTCATCATGATGGTATTGTTTAGGAAGAATTATACTAGTCATGATATGATGAAGTATCTTAGTGTTAAAGGGCAATAGATGTTCACAACTTTTAGGAACAGATTCTATGTTAGGATTGGCAAGGATTGTTCCTAAGGCTTCAACGTAGGATGTTTCAATGGTTTTTTCATCCCATGATCCTTTAAAGTAAAGTCCTATGCTTTTCATGAGAATTCCTATCATATCACAAATGAATCTATCAGTGATTGAGATGTGTTGTCCTAAGAGATAGGTTGACATCCTTTCTTCATCATCTATTTGCATGTTGTTGTAAAATAATCTAACTAGTCTAGGATAAATGGGTTCGTTGATCTGCAAAATTGGAAGTAGATTTAGGTTTGCAAACCATTGGATAGTCTCTACATCTCTTAGTTCATTCAGATCTACGTATTTTCCCTTATTGATGCTTCTTAGTTCGAAGGAGAGAAATTTTTCAGCATGGTTTTTGGAATAAAAAAGAGTGAGATCAAACTCTTCTACTACTCTCCTCTTTCCCTTGTCCCTTGAGGATCTTCTAGATCCCATAACTACTGCTGTTTAGAGGGATGATGATAAGCTAAAGTAAATGAAGAACAAAACAGAATTTAAGAGCTTCTTATAGAGTACCTTTGTGAAATCTTCAAGAGAAGGAGGGATTCTTGATGTTTTGTTCCGAAATGGGAGGTATTTGGAAGGCTTAGAGGAGTGAAATGGGAATGGAGGAGACTTGGAAGAGTAGAGGAGGAAATGGGGGTGAGTTGGGGTCGGTTCCTTAGCCGGCCCTAGTGTGGGTTTAAAAGGCAGAGCTGCTGGCGGTTGCACCTCTGGCTGGAGCGGTGCAACCTCTGGCAACCCGTGATAGCTGGAGGTGCCACCGCCAGCTGGAGAGGTGCCACCGCCTGCAGCCAGTGAGCACCTAAGATGATTTGATTAGGGAGCCTTTGCCTTGAGGAGAGTTTCAGAGCAATTAATGTTTGTTACATGATTTCGTATGAGTTTTTATTTAAGGAAGAAGCTCTTTGTAGGATCAAGATAGATCTTTTAACGTGCATACGTATGTTTGTTTGGTATCCCTTTTAAGATCATGACATATTTAGTTTCTACAAGAATTAATTCGTAGATGAACGGGTTTTGAAGATCAGGGGGGTATGTGAATTTGGATATCATATGTTTCTAATAAGGTTGTATCGTATTTTGTGATTTCACAACTTCCACTTGTTACTTAAGCGTTGCGAGTTCCTTTTTGATTCTTGGTTTATGACCATTGAGAGTCAAGGAGCAGAATATTATTTCTTGCTCCGGCCTAGACTTTTAATTTTTATAGGAAGGGATGATCTTTAGGAACCCATTTGCTTTTGGGTGCCTCATAAATAGATCTACATTTTCTATCATGTTGCATAGAGTTTATCATGGTTCCTTTAGGAACCCAAATTAATTTGTTTGGACTCAATTTCCTGAATGGACAATAATGTGTCTTGTGACCAAACTTGCAACAAAAGTTGCATTTGCTTCTAGTATGTAAGATGGGACCTTTTACAAAGGTAGTTGGATTTCGGTGAGGACTCCTCACAAATCCAATCCCACTTCTTTTGGAAGTATGACCCTTGTTTGTAAGGATCATGTTTAATGACTTGCTACCAACCTCGAATTTCTTCAAGGTGTCCTTAAGTAGCAAGTTTTCTTTTTGCATAGATTCTAAATCATGACATTTGATACATGAATTTAAACTATCATGGTGTTCGACTTTTAACTTATCAAACTCACAAGTAAGATTATCATGTACCTTTTTTAGCAACTTGTATTTTCTATTTATAACTTTGCATTCATCAAATAAATCATGGAAGGCATTTAATAATTCATCGAAAGATAAATCAGCATCTAATAAATCCGTTACCTCCTCTTCGATGGCCATAAAGGCATAATGAGCAACTTGCTCGGTGTTGGACTCTTCTTCTTCAGATGCGCTTGCGTCATCCCATGTTGCTTGAAGAGCCTTCTTCTTTGATGTTCTTCTTTTGACTTGGGGACAATCACTCTTGTAGTGTCCCGGCTTTTTACATTCGTAGCAGATCACTTGGTCCTTCTTGGGTTCAAGTTTATTTTTCACATCGTTTTTAAACTTGTTTCTTTTGAAGAATTTTTTAAACTTTCTTGTCAAAAGTGCCAAGTCATCATCACAGTCCTCATCACTTGAGTTTTCTCTCAAGTGGCATTCAGAAGTTTTAAGTGCCATATCCTTCCTGTTCTTTGGAAGGATGTCTTCTTGCTCTTCATGAGCTTTGCAAGTCATTTCGTAGGTCATTAATGACCCGATTAGTTCTTCAAGAGGGAAGTTGCGCAGATCCTTTGCCTCTTGAATGGCAGTGACTTTAGGATCCCAACTTTTAGGAAGGGATCTTAGTATTTTATTTACGAGTTCAAAATCCGAAAAACTTTTTCCGAGTCCTTTTAGACCGTTGACGACATCCGTGAAACGGGTAAACATGTCGCCAATGGTTTCACTCGGTTTCATTCGGAAAAGTTCAAAAGAATGCAGCAACAGATTGATTTTTGACTCTTTCACTCTACTTGTGCCCTCGTGGGTCACTTCAAGTGTGTGCCAAATATCAAAAGCAGTTTCGCAAGTTGAAACACGATTAAACTCGTTTTTATCAAGTGCGCAAAATAAGGCATTCATAGCCTTTGCATTAAGAGCGAAAGCCTTCTTTTCCAACTCATTCCAATCGATCATTGGAAGAGAAGACTTTGAAAATCCGTTTTCAACGAGGTTCCACAGTTCAAAATCCATAGAAATAAGAAAGATCCTCATTCGGGTCTTCCAGTAAGTGTAGTCCGTTCCACTGAACATGGGTGGACGTGTAATCGAATGCCCCTCTTGGTTTCCGGCGTATGCCATCTCTCTTGGGTTTTAATCCTTTAGAGAGTTAACCTTGCTCTGATACCAATTGTTAGGATCGAGAGCACTAAGAGGGGGGGGGTGAATTAGTGCAGCGGAAATCTTACAGCGATTAAAAAACCAAAAGCTGCGTTCGTTCAAAAACTATTAAGATGCAAAAGCAAATTCTCAGTTTGTATCTAAATGCAGTTTGCGTCTAAGCGCAGATTGCGTCTAAGCGCAGTTTTGCGTCTAAGTGCAGTTTACGTCAAAACTCAGATTTACGTCTAAACGCAGATTTACGTCTAAACGCAGATTTACGTCTAAACGCAGATTTACGTTTAAACGCAGTTTTACGTCTAAACGCAGATGTACGTCCAAACTCAGATTTACGTCTAAACTCATATTTACGTCTTAAACTCAGATTTACGTCTAAACGCATATTTACGTCTAAACGCAGTTTTACGTCTAGACGCAGATTTACGTCTAAACTTTGAAACTTGTTTGTATACTCGCAGAAGGCAGTATGCAGTTGAAATCAAGACGTAAACGTGAACTGAGATCTGATGATTGAGCGAGGAAAGCCGATTTACGTCTGAATGCAGTTTTACGTCTAAATGTTGAAACTCGTTCGTAAAATTGTAGAGGACAGTTTGCAGTTATCAATAGGATCAAAATGTAAGTGTAAACTGCAAAGAAGCTCGTTCGTAAAAGCACGAAAGATAGTTCTGCAGAATCAAACGTAAACGTAAACTGTAATGTATGAAAATACGAATTTACGTCTGAATGCAGATTCGGAAGAACAGCACTTAGAACTTGTTCGTGAAAGCGCAGAGAGCAGTAGTGATGAAGGAGGTTTGCAGTAATGATAAAGTGCTCGAAAATAAACGCAAACCAGAGATTTAGAGTGGTTCGGTCAGCCTTGACCTACTCCACTTTTGGCTTCCTCCACCGACAAGGTTGCCGACGTCAACTAGGGGCCTTCCTTCAATAGGCGAAGGCCAAACTGCCCTTTTACAACTTCTCTCCTTTTGACAGGCTTAGGAGACAACCTTTACAGACCTTTCTCTCCTCACTTTACAACTGAAAACTTGAAGAACAGAAGGAGGAGACATAAAGGCTTTACAACACTTTTGAGCTCTTAGAATCACAGAAAAGATCAAGATTTCGGTGTAGGTCTGTATCTTTTCAGTGCTGAATGGGTGGGGTATTTATAGGCCCCAACCCAATTCAAAATTCGAGCTCAAAACGATCAAATCGATCAAATCCCAGAATTCTGGGATCAGGCGGTTGCACCTCTTGACTGGAGAGGTGGCACCGCCTGGCAGAGCTCGAAGACTGAGCTCCGGCGATTGCTCCTCTCTGCCAGAGCTCGACGACTGAGCTCGATGGTTGCATCACTTGGCAGAGCTCGAAGACTGAGCTTGGTGGTTGCATCACCTGGCAGAGCTCGAAATCTGAGCTCGGTGGTTGCATCACCTGCCAGAGCTCGAAACTGAGCTCAGGCTGATGCACCTCTCTGCCAGAGCTCGAAGACTGAGCTCGGTGATTGCATCACCTGGCAGAGCTCGAGACTGAGCTCAGGCTGATGCACCTCTCTGCCTGAGCTCGAAGACTGAGCTCGGTGGTTGCATCGCCTGGCAGAGCTCGGAACTTGAGCTCTGGCGGTGCAACCTCTTGACAGAGGAGGTTGCACCGCCCAGTCTAGCTCGAAGACTGAGCTCTGGGCGGTTGCACCTCTTGGCTGGGGCGGTTGCACCTCCCAGCCTCGCAGCCCTGGCGGTTGCACCTCCTGGCTGGGGCGGTTGCACCTCCCAACCTCACAGCCCAGGCGGTTGCACCTCCTGGCTGGGGCGGTTGCACCTCCTGGTGCAATCAGGGTCCGAATGGTTCACTCCATTCGGCCCAATTTGAATCTTTTCAGGGGCCCAATTGCCCCAAGATTAAGCTAATGGGATCACCTCCCATTTTCATGCTTAATCATCATGCTAACTACGATTAACTCTAAGACAACTTCTGCAGCTTTGCTCCGATGCGTCAATCGCTTCTTCCGGCGAGTTTCCGGCCAACTTCCGTCGATCATCCGATAAACCCTCGGTGATCCTTCTGCGGACATCCGGCATACTCCTGGACTTTGCGACGATCCACTTGGCGAGTTCCGACGAGCTTCGCTTGGCAAGCTTCTGGACTTCTCGGATCTGTTCTCGCTGAACCTCCGACGACCGTCCGAACTTCCGTCGAACTCTCGAACTCCCAACGTGATCATGATCTTGACTCCGGCGCAACACCTGCTGCTTGTCTTACTCTCATCGTAGTTAATCCTGCACACTTATCTCAACACATAGATTAGATAACAAATGACAATTGACTTCATCATCAAAATCCGAGATTCAACAATCTCCCCCTTTTTGATGATGACAATCAATTGATAAAGGAGTTGTCCTTAACTCCCCCTATCTATATGCCATAGTTGAGATAAGTCAACCTTGAATTCAAGACCAAAGAATTCAAGTGACGTATTGATAAGTTAGATCAGTTAAACTTATCAATGCTCTCATCATGATGCCCATCATGATGTATCTCTTCAAGAATGATGTCAAAGCATGACATACATCATCAAGTTTGTATGATAGTGTTTGTAACAATTCATCATGTAATAATATAAAGCTTCGAAGGACTTTTTACATGATGCACACATTTGAGATTTTCTAGCAAGTTTGCATTTTCTTCACAATATCAAATCAAGACACGATGCAAACTATAGCGCATGTTCACATATCTCTTGGTGATGCAAGGATGGCATAACATTGTTTATAGCATCACTCAAGTATTTGCAACTATGACATAGACAAGATTATGGCAGTTCAGCTATGACATAGTGTTTATCAATTCATATGTTTCTCCCCCTTTGTCATCAACAAAAAGCATGATAGCATTATCAAGCATATAAAGGAAGTCATGACACATATATCTCTTTATTGTTTTTGCTTGACGGAGGAAAGTCATTTTTCAAAGAGTTTTCATAAGAGTGTACAGGAACATCCCATTTTTAGCATACAAACCGAAAAATGAACTTCTTACATGCATTTGGTTAAAAATATTTGTCACATAATTTGCAACATGTTATTTTCTCAAGCGTTTGTCAAGGCATGTAATAGTAATAACATCCGAAAAATAATTTTAACTAGTTTAAGTATTCGGATACATCAACATTCCTAATTCTCTTCTTATGTAATCAAATTGTTCTTCACATAGTGGTTTTGTAAAGATATCAGCCAGTTGATGTTTGGTATCAATAAACTCTATGGTTACATCATGATTAGAGACATGATCTCGTATAAAGTGATGTCTAATATCAATGTGTTTGATTCTTGAGTGTTAAGCTTTTGATGTAGTAACACAATTATTTCAAGTGCAGCATTCTATCATATTGCATAGCAAGATATTTATTTCAGCAAGTGTAGCATTGTATCATATTGCATAGCAAGATTTTTATTTCAGCAAGTGTAGCATTGTATCATATTGCATAGCAAGATTTTTATTTCAGCAAGTGTAGCATTGCATCATATGGTAAGATATCAGCTCGTACGATGCAAATTTTTGTTTGATATCTTGATACATGGCATGATAGCAATCATATTAGTAATAGCAACCATATCAATGTCATACTGCTGACTTATCAACTTACATTGGTATGTTGCTTCATATTTTTCAAGGCATAGGCTTTCAAACCTCTTTAGTTTCAGTGCAAAAACCGAGATAAACAACAAGAGATGTTTGCAAATATGCTTACACAAACAAAGATAACCATATCAGGGTAACATATGTACAGCATATCAGGTAACCATACAGACAAAGTCCTTCATGAATAACATAAGGAGTTTACAACATGTCATATCAAAAACAGCAGATGTTCATACAAGCTTATTCATGAGGTGGAAGATTAAAGTGCCTAAATAAAGAGTCAAATTGTCGATGGATTTGCTGCAGCTCGGTTAGGATTTGATCTTGTCGAAGTTCAAGCCGTTCTTGTCTTTGTTCAAATCGGTCCATCCGAATCCCGATATCTTCGATGGATGATGTGTGAGTTTGCTCAACCGGATGCGTTTCCTCAAAGGGACAGATCGGAGGAGATTGGGTACTCCTAAAGACTGGGGTTTCCGGCTCTGGTTTAGGTTCAGGTTCAGGCTGAGGGGGATCAGTTCTTCTAGGCATTCTAACCCAGTTACCATTTCTATAGTGACATCTTAGTCGGTGAAGTAGATTTTTGTTTATTATGCTGAATCTATCTGTTTTCATTACTTCTTCTTCTAGTGGTATTTGAATGTCGTAAGCTTTCATTATTCTAGTAATTATTCCACCATATGGGAGCATCATATCTTTCGTAGATAATTCTAGCATGTTTTGTTGAATCAGATAGCCAAGACAAATGTCACGTCCTTTCATGATTAGGTACATAATTCCTAATTCCAATTGACTCACTTCATCATGATGGTATTGTTTAGGAAGAATTATACTAGTCATGATATGATGAAGTATCTTAGTGTTAAAGGGCAATAGATGTTCACAACTTTTAGGAACAGATTCTATGTTAGGATTGGCAAGGATTGTTCCTAAGGCTTCAACGTAGGATGTTTCAATGGTTTTTTCATCCCATGATCCTTTAAAGTAAAGTCCTATGCTTTTCATGAGAATTCCTATCATATCACAAATGAATCTATCAGTGATTGAGATGTGTTGTCCTAAGAGATAGGTTGACATCCTTTCTTCATCATCTATTTGCATGTTGTTGTAAAATAATCTAACTAGTCTAGGATAAATGGGTTCGTTGATCTGCAAAATTGGAAGTAGATTTAGGTTTGCAAACCATTGGATAGTCTCTACATCTCTTAGTTCATTCAGATCTACGTATTTTCCCTTATTGATGCTTCTTAGTTCGAAGGAGAGAAATTTTTCAGCATGGTTTTTGGAATAAAAAAGAGTGAGATCAAACTCTTCTACTACTCTCCTCTTTCCCTTGTCCCTTGAGGATCTTCTAGATCCCATAACTACTGCTGTTTAGAGGGATGATGATAAGCTAAAGTAAATGAAGAACAAAACAGAATTTAAGAGCTTCTTATAGAGTACCTTTGTGAAATCTTCAAGAGAAGGAGGGATTCTTGATGTTTTGTTCCGAAATGAGAGGTATTTGGAAGGCTTAGAGGAGTGAAATGGGAATGGAGGAGACTTGGAAGAGTAGAGGAGGAAATGGGGGTGAGTTGGGGTCGGTTCCTTAGCCGGCCCTAGTGTGGGTTTAAAAGGCAGAGCTGCTGGCGGTTGCACCTCTGGCTGGAGCGGTGCAACCTCTGGCAACCCGTGATAGCTGGAGGTGCCACCGCCAGCTGGAGAGGTGCCACCGCCTGCAGCCAGTGAGCACCTAAGATGATTTGATTAGGGAGCCTTTGCCTTGAGGAGAGTTTCAGAGCAATTAATGTTTGTTACATGATTTCGTATGAGTTTTTATTTAAGGAAGAAGCTCTTTGTAGGATCAAGATAGATCTTTTAACGTGCATACGTATGTTTGTTTGGTATCCCTTTTAAGATCATGACATATTTAGTTTCTACAAGAATTAATTCGTAGATGAACGGGTTTTGAAGATCAGGGGGGTATGTGAATTTGGATATCATATGTTTCTAATAAGGTTGTATCGTATTTTGTGATTTCACAACTTCCACTTGTTACTTAAGCGTTGCGAGTTCCTTTTTGATTCTTGGTTTATGACCATTGAGAGTCAAGGAGCAGAATATTATTTCTTGCTCCGGCCTAGACTTTTAATTTTTATAGGAAGGGATGATCTTTAGGAACCCATTTGCTTTTGGGTGCCTCATAAATAGATCTACATTTTCTATCATGTTGCATAGAGTTTATCATGGTTCCTTTAGGAACCCAAATTAATTTGTTTGGACTCAATTTCCTGAATGGACAATAATGTGTCTTGTGACCAAACTTGCAACAAAAGTTGCATTTGCTTCTAGTATGTAAGATGGGACCTTTTACAAAGGTAGTTGGATTTCGGTGAGGACTCCTCACAAATCCAATCCCACTTCTTTTGGAAGTATGACCCTTGTTTGTAAGGATCATGTTTAATGACTTGCTACCAACCTCGAATTTCTTCAAGGTGTCCTTAAGTAGCAAGTTTTCTTTTTGCATAGATTCTAAATCATGACATTTGATACATGAATTTAAACTATCATGGTGTTCGACTTTTAACTTATCAAACTCACAAGTAAGATTATCATGTACCTTTTTTAGCAACTTGTATTTTCTATTTATAACTTTGCATTCATCAAATAAATCATGGAAGGCATTTAATAATTCATCGAAAGATAAATCAGCATCTAATAAATCCGTTACCTCCTCTTCGATGGCCATAAAGGCATAATGAGCAACTTGCTCGGTGTTGGACTCTTCTTCTTCAGATGCGCTTGCGTCATCCCATGTTGCTTGAAGAGCCTTCTTCTTTGATGTTCTTCTTTTGACTTGGGGACAATCACTCTTGTAGTGTCCCGGCTTTTTACATTCGTAGCAGATCACTTGGTCCTTCTTGGGTTCAAGTTTATTTTTCACATCGTTTTTAAACTTGTTTCTTTTGAAGAATTTTTTAAACTTTCTTGTCAAAAGTGCCAAGTCATCATCACAGTCCTCATCACTTGAGTTTTCTCTCAAGTGGCATTCAGAAGTTTTAAGTGCCATATCCTTCCTGTTCTTTGGAAGGATGTCTTCTTGCTCTTCATGAGCTTTGCAAGTCATTTCGTAGGTCATTAATGACCCGATTAGTTCTTCAAGAGGGAAGTTGCGCAGATCCTTTGCCTCTTGAATGGCAGTGACTTTAGGATCCCAACTTTTAGGAAGGGATCTTAGTATTTTATTTACGAGTTCAAAATCCGAAAAACTTTTTCCGAGTCCTTTTAGACCGTTGACGACATCCGTGAAACGGGTAAACATGTCGCCAATGGTTTCACTCGGTTTCATTCGGAAAAGTTCAAAAGAATGCAGCAACAGATTGATTTTTGACTCTTTCACTCTACTTGTGCCCTCGTGGGTCACTTCAAGTGTGTGCCAAATATCAAAAGCAGTTTCGCAAGTTGAAACACGATTAAACTCGTTTTTATCAAGTGCGCAAAATAAGGCATTCATAGCCTTTGCATTAAGAGCGAAAGCCTTCTTTTCCAACTCATTCCAATCGATCATTGGAAGAGAAGACTTTGAAAATCTGTTTTCAACGAGGTTCCACAGTTCAAAATCCATAGAAATAAGAAAGATCCTCATTCGGGTCTTCCAGTAAGTGTAGTCCGTTCCACTGAACATGGGTGGACGTGTAATCGAATGCCCCTCTTGGTTTCCGGCGTATGCCATCTCTCTTGGGTTTTAATCCTTTAGAGAGTTAACCTTGCTCTGATACCAATTGTTAGGATCGAGAGCACTAAGAGGGGGGGGGTGAATTAGTGCAGCGGAAATCTTACAGCGATTAAAAAACCAAAAGCTGCGTTCGTTCAAAAACTATTAAGATGCAAAAGCAAATTCTCAGTTTGTATCTAAATGCAGTTTGCGTCTAAGCGCAGATTGCGTCTAAGCGCAGTTTTGCGTCTAAGTGCAGTTTACGTCTAAACTCAGATTTACGTCTAAACGCAGATTTACGTCTAAACGCAGATTTACGTCTAAACGCAGATTTACGTCTAAACGCAGATTTACGTCTAAACGCAGTTTTACGTCTAAACGCAGATGTACGTCCAAACTCAGATTTACGTCTAAACTCATATTTACGTCTTAAACTAAGATTTACGTCTAAACGCAGATTTACGTCTAAACGCAGTTTTACGTCTAGACGCAGATTTACGTCTAAACTTTGAAACTTGTTTGTATACTCGCAGAAGGCAGTATGCAGTTGAAATCAAGACGTAAACGTGAACTGAGATCTGATGATTGAGCGAGGAAAGCCGATTTACGTCTGAATGCAGCTTTACGTCTAAATGTTGAAACTCGTTCGTAAAATTGTAGAGGACAGTTTGCAGTTATCAATAGGATCAAAATGTAAGTGTAAACTGCAAAGAAGCTCGTTCGTAAAAGCACGGAAGATAGTTCTGCAGAATCAAACGTAAACGTAAACTGTAATGTATGAAAATACGAATTTACGTCTGAATGCAGATTCGGAAGAACAGCACTTAGAACTTGTTCGTGAAAGCGCAGAGAGCAGTAGTGATGAAGGAGGTTTGCAGTAATGATAAAGTGCTCAAAAATAAACGCAAACCAGAGATTTAGAGTGGTTCAGTCAGCCTTGACCTACTCCACTTTTGGCTTCCTCCACCGACGAGGTTGCCGACGTCAACTAGGGGCCTTCCTTCAATAGGCGAAGGCCAAACTGCCCTTTTACAACTTCTCTCCTTTTGACAGGCTTAGGAGACAACCTTTACAGACCTTTCTCTCCTCACTTTACAACTGAAAACTTGAAGAACAGAAGGAGGAGACTTAAAGGCTTTACAACACTTTTGAGCTCTTAGAATCACAGAAAAGATCAAGATTTCGGTGTAGGTCTGTATCTTTTCAGTGCTGAATGGGTGGGGTATTTATAGGCCCCAACCCAATTCAAAATTCGAGCTCAAAACGATCAAATCGATCAAATCCCAGAATTCTGGGATCAGGCGGTTGCACCTCTTGACTGGAGAGGTGGCACCGCCTGGCAGAGCTCGAAGACTGAGCTCCGGCGATTGCTCCTCTCTGCCAGAGCTCGACGACTGAGCTCGATGGTTGCATCACCTGGCAGAGCTCGAAGACTGAGCTTGGTGGTTGCATCACCTGGCAGAGCTCGAAATCTGAGCTCGGTGGTTGCATCACCTGCCAGAGCTCGAAACTGAGCTCAGGCTGATGCACCTCTCTGCCAGAGCTCGAAGACTGAGCTCGGTGATTGCATCACCTGGCAGAGCTCGAGACTGAGCTCAGGCTGATGCACCTCTCTGCCTGAGCTCGAAGACTGAGCTCGGTGGTTGCATCGCCTGGCAGAGCTCGGAACTTGAGCTCTGGCGGTGCAACCTCTTGACAGAGGAGGTTGCACCGCCCAGTCTAGCTCGAAGACTGAGCTCTGGGCGGTTGCACCTCTTGGCTGGGGCGGTTGCACCTCCCAGCCTCGCAGCCCTGGCGGTTGCACCTCCTGGCTGGGGCGGTTGCACCTCCCAACCTCACAGCCCAGGCGGTTGCACCTCCTGGCTGGGGCGGTTGCACCTCCTAGTGCAATCAGGGTCCGAATGGTTCACTCCATTCGGCCCAATTTGAATCTTTTTAGGGGCCCAATTGCCCCAAGATTAAGCTAATGGGATCACCTCCCATTTTCATGCTTAATCATCATGCTAACTACGATTAACTCTAAGACAACTTCTGCAGCTTTGCTCCGATGCGTCAATCGCTTCTTCCGGCGAGTTTCCGGCCAACTTCCGTCGATCATCCGATAAACCCTCGGTGATCCTTCTGCGGACATCCGGCATACTCCTGGACTTTGCGACGATCCACTTGGCGAGTTCCGACGAGCTTCGCTTGGCAAGCTTCTGGACTTCTCGGATCTGTTCTCGCTGAACCTCCGACGACCGTCCGAACTTCCGTCGAACTCTCGAACTCCCAACGTGATCATGATCTTGACTCCGGCGTAACACCTGCTGCTTGTCTTACTCTCATCATAGTTAATCCTGCACACTTATCTCAACACATAGATTAGATAACAAATGACAATTGACTTCATCATCAAAATCCGAGATTCAACAGTACTCTATGCATCGAGCTGGTTACTAGCCTTCGCTTGCTCTTTGCTCACACTTTTGAAGCACTTGAAGTGTTTGCACTCCTTACGTTGAGTTAGTTACTGTGATTCACCTTCTCAATGCCATCGAACTTCTGGAATGCAGGAAGTTTTCACCCCAACTTGGAGTAATTTTCTAATAGATTTGGCCGCCTATGGGATTGTACCGTCTTCTCCATCAACCCTACCGCCTACTCCACTGAGTAGCAAAGGTACAGCACTGTGTACTGCCTACTTCGTTCCTTGGTTGTGCACTCTTGCCTGACCCAAAGTCCTTCACTTTTGTCTATCTTGGCCTCTACCCTTCAGCCTTGTCTCGGTACTTGGAGTTTGCCTTTGCATGCTCCACCTCCTCGGCCCCTTTCATGACCAAGCGCTCTCCCTCTATGAGAGCAAGGGATCAATGACTTTCATGGAAGTCCTGCCTCTGCGGTACCATGGCGCTGCCATGCCCATGGCCCTACTATCCATCGTCTCGCATCTGCATCCCTTTTCTTCACGATCAATAGATATGTCTCTGTGGCACTTCTCCGAGTCCACCTCTATTCTAACGGATGCTTGATTTTGGGTAGCTAAGTCCCTTTAGACTCATCATCGCTTCCTCGCCCCTTTCGATCTTTTGCTTCAACATCTTTGTGTTCTCCAAGTAGCTCCCTTTGATCGATGAAAAGATAGATTGTAACTCCCATGCATAGCCTTTACCATCACATTATAGGGTTTGCACTGATTTTGTTCTCCTTAGCTTCCTTGGTAGCAACGTTCACTTACTCTACCTTATCCTCTGCTTGCCAGACTCCCTTAAGCGAATATGAGTTTTAGAGTAGTCCAACTCTCCAACTACTTCGATCATACCTCTGTATGATAAAGTCCCTCCCATGGGACTCACTAGTACTTGTATTCGAACTTTTTCTTTGGTGGAACACAGCTCCTATATGCTGATGACCAAGGCTTTCATCCGATGCAAAATTCGATGCACGTACGGAAGACCCGCCTCTACAATACCATGGCCTTCACTCCTTGAATCCATAGCCCTTCTTGCCGTCGTGTTGTTCACCGAAGTGGAGCTTCTAATAGCTCCCAATCATACCTCCATATGATCTAGTCCCTCATGGGACTATGTCGTGTGTATCGCATTACCACGAATGTTCCACCACGATCTGCTGCACCATGTCGCCTCCTGGTGACATCTCTATTACATTCTGATCCTTGTGGGATGAACTTGAATTGTGATCCCTTCATGTGTGGCCTCTGCCAATACATCGCAGGGTCTTTTCCACCTTCGATTTTGTTCACTCCTTTGGCAATCGACCTTCATCCACCTACTCTTGAGTCACACTTAGATGAGGCACCGCTCTAGGACAGTCCGTCGCCTAGTAGCTCCCGAAATCCACCGACTTCGCTAAAAAGGGTGCACTATTATCTGGATCCTAGGCCTCTGCCCCTACCAGCATAATTTCTACTGCACATCGCTTCTTGCCTAGCAACTTGACTGGCAATACTATGGTATATTCTTCAAGAGTACCCGCCTCCGTGTCCTTTTACCCTGTGACAAGGCCTTTTGAACCCAACTTCGCCTCCACAAGTTGAGTCGACTTAGTTCCTCCATCAAATGCTTCTCCGAGGTAGGGTGCATGTGCCCAGAAGCTCCCTTCATCTTTGACACTATGCAAGATGAGTCCGCTCCGTTAGAATGAAGGATCTATGGAACAACATAATCCTACTCTTGCCTCTGCAAGAGTTCATATCCTTAACCTCTGTCCAAGGAAATCATTGTGCCTCCGCTCCATGTTCCATCTTCTATGCTGGCTCCCTTCATGCTGCTTGGGTACTTCACCAAGTTACACCCAAGTTGCTCCGCTCCTCATTTTGTATTGAGTTGATGGTGGCCCTCGCGTCCACCATTCCACGGGTCAGCCCTCCCTTGAGTCCGATCTCCATATCGATTCCAAGTGTGCCTACCTTTGTGTTGCCTTAGGTTGCTCTCCCACTTGATATTGCAATGCATCCATTAATGCATTCTCTCAAGCGGGATCATGCAACGACTCCTCGCCGCTTGCTCGGTCCATTGAGCTTTATAGAGTTGTTGTTTGTTGAGGTATTCCTCCTCAATATATGCGGTCCGTCCCACATGATTCTCCCTCTAGAGAGCCAGGACTTATCCGTCCTGTTGGAGCAATATCTCTCTTCGTTTCGGAGACCACCATCCCCTTGGACTACTCTGATTTGCTAAACAAACTGTGCATTGTTCTGCCTCCTGCAAACGCACTTGCTATATTGCGACTCCACGTCAATACAACCCCTACTACACCACTCAAGGCCTAGCAACATGCTGAACTCCTATACACTTCAGCCTCCTATGGACGTATCCTTCATATGCCAAAGAGAATATTTCAATGCTCCATGGCGTCGAGTTTCGGTCGCCTTGGGATGGTCGCGAACATTCCATCGTCTGTATACAAGCCCATGCATGAGTATCGAATTATTCAAGTTAGCAATTCCCCTCATCTTTGTGAGCTTTGCATAACTCTTTCGGTTGCTGAGCAACTACTTCTACATTACATGGTCTCATCCTTTACCAAGCGCCTCGCTTGCCTTGAGCACCATCAAGTATGGTTATCAACGTTGAGCTGTTGCTCAAACTCAGTCATCCCAACCTTTGTGCGCTCCGTATTCTTCCAAGATTGCCTGTTCTCATGGTGCCTCTTGCGTGAAGGGTTGGCCATTCCTCTGAATGCCAATCTCAGATGCCCGCTCTTCCAAGCGACTCCTTTTCCCTACATCTCCATGCCCGTTTTCCCCCAAATGATCGTATGTGTGCTGAATGCTCTCAACGCAGCCCCGCTAGGTCCCCCACGTTTACATGCTAAGTGTTTCTATGAGTGCTTGTCCTGCTCTGATACCATCTGTCATGGACTTAGCTGGTTTTACCTAAGTTGTGCAGCACCTTTGCGTGTCCGTCCGCAAAGGTCAGCCTCCCATGGTCCTTTATGACCTACAAAAGAGAAAACGGATTAGAGAGAATACCTCACTTGGGATCTACAAGCAAACATTCCAGGAAATACTTCATAGACAATGCAAATTACAAACAAAATTTACAAGCTCTGAATAGTTACACGACAAAGGGTCAAAATAGTCCACTACAAACCGAAAATTTCTCATAAGTGTTCACATGACATAACCTTTATTTACAAGCCTAAAACAGCCACCAAACCCAACTAAAATAGGACTATTAAGCCTTTGGCTATCTCTCTACATGCTAGGCAAAGAATGAACATACTAAAAGACACAGACATACATAAGCATTACATCAAACATCCTGTTTAGAAGTTTGTCTGTGACAAGTTGGCAATAAATGTAAATAGTAAAATAGAAAGGCAAACTGATTTATAGTGGTTCGATCGTTGTGACCTACATCCACTTATGATTCCTCCTCCGTTGAGGTCACTGGCTTTCACTATGAATCTTCCTTCAATGGGCGAAGATCAATTACCCTTTCAACTCAATTCTCCTTTTGACAGGTTCAGGAGAGAACTTTTACAACCCCTCTTACTCCTCTCTTAAATAACACTAACACTTAGAACTTTTAAAGGAGTTCTCTAATAAGATTACAATAGAATTTTCCCTTTTTTGCTCTCAATTCTTCTATATATTAACTAGGGATAAGATGGGCATTTATAGGCCTTAAGTGGATTCAAACTTGGAGCCTAAAAATGTCTTATCCCCATTTTTCAAGGTCTTTGTGGTATCATTGCCTACAACACTAACATTAGGCGCTACCACCTCCTAGAAGACTGTGTCTTGGTAGTAACACCACCCAGACTAGTGGTACCACCGCTTGACACTATCACTAGGAGGTACTATCGCCCAGTCTGGTTGTACCATCGCTTGACATAGTCTCAGAGACTATGCCATTGACGGTGCCACTTGTTGGGTCATTATTTGGGCCTTTCACTTGGCTTAACATAGCCTAAACTTGGGCCCAATTGGCCCAATTCCAACCTAATTATGTGCTAACTACGAATTTTAAGACAAACACTAAGCTAAATAAGTTTGTAAGTCTAGGTTTCTTCCGACGATCTTTCGCGAACTTCTGATGATTTCTTAGTAATGTTCCAATGGACTTCTAACAAGCTCTTAAACTTCACGATGATCTTTTTGGCAAGCTTCGATGAGCTTCTTTAGCAAGCTCCTAGACTTCTCGGTTAATTCCAACAGAACTTCCGATGAACGTTTGGACTTTCGACGAACTCTCGAACTCTCAACAAAATCTTGTTCTTGATTCCGGGACTTTATTTTTCTTTATACCTTAATCACTATCGTAGTAATCCTATATAGTTAAAATATACTTCGATCTTCGACAATTATTACAAGGCTTGAATCAAATGTTGTTCGATATGTCATTGGTTCATCAGCGCTTCATTTGATTCTTTGGCTCATCGTCCTCTCTTGCGGCCTATTGCCCAATCGGTCATTGACATCCACAACTCTGATTTTCTTAGCATAATTTTTTCTCTTTTTGGCCCAATGCCTGAACCCATGGACCGAAGCCTTTTGTTGATATATCGACCGATCCTTCGGCTTAACGTCCAATCTTCTAACATGTTTTTCTCCGACCCAACATGGTTCTTCTTGCTTTAATTATCTCTCCCTAATCAAAACTTCCTACATCACTTAAAATGTAGATCAAATCATAAATATCATCAACTAGTTTTATCATCAAAATTCGAGATTCAATAGTTATTACTTTAGAGGGCTGGGATGAAGAATCAATTGGGGTTATATATTTTGAAGCATTAGGAATTATCTTTGGTAATCTAAATCTTTCCATCGTTCCAAAAGGTTGTGAACATTTACTACCCTTTAGTATAAAATTGCTACATCACATAGTGATAAGTATCCTACTTCCAAAATAATACCATCCTGATGTAGTCAAATGGAATTAGGAACAATGTATTAGATTATTATAAGACATGACAACTATTTTGGATATATGATAAAATAAAACATGATTGAATTATCAACAAAAGATGTGATGCTTTCTTATAGTAGTTCAGTCACTAGACTAATGCATGCACATAATATAGTTATTCCATCTGATGAAGAAACCTTAAAACTAAATCGATTCAATGTCATCAATGGAAACCTATTAAGGAGATAAAGATGTATAGTAAAAAACGAGATTTGGACTAGACTACCTAGGAGGACTGAACCTCCCCCACTTGAACCTAAACTAGAAACACCTATATATAGGGAAAATCATTCTCCTTCTACTAGTCCTCTTGAGGCAACACCTCCAACAGAGCAAGTACTCTCCTCATCTATCGATCCAATAGTAACTTGACTAGATCAAATTGAACTATGTCAAGATCATATCTTGACTGAGACATAGCAAATTTGTCGGCAATTGAATACTTTGTTTAGGCATTTTGATTTACTACCACCTAAATAGGTTATGTATTTTTTTTTGTTGATAAAAGGGAGTAGAGAACTAAAAAGTACCATGATGAGTTGTACTCTTTGATATACTATACTTCTTACATTCTATGACGTACCCTTTGACATCATGTGCTTTTCAATATTATGATACGCTTCTTGATGATGGTTTAATGCTTGTATCACTCTAAGAATTAGACTTGATAAATCTTTTAAATACATAAATTCCTTGATGCATTCTTCGAATTTCTCGGTTTTCTTTTTAAATCAATAACGTTTTTCTTTCTCGTGATATTTACAAAAGAAAAGATTTGACTTTTAGTATTTACAACTTGATGTATTATTTCTCATATGATGATTATTTGCAAAGTTAGGGATATTAAATTGTCCAAATGTATGAGTTTATTATATATCTTTTTTGGACTTTCTCGATTTTTTAAAGCTTTCATGAAATCCAGAATATCAATTTACTTGGTATCAAATTTATTTCATACCCTTGATCTATCACTTAATGAGTTTTGATACACTTAGTCCCTTTACTCATGGAATTCATTGACAAATACATCTCTCACGGATTTCACTCTTGTTATTTTTTAATGAGAAATGAATTTGATTTATGAAGTTTTATTCATGATTTTTTTTTTTATGCTCCTTTCCCATGAATTCTTCCTTGCTCTTTTCATGGATTTTTAGTATGTGATGATCACTTGTAAGAATGAGGATTTGATTTCATATGGATATCTTGATCCTTTTTATAAATCTCTTCTCCTTGTTGAACTAGAAGCTTGATTCAATGAACTCATTTATTTTCATTTAACTTGGTTCAAATACTTTCATGAATTTGGTTCTTGATGAATTCGTTCCTTACCCTTTTTCCTCTTCTTCTTATTTTTATGACAAAGGAAGAAAGAAACTTGTATAAAAAGAACCAAAAAGCTTTTGCGCATCCAAAGTAAAAATATTAGCTTATACAAAAGTAGTTATCATGCAAAGTTTTTGCTTAACTTCTCATTTTTGCTAACTTGGATAACTTAGTGTGGAACTTGCTTGAAATTTTTTTTTTTTTACTACACTTATACTGTTGAATGGTTCTCCTTTTTGTTGATGACAAAGGGGGAGAAATATGGCAAATTGATGACAAATTAGCATTATGAATATTTGAGATAAATGTATAAAATGTATCTTATCGTAAATGTTTGAATATTTTACGAATGCTTGAAATATAATTGGAATCATCAAATACATCGCAACACATCACAAATACTTAAAATATATCAAAATATATTTCATATGCATCATATGTATCGAAGATACTTGAAATGTTTCATGAATGCTTGATAATTATGTATCATTATGATAAGGTATCATGAGCTTAATTTGCTATTTATAATTGATATCATGCCTAGGAATGATGGATTGTCATCTCTTATCGAGAATTATCATTTTGCTATATTTTATATTTGAAATTCGTATCATACTTGAAAATGATGACTGTCTATCATCATTAGACTTAAAAATGGATGTCATGCCTTGACATCATTTGTATTGTGATAAATACGTGATATCATACTTTGAGATGGTAAATCATGATTGGTATAATGATGTGTATGTCGATAAGTTTAAATGAATATAACTTATCGGTTTGATGCTTGAATTCAAGAGTGTCTTTTCTCAAGTATGACATATAGATAGGGAGAGTTAACGTTAACTCCGTCATCAATTGATTATCATCATCAAAAAGAGGGAGATTGTTGAATCTCGGATTTTGATGATGAAATCAATTGATAAATTATTTGATTAAATTTATATATTGAGAAAAGCTTACAGGATTAACTACAATAACAATCAAGGCATAAAGCAAAATGAAGTGCCGAAGTCAAGTTCGAGATTTTGTTAGGAGTTCAAGAGTTCGTCGAAAGTCTGGACGTTCGTCAGAAGTTCTACCAGAATTAACCGAGAAGTCCAAGAGCTTGCCAAAGAAGCTCATCGGAACTCGCCAAGAATATCATCGTGAAGTCAAGGAGCTTACCAGGAGTCCACTAGAACATTGCCGAGTGATCATCGGAAATTCGCTAGAAGATCGTCGGAAGATCACCAGAAGCTCACCGGAAGAAACCTAGACTAATCAGACTTAATTTGCTTAGTGTATGCCTTAAGAATTATAGTTAGTGCTAATTAGGATTTGGTTTAGGAGGTAATCCCACTAACTTAGTTAGGGGCAAACTGGACCCATAATTAGATTGGTTTTAGTCAAATTCAAGGCCCAACTAAGTTGTTGGACCCTGCTTGGCGATGGCACTACTAGACTGGGGTAGTGGAATTGCCTAGGGAATGGTCTCTCAAGTGGTCTGAGCGGTGGAACTACCCAGATTGGGTGATGGTACCACCGATAGTTATTACCTGTCAGGTGGTGGTACTTGCCTATCAGGCGATAGTACTGTTAGAGCTTAGTATTCAAGACTCTGTTAGGTAGTGGTACCACCCATTATTAGAGTATTAGACGATGGTACCGCCAATACCCCGAAAATCCTAGATGAGATACTGTTTGATTCCAATTTTGAAGCCATTAGGATCTATAAATACCCCATCCTTTTCTATATGAAAATGTAACAAAGTTCAAACAAAGTGTGAAAAAAAACTTAAGTGTTGGGGTGTTAAAAGTGTTATAAAAGTAAGAAGAGTCTTCTTCCCTCTCTTTAGCTTTGTAATCATCTAAAAAGATGTGTGAGGCTTGTAAGTGTTATCTCATAAACCCATAAAAAGAAGAAAGTACTATAAAGAGGTGGTTAGTCTTTGCCTATTAAAGGAAGACCATTAGTGGACACCAATGACTTTGATGGAGGAGGAATCAGAAGTGGATGTAAGTCACAATGACTAAACCACTATAAAATCTGATGTGTTAATTACTTACTGCTTAATCTCTTTACTGTATTTAACTTTACTTTATTACAAACTATCCAATCCCCTCATCTCTACTTATTTAAGAAAAACGAAATGGTTTTCATTGGAATCGAATTTTATCGTATAGAGATTTCAAATTGACGTAATTTTTTCGTTGCACTAATTTGCCCCCCCTCTCTTAGTGCCACTCTTGATCCTAACATGAATGACCTTGACCAATGATTTATCTAAGTAATAACACATGAGACATTCCTCTTATAACACCGAGAGTAAATGATCCTCTATCAATATTCAATAGTCCTCGTAAGGTTGGTTGTCACTTCCGATGATCAACTGTGTTAGATCTAAATCTGGAACCTCTAGACCTATAAGTTTAGTATCAAAAAGTGGAGTACTCATATATGATATCCTTGGTGTCTCAAGTCTAAGGATCAAATACACCACTAGGACTACGAAATCACTATCTAATAATAAGAAATCATCAACCATCCAGCATTCCATGAGTGGATCAATCGGTGAACTCATTCTCCTATGAGCATATGCATTGTATCCCTAGTATCCTCACATGAGCAACTATGAGACTAGCTATCTCCATCATATATATAGGTATATAGTACACCAGTCTATACGGTTATTTAGATATCCCTTTCGAGCAACCTATGATTGGGATTATTTAAGATCTGTGTTTAAAGACAAATCGGTCTTTTTATCGTGATCTTATCATAATCAGATTCCCATTGCATTGATCCATGGGCATCACAATGTATTCATGGAACAAGCAATATAAAGTGATAAAATGTCAAATAATATAAGAAGAAAGAATGCATATTATGCCACATGTGCCATCACTTATGTGATTAGCTTGCGAGGCACCTATGACTAGTACATTGAGCCTAAATCAAGCTAATTTAGACCTATTCGAAGGCTTATTCAATGACCCATAATTGAGTCAGGCCATGGCACCGCTAGACTAGGCAGTGGAACCACCTATGAGCTAGAACGTATGAAGTGTACATTTTTTGAAAAACCCAATGGTAGTATCGCTAATGTCAAGTGATATTACCCAAACTGGCGATGGTACCACCTAAACTAGCAATAGTACTATTTGTACATAGTCTTCTAGGATATCAAGATGTAGTATCGCCCAAATTGGGCGATGTTACTACTAGTGCTCAGTGTTGTAAGTAGTGGTACCGCCTAGCACTAGCGGTAGTACCGCCAAGAACTTGAAAACCCAAGGATGAGACTTTTTTACTTTATTTTTGAAGTCATTTGAGGTTTATAAATATCCCACTCATTCTTGCTTGAGATAGTAAAAAAAGTGAATGAAAATGCTTGTGATTTTAAGTTGTAAACTTTGAAAAGTATTGAGTGTTCCCCTCCTTCTCTTTAAAGTTTAGAGCTCATTTTAAGGGAGGTGTGAGACTTGTAAATGTTCTCTGCTAAATATATGAAAAGGAGAAAGAATTGTAGGGTGGTTAATCTTCGCCTATTGAAAGAAGATCGTTAGTAAAAGCCGATTGTCTCGACATAGGAGGAATTGAGAGTGGACATAGGTCGCGATGACTGAACTACTATGAATTTGATGTGCATTTTCTTTTATACTCTTCATTGCTATTACTTTTTAATTTAATTGCTTATTATACTTACTCATATTCTAAATCAAGCATAGTTTTGATATTGATTTCGAATTTTCAAACCGAGGTTTTCTCGAAATCACTAATTCACCACCCCCTCTTTTTAGTGGCTTTATGATTCTAATATTAATAATTCTATGAATTCTTCAATAGGAAAATTATTTAAATTATTTGTCATTTGCTTCTTGAACAGCAGTTACCTTTAGATCTCAAATTTTTTTGGAAGATATTATAAAATTTTATTAATAAGTTCAAGATTAGTTATAACTTTTACAAAGAGTTCTTAAACCATTGACAATATTCGTAAAATGAGTATATATTTTACTAATGGTTTCGCTTTGCTTCATTTTGAACAATTTATAACTATGCACTAAAAGATTAATCTTATATTCTTTAACTCTACTTATGTCTACATATATAAATTTAAATGTATGCCAAATATCATCTACAGTTTTACATATAAAAATATGATTAAATTCATTTTTATCTAAAGTATAAAATAAAGTGTTCATAACTTTAGTATTTAAAGAAAATATTTTCTTCTCAAAATAATTTCATTCATTCATTGGTTTAGAGGGTTTTTGAAACTAAATTCAATAATATTCCATAAATTAAAATCCGTAGAAAATAAAAAAATTCTCATTTATATTTTTCAATACGTGTAGTCCGTCCCATTGAATATAAGAATATGAGTGATGGAGTGACACTCTTGATTACCAAAAAAAGTTATTTAATCTCTCTTGGGTGTTAAACCAAATGAGAGAACTTGGCTTTGATATCAAATGTTAGGATCGTAAAAGGGATGAGCAGGGGATTAGTGCTTTCGAAATAAAAAACCGATTAAATTTTTTTTTTTGATCAAACCCATATTGAAAATATATTTAACTTGGAATGTGAGTAAAAATATTGAGCAACTAAATCGGTAAGTAATTAGAATGAAAATCATATAGGAAATGCAAACTAGATTTATAGTAGTTCCAATTGTCCTGATATATGTTTAGTTTTGATTTTTTTTCACTCGAGATCATCGGCTTTCACTATCGATTTTCTTTTCAATAGGTAAAGAATAACTATTCTTGTTACAATCCTTTCTCATTTTCATAAGCTCAAGAGAGAATCTTTATACTAGACCTCGCTCCTTTAAAAAGACTTCTAAATTGTAGGAGGAAGAGACTCGACACTTTAAAGATTATAATTTTTTTTTTCTCAAGAATTTTTTCCTCTTTCTTCTATTTTTCTTGTTATCCCAAATAAGAATAAATGAGGTATTTGTAAGCTTCAAAAATAGAGTCAAAATTTTAATTCCTCTGATTTTCGAGGGATTTACCTTTCCATGCTTTCAAAAAATCTATAGGCCCAATGAATTCTCCTACTTCAATTAATTTATTTTTCTATAATCTTAATCGATTTCATCATAAAAGTTTAAAATTCAACAAATATTAGTATGGATTTCATGATTGACTTACCAAAAATTTAAATAGGTATAAATTCTATCATTATTAGTGCAAATCAAATTTCCAAAATGGCATATTGCATTTCTTAAAAAAATACCATGGATGTTTTTTATATTACTAATCTTTATTTTTATAAAGTGGTCAAACTTTATAGAATCCCTAAATCTATCACATAAAATACATCAGATAGAGATATTAAATTTTTTAATTAGTTTTGAAAGAGTTGACGAAAGAAATTTAACACATGAGATTGTTAACAGAACCTGGGGTAATATGCTATGATGTAAAAAGTTCAAAATATTGAAATTTCATGCTTTATCAGGTTGAATTGGCTTATAACTCTATGATTAATCGTTGTACTGATAAGTGTCTATTTGAGATTGTTTAATCATTCTATCCGAATTACTTTTATTAAGTCAAAAGAGAGAGGATTTTGCCATTATCATAATAAAAATTCATTAAGAAGTAAATAAAAACTAGAAGCTAATAACCAAGTTTACAAAGAAAAAGGTAACAAGTATTACCGTGTGAAGATCTTTGAAGAAGGATATCTGGGTCTTTTTCCAATAAACACTTATAATAAACTCATAGAAGAAAATTAATTTTTGTTCTCATGAGAATTAATAACAATGCTTATAAGATTTAACTTCCTCCTGACATTCACACCCATTTGAAATTTAACATCTAGGATTTATTAGTTTATCATGAAAATAATGACAATAACTTATGAATAAATTCTTTTTTACTTGAGGAGGATAATACAAATTATGATTTATTAATTAGGGTTGAAGCATTAAATGTACAAAAGATCTATAAAAGGGGAGAGAAGAAAAACTGACGAGACATTCTAGTTTTTAAAATTTTATTAGATTTTTATATTTTAAAATACAAGTTATTAGGTATCTCTTAAAAAATGTTCTTATTTGTTCTCTCTCTCTTCCTTTTGTTGCACATCGTATCCATAGGTAAACTTTGTTAGTTTGTTTAATTGTAGCTTGTATGTTTTCGCAATATATGAAGATTCGTTGAGAATACAATGTGAAAACTATATGAGAATACAATTTATTGAGAATACAATATGATATAACCCAGCCAAATATGATTATTATTATCAATGTGAGAGAGAGAGAGAGAGAGAGGTAGCGGGAGAGAGAGAATGGCATATAATACGTCTAAATACATGTATAAATAAATAAATAATATATATATTTATATTTATGGACAACCAGTGATCAATCTCAGACGCTCATCTAAAATAGATACCACCTCTATGATTTGGCTATGAGATCTGGCTTTTGGATCCGATCCATTAACCTCACAAGTCGGATGTATTTGATATGAATCCGATACCCCGTTCCAATACGTAGGGCAGGAATCGACTCAACATCCCATCATTTTCGGATCCTATGTAGATCCGATCCGACTTCGACCTGTTAAGTCCAGATCCACGCTCGTGGTGAGTTTTCGCGTGTGGCGGGCGATTCAGCAGATCGGTAGATCGATCTCATCGAGAGAGAGGGAGAAGGATGGGCGGCGGCGGGGATCACGGTGGGAGCACGACGTACAAGGGCTTCACCATCCACCACCCGAAGCGGTGGCACGTTGTCACCGGGAAGGGCCTCTGCGCCATCATGTGGTAATCTTACCTTGAACCCTAACTCTCCAAACTCCTCCTTTTGATCTGTCAATCGAGATGGTTACCGGAGAGGGTGCAGATGTTTCTCTCAAGAAAGGGTGTATATTTTTCTCTTGTAAGTACTGGGGTTCTGATCTGGTAAGATTAGATGCTAATCCGTGGGGAACCCCTAAATGGTGGTCATTGCTGTCCTCGATCTAACAGTCAGTCTGTCTTAGGCCGTATTCCGGGATCTATGGTCTAATTTTTAATCTTGATACATAGATCGTACAGACTAACCAAAAATTCCTCCCTTCTACACCTCGAATTTAAGCTATCCTTTTGGCTTGCTCTCGTCTCAGGTAACAGTTTGCTTCCATCATTTTATCTGAAGGAGAATCAGGAATCACAATAAAAATTAGTTTTTTAAAATTTATGATCGATCTATTTCTGAAGAACATTTGATTGGTTCTGTTGGTCCGTGTGGTTTTCCATCTGTCACAGTTGACTGGGACTTTGTCACGACCTACAAATGGCATCGTTAGGATCACAGAAAGTTGGTCTCGGATGATGCCTATTTTATGACAACTCCTTTTCTGATTACTGATCAATTAGCTTTTCTATACTGCTTGAGTGGTTATCATTTTTGTCCTAACACAAAACCCTTGGTCACTTATCTGAGTTGTCATTTGTATCATAGTTGGTTTCCAGCAATAATTGGGGTTAACATATCACCAGTAGATATATAAAAGCACTTTACATAATTTGTTTTTTAATGTCAGATCTTGTCCAATTTTTGGGGCTTAAAATAACATGATATAGTGAAGTTTTTGAATGATGATTTACATTCTAGTTTAAACTTAATGTATGGGCATAGTGATATTTTTTAAGATAAGCTATTGCAACATCACTTCTGAATGTGGCCTGTAAGCAAGGCAGTAACACGATTGACTGCCTTGTATAAGCTCTATGCAAAGCCATTAAATGTTGAATGTTGCAGCTTTAGGACTTGAAATTGGTTTCCTTCCCTAGAGCCTTCTAATCTTTGTAGCTGTTTTCCTTGTACACACCATCCTTTAGGGTTCCATCCTTTGAAATCAATCGGACCTTTGGCTTGATGGACTCGGGCCAGGATTTCGATTGAGTTCAATCAGCTCTGTGACATGGTTTCCTGAGAAAACTGCTGAACAATTTGCACAATACTAGTTCTACAAGGGGACTGCCCTTACTGTGTTTACTATGTTCCTTGACTCGAGTACAGCCAAGTGTTTGGAAGTTGTCTGGAAAGTTCAGGTAGCTTAATTGAGGAGGATGAACAATGGCCATCTCCTTGTCTAGGTCTGGAAGATCCAAGCCACACCTTGTGTGTTTTGATGGAAGGTGACACGGGGTGGTTGCAAACCAATCACCTGGTTGTATATTAGTCAATTTATTCTCAAAATCAGTGTAATGTCTATCACAAGGTCATGTTCTCATTCACTGCTTGGAGGTCATCCATTTGGAATGCAGCTAATATGTGTCACTGAGTGCTTGTAGATAGCAAGTGTACAATAGCATGTGCATCCCCTGTATATGCCATTGAGCCAAAAGAAATAGATTTGTATTAAATGAAGAATTGTTTCCAACATAGTGACAATGGTGACACTTGTACATAGCAAGTATACAATAGCATGTGTGCCCTGTATTTGCCATTTAGTCAAAAAAATAGATCATATTGTGAAGAATTTTTTTCAACATTGTGACAATGGTGACCCATTTGCAGATTTTTTTTTTCTATTTGCAGGTTCTGGATACTTTACAGGGCTAAGCAGGATGGTCCAGTAGTGTTGGTAAGTTCATTTATCAGAATATTAACATATCCACTGATTTTTGGTTCTTTTTTCTATCTAAATATATATTATGGTACCAATACTATCTTCATAGGGTTGGCGTCATCCTTGGGAAGGACATGGCGACCACTCTCATGGCCATGGACATGAACATGAGGTACTACTGTGCAACTTACTCCTTAAGTTTGTTTGATTCTTCTGTTTTACTTGGGCATGTTTCATTATCCTGCTTGTGCCCTTTGGGACAGAACCGTTATATGCCTTCTACCTGGTTATCCTAGCATATAACAGATGTAGCACCTATAATGAAAAAGTCCTATTTGAATAAAGTTTACATGCTTTTCTTTTATGTGAGCATAGACATTTTCATGGATCAAATTTAGCTCATCACTTCATATTTACATAATTTGCACAATTGGACTATTAATTTTGATCAAGCATTTTGTACAGTTACTATGTGCATAAATTTATTTCAAACTTCCTCACACTTGAAGAATGAAAATTTCTGCTGATACTATTTGAGGAAATGGCCTGCCTTATCTATTATAAATTTTAGGAGAGAGATTGCAGGTAGAGATTGGAAAGTAGGAAATAAAAGGGAAGCAGTAAACCATATTAAATATCATCTCCTGACAAGTGATTTTCCCATCCCTTGTGCAGTATGAGATCTTGAGCAAACCTCATGGTTTTGGCCATCATTCATTCTTTAATTATACTCGAGTTGTTCCTCCCTGCACCGAAGCATGAAGTGTACACATATGTGCCATTTGCTAAATTCAGAGCAATAGTATGCAGGTGCATATTCGGAATAAGGGTTATGGACCTTGTGAGTTATGCTCCATCCATCTGATAAATCATTACATATCATGAAGATATGATCGATATCCTCAATGACGGTAGTCACAAGAAAGGAGAGGGTAAGTGGAGTCTGCTTGATATTATGGACCTTGCTAAATATGCTCCATCCATAATGATAAATAAGAACATGTGCAGAAGATATGAACAATATCCTCACTATCCCAGTCCTGTTGTTTTCTTAGGAAGACTTATGTATTAGGAAGACTGGTTGGGTATGATTGACTGTAAGTCCATGTAACATGATGATATGATGTAGGTGGTAGTCAATTAAGTTGCATTATGGAATGTGGCCATATAGAAGATCTAGATAACATGAGTAAATATCTGGAAGGCATTCCATAGGATGTGGTTTGATTACCCATCTTTACAAAATTGTGTTGCAGATGCATTGTTCATGATGATTGATGCAAGGGTAAAATCATCCATGTAACAGGATGATATTATGTAGGTGGTAGACAATTAAGTTGCATCATGGAATGTGGCCATATGGAAGAGCTAGACAACGTTAGTAAATATCTGGAAGGCATTCTATAGGATGTGGTTTGATTACCCATCTTCACAAAATTGTGTTGCAGATGCATTGTTCATGACAATTGATGCAAGTGGTAAAATCATCAAGGGTAAATTAGATGTCTTGCCAAATGGTGGACCAGTGTCCGTATGTAAATGCATTCTTCCATTGGACCCTTACAAAAAATATGCTGAGTGTTCTCCATGGGAATTTTTTCTATGTATAGTACCACCAAGGTCTGCCATACCGAAGCGTACGGTCCGTACCGGGCGGTATGTACTAGTCCGATAGGTTACCGGTACGTGGACTGTCCGGTACTGCTATAGTGCTACAGTATTATACTGTAGCACTGCTACAGTATGAAAAAAATAAAATTGTTCGGTACACTAGGGTGTACCGCTCGGTATGCCCTGATGTATCGTCTAGTACACCGGTACCGTACCGTACCAAGCCCGGGTCGAAAAGTCGGTATAGTACGGTACAGCAAACCTTGACTACCATCATACTTTTTATTGATGGATGAAGTCATATTAGGATGGGAATTCATACTTGATGTGAAGTTAGATGAGACCGCAAAGTGGTTAATGGATACTCAATCCACCTGTCTGGTATAAGGCAACAATTATACTTGGATCATATCTGTAATTTTTGTTTTGCATTATATCCTTTGCTAGTTTAGTTCCTTTCTTTCTAGTCTGTTTTTAGTGCACTATAGGTATCTTTCTGGTTGATATGTTTTCACTTTGTATTTTCATGCTCATTTTAAACTATCTAGATTTGAATATTGATAAAATATAACGAAATCAGCTGTTTTCTTATACAATAAAGGGAGCTTCTTTCTTATGTTCCACATTTTTATGATCATGCTTGAAATATCTAATTTGAAGACTCAACGTTGGACTGTACCATGCAAGATTATCGAATTACATTACTTCATGTTGTTTACATATGCTTCATTTGGCTTGAATCGATGAGTTTATGCTAGAATTTGCTAAACCATGGTCAGAAGTATTTCTGGTTCTAAAATTATGGTATTTATCAATTTCAACTTTTACATCTTCTGCATATTGGATAACTTCCTTTGGTAAAATACTGGTGGTATTTCATTGACTAATTGGATAACTTCTTTTGGTAAGAACACCTAGCCGGTTGTTGACACTGGTAAAGAGTTATTGAAAATAATGTTTGTACCTCACCTGCTGCCGAACAGGAATCACATTAGGATCGCGGCCGTGACCATCAAGGGAGTCTCCAATCTGTTATGTTTAACAGATCAGTTTACTGAATAAATTTGGTTTGGGACATGTAGCAAACTTGAAGATGTTTATCCTGTTCGTTCTGCTATATACTGGACCAGTGGAATGTCATTGTACAAGTCAATGAACTATGACATCAACGCTACTGCAAGTACTTTAGCGTCTGCATATTTGTCCTGTGAAACTTTTTAATAATTGTTATTTTCTTAAATTACAGAAATCTCATTATTGTTGCCGAGATTGGAAGAGGAACATTTGATAAAAGTATAGATAAATATGATCGGGTCTGCAGGTTTTTATAAAGCTATTCAGTTGAACGAATGAATGAAATATCTCAAAGATGAGTTGAGCCTTGTTATAATATAAACCAATGCGCTTATCTATTGTCATGCATTTAGTTGATATTATTTAAGTCATGATTTAGTTTTACGGCAAAGTTACGGATTTGGTTAGAGTTATTTAAGTCATGATGTATTTTTGCATGAACTTTTTGGAGTTAGCTGAGATTGTTTAAGTTATGATGTATCTTTGCGATATACGTCTACAAAAAGGTTAGTTAATTTACAGGTTTTGTAGGATTTGTAAAAAGAGAAAGTTGATTAGTTTGAAAATGAACGATGTTTCGTTAAGAGGAAAATTTTATAAGTAATTTAGCATACATTTTAAGTGTAAGAGAAATTTTATAAGTAATTTAGTATACATTTTAAAAGGTAAAATGAATAGTTTGTGTATATCGATTTGATTAACATCAAACACTATCTCGAAGTCTCGTCCTCCACTCTGAGATTATTATGCTTTGTGACTATAGAAAACATGTCATGGTATATAAAAAATATTTTAAAATCATTTTGGGATAGTTTTGGGGGCGGATTCATCAGATTCCAAGCTCTTAAGTGATGCAAATAAGTGATCCAACTTCGCTTATTCTCGGTCATTGGCAGCTAAACTTACGTATGTCATCGAGCTTAGAAAGACCATCCAATTTGGAATTACTGACATTTTTTCGTTCACCAAGAGTGTACCCCGCATTCCTTTCGGGCACCAAAGTGGGAGGAGAGAACGCATTCCTTTCGGCCACCGAAGTGGAAGGAGAGGAGGGAGGGTTTTTGGGTACAAAGTCGCCGGAGTGCAGATTTATTTCTCATCTATAAGCACAGGAGGACAGAAGTTTCATGATAAAGCTGTTGATTAAATAAGAATTTTAGACAAACTAGGATACGGTTACCAGAACAAAGTTATATCCTCCTGTATTCAGGCTCCCTGCTTCCTCGAATAATGAGGCGGGTTGATTTTAGGGTGGTCTGCAAGCTGGTAGGAAATATGGAGCTCCTTTCTTTTTTGGTTACAACGGCACGGTCAAACACGTAACGAAGTGAACAGAAAAATCTACAGAAGGCGCGACGTCATCACACAAAAGAGATGAGAGAGAGAGAGGCGCTGGATCAGATCATCGGGAGATCGGAAGCGTGAGTGCACTTCGATCCGAGGATTTCTTTCGGAAGCGTGAATGGAGCATGTGTAGAGGGCGCGACGTCAGCACGAGAGGGAGAGGGGGTGGACCAGATCGTTGGGAGATCGGAAGCGTGAGTTCACCTCGATCCGACTATTTCTTTCTTTTTCGATAGCTTCTGACGATTCTTGAGTTCGTTCTTGTCGACTCCGTTTTCTCTGCCTCATTTGATGTTAAATCTTGAGATCGGAAGCGTGAGTTCACCTCGATCCGACGATTTCTTTCTTCTTCGATTGCTTCTGACGATTCTTGAGTTATTTTTGTCGGCTCCGTTTTCTCTGTTTCATGTGATGTTAAATCTAACTGCTCGGTGTGGATCTTAACCTCGTCTTACGCCTGTTTCGGTTTCCAGATTATTCTCCAATAAGAATGATCTGATTCATTCACAATACAGTTGTGGAGAGAGTTTTTTTGTGATGAAAGTGAAGTCTTTCGCCCTAAAACTTGTATTATCGATTGTTTTGATCTTTGGATAAGAGATGAGACTTTGACATCATCAAGTCTTTTTTATGGATTTCAGTGGTTCATTTAAATTCGACATTTAAGGGGGAAAAATAGCTTTTATTGGATAAGATCAACAAATAGTGAGTCAGCTTTGTGATGAAAGTGATCTGATTCTTTCACAATACAGTTGTGGAGAGAGTATTTTTGTGATGAAAGTGAAGTCTTTCGCCCTAAAACTTGTTTTGTCGATTGTTTTGATCTTTGGATAAGAGATGAGCCTTTGACATCATCAAGTCTTTTATGTGGATTTCAGTGGTTCATTTAAATTCGACATTTAAGGGGAAAAATAGTTTTTCTGGATAAGATCAACAAATAGTGAGTCAGCTTTGTCTCTCTCCATCACGGTCAGTGCCGCTATTGGAACACCTTGCAGTGGAAATAACGCCAATTGTATGTGTGGGGACCTACTTATTAGCATATGACCGTCTTAACCTAAAAGTTCAATTTTACGGTTTCCGAAACCCTTCCCAATCAGCTGGAATTACATGGATTATGAGTGTTGAGGCATGTTTCCTCAAATTCTCTTATCATTTCGTTGTTTTAGAGATTGTTTGTTTGATTTTTTGATCATTTGAGAAAAAGGATATCAAATTTGAGGCGGGTATTCTCCAAGATGACGTTTTCTTCCTCTTTGTCGGTTTCTTGTGGGGATCCCATCTTGGTTGGCGTCAAACCACTAATATTTCTAAAGAACAAGTTTTTCATGGGCAAGTTCTGGCAAAATTATGAAATCTTTTCTCTCTGAATCTAATTTTGGACTCATTCCCGCTGTTGTCTTGTTGGCAATATTGTCATCTTTATCGATTTAAATTCCTGGAACATAGCTACCATAATATATTGTGATTACATGTGGTGCTTGCTTTTTTCAGGTTTGGTTTAACTGATAGGTGTTGTCCTTTAGCTGCAGATATTTTCTTTTGATGAATGGAGTAAGATAAAATCTGGTTTGTACTTTGGTAAGTATATGTTTTCGTATTTTGTAATCAAACCTTTGATTTAGGAATTAGTTTTTATTTCCTTGTTTGCTATTGTGATTTAGGAAATATTAATTTTATCTTTTTGATTATCATTGTAAATTAGAAAATAATTAATTATTAAGCATTTCAAATAGAGTAATGTCATATTTGTTAGTATATTAAATAAAAAATTATATTAAATAAATATAAATTTTTTTTTTTTTTAATTAGAGGGCTCACCTTCTCCTATTTAGGAGGATGGATTCTCCATTCCTATTTAAGTGGAGGGAATTATATCCTCGCTAAGTCAAAGTCTAGCATTTGGAGGAACGAGGAATTGTATCTTATTGTGGATAGATAGGTTTTCCTATCTTTCTTGAAAAAAATAAAATTTTTTATTTTGATTCTTTTAAATGTTCAAATTTTATTTGTAGTTCGAAAATATTTATTAATTCTTGAAATGTTAAAATTTTTATTGTTGGATTAAAATATATTATCTAAAGTTTTTAAGATATTCTTTAGTCCCTTTTAAGGTTTAGAATTTTATTATTTGATTAGATTATGTTGAAATTATTCATACTATATGTATTGAATGTATGATATCTGATTTTTATTTGAATTAAGAATGTTATTTATTTGTATTAAAGATTATTTTTAAATCTTATCTTTTAATCTATTGTTATGTTTAATGTATTATTATTAATGGATATATGTTGTCATAATTCGAAATTGATGAAATTAGGTACGATTTGGGTTGAAATAACCTATAGGCTAGACCTAGTCAATAGGCCGGCCAGGCCCCACTCGTGGGTCAAGCCACAACCCATTGACTAGGCCCAATCGATAGATCAGGCCCAACTAGTAGGCTAGGCCCAACCAGCAGGCTAGGCCTTAGCCCGCAGGCTAGCTCAGCCTAGCCTAACATAGGCGATTACGTGCGACGCACATGACCAGTCCATGTGCCAGGGGCTAGCCCAGCATAGTGTGGTGCATGTACAATCATGTGTAATGGATATGATTAGTATATGGGTTGGCCCAACCTAGCCCAATATTATGTAATTGTTGGATTTGAGCCCAAATATTGATTGAACCAAACCAGATTTAATCAGTTAGGTTGATTTAGGGTGATTTCGAATTTGTTTGACTTATTCAAATATGTTTAACTTAAATTGAATCTAATCTAGTCCAAATTATATTAGTTTAGGGTGGTTCCAAACCAGTTAAATAAGAAATTATATCATTTTAGTTGGGTTTTAATTAAATCGAGTTCAATTAGATCGATTGAACTAGGGTTATAGTTAATTGAAGGCTAATTGGTATTATTTGATATTGATGATGTTTGAAAGAGATGTTTTGAATGTATTATTTCATTCCGATATAGACATGACTAGTACGAGGAACGTGTTCTCATTTTGGAAGGTGAGGGACACTACTCTTTCCGTTGTTAGGAGTGCGATATGAGTTTGTCTCCATTCACTGTTGGGAGAATACAAACTCATCCCGTAGGATAAAGCCTCTCCATCAGTTGTTGGGGGAGTGTTCCTTAAGGTAAATGATATTCACCAATGAGATGATTGATTTTTAATCATATATTTATTTTCAATTGATTTATAGGGGTTCTTAGCGTTACCAAAATTTCTTTGTTTTTGATTTTCAGAGTAGCCTCCCACTAGCACTAAATCGGATTCCAGTGAAGAGCGGACTTTTCTCTACCACTAGGTAGAGCCACTTGGATGTTTCTTCGAGTTAATATCACTAGGTTCTTCAATAAATACTTTTGACTTATACTTTGATGAATAAATGAATTGTAATAAATACTTACACGTTATGAATAAAGTGATGTTTATTTATTTGGTTATGAATGTACTTGTGGAAAGATGTGATCCTATAAAAAAAAAAAAATCTAGGATGTGACATCTTTTTATAGTAGTATGGTCTAGGGCCTGCTGCCCGAGGTGCTCGTCTCTTATCTTGATCAATGATCGTCTTTGTCCTATTAAAGGAGTAATTGAGCTAATTTGAGAGAACAGTGGTCCTATTGCTCGAGGTGCTCGTGATCGTAATGCCACTAGCTTATGCACTTGAAGATGTGTTCGAGCAATAACTTGGAATTTCCATGCATTGTAGAGCAAACCCAGTTCTTACATACACCTGTCACTAATTATGTGCCAACTTCTTTGACATGGTAGAATGCACCTCGTGCCCCAGCACTTGCCAATGGTCCAGATAGTGTACATGGAGTCTTCAATGCTGTTAGAGGTTACTTTAAGCGTTAGGGAGGAGCAAGATGGAGCTCCGTGGGGTGGAAATAATACTTTAGATCACATTAAGAGAGTGAGAACACTTATTTTTAAAGGAAAACCAAATGCAATCTTCGTTGAATGTTGGATCCGTCAAGTGGAGAAGACATTTGAAGTTATCAAATGTAGTGAAAATCTAAAGGTGTCTTTTGCTTCTTTCATTTTGGAAGGGAAGGCAAATACTTGATAGACCTCAAAAAGGAGGATGTTGGAGGCAGGAGACAATGAGGTGACTTGAGAACAGTTTAAGGATGCATTCTATGAGTAATTTTTTCCTGATTCAGTTCGTTTTGAGAAGCAACAAGAGTTCCTTAGCATCCACCAAGAAAGTAGGATCGTGATGGAATACGATCATTATTTCACTAAGCTGGCCCATTTCTCTCCACATAATGTGTTTAATGAATATCAAGGAGTTCGTCACTTTGAAAGGGGACTTCGTCCATCAATTAGAAAGTCCGTTGTTGTATTGATTTTACCAACATATGCTAAAGTACTAAATCGAGCTTTGATGGTGGAAAAATTAGATAATGAAGTGCAATAAGTAAAGGATTAAAAGGACCTTTTAGTATTGTATCATCTACGTATGAGGGATCACATTCGGGACCCTCAAAGCATCAATAGGCAGGAGCTCCCGGTAATTAAGTCATCATAATATGTTATTTCTTTATGAAGACTAATCAAGTTTCCACCTCATGCCCCATGGGATAGTGTATATGCTTTTATTATCAACAACCAAGGTACATGTTGAAGGACGGCCTATGGAAGCAACATCAACGTCGAGCTCCACCCGAAACAGTTAAACTACAACAGCCAGGATCTAGAGAGGGAGGTTAGGCGAGGGTTTATGCATTGACCTAACAAGATGCTGAAGCTTCGGGATTTATTATTAAAGGTATTATCACACTCTGTGATATGCCTGCTTCTATGCTTATAGATTCTGGTTTTACGCATTCTTTTATATTACCTTATTTTGTTATGAGATTGCATAAGAATCCAAGGACAATAAATAATGTGTTAATGATAGCAACACTAGTTGGAAACTCTCTGATAGCTAATCAGATATTTAAAAACTGTATTATTACTATGGAAAGTCATGATTTGCTAGTAGATCTTATTCTACTAGAGTTCCAAGATTTCGATGCTATCTTGGGTATGAATTGACTTTCATCATACTATGCAAGTGCTAATTATTTCTAAAAGAGTATTACTTTCTCACCTCTAGATCAACTACCTTTTCAGTTTATTGGGATTCAAGAAAAGCTCCCTCATATTATTTTAGCTTTGAGTGCTACTCAACTATTACTGAAAGGATGTTAGGGGTAATTGGCCTTTATTTCTGGAGAAGAATCTAAGAAGCCAGTATTAAAGAATATCCCTATTGTATGGGATTTTCTAGATTTTTCCTTAAGATCTGCTTGGACTACCACTAGATAGGCAGATTAAATTTATAATTGATCTTCTACCTTGGCACTATACCTATTTCTAAACCCCCTTATAGAATGACACCAATTGAGCTAGAGGAGTTAAAGAAACAGATCCAGGATCTTTTGAACAAGGGTTTTATTTGACCCAGTGTATTACCTTGGGGTTCACCTGTCTTGTTTGTGAAGAAGAAAGATGAATCTATACGGCTATGTATCAATTATAAATAGCTTAACCAAGTGACTATAAAGAATAAATATCTCATTCCTCGAATAGAAGACCTATTTGATCAACTTCAAGGTACTTAGGTATACTCAAAGATTAATTTGTGATCCAATTATCATCAATTAAAGATAAGAGAAGGAGATATATAGAAATCTGATTTCAGAACACGATATGGTCATTACAAATTCTTAGTAATGCCTTTCGGACTTGCAAATGCATCGGCTATCGTCATGGATCTCATGAATAGGGTGTTTTACACTTATCTTGATAAATTTGTAATTGTGTTCATTAATGACATCTTGATCTATTCCAAAAGTAGGACGGAACATGAACACCATCTCAAGATAGTTTTGAAAGTTCTAAAACAAGAAAAACTTTATGTAAAATTGAGTAAGTGCAATTTTTGGCTCAATGAAGTTATGTTTCTTGGTTATGTAATTTTAGGTGCTAGTATATCTGTTGGCCCCCAAAAGATTGAAGCTATGATAAATTGGAAGTAACTTTCTAATGTTTTAGAGATTAGAAGCTTCTTGGGTTTAGTTGGATATTATAGAAGATTCGTAGAAGGTTTTTCAAAAATAACAACACCCTTAACTAGGTTGATGCAGAAGAATATAAAGTTCGTGTGGGATGATAAATTTTAACGAAGTTTTCAAGAATTGAAGGAAGAATTAACCAGTGCTCCTATCTTAGTGATTCCTTCAGGAGGGGAAGGTTTTGTAGTGTATAGTGATGGATCACTTCGGGTTGTGTTCTAATGCAAATGAGAGGGTAGTTGCTTATGCATCTAGACAATTAAAGTCTTATAAGAAGAACTATCCTACTCATGACTTAGAGCTAGTAGTTATTATTTTTGCACTGAAAATTTGGAGATATTATCTCTATGGACAAACTTTTAGAATCTTTGCAGATCATAAGAGTCTCAATTATATCTTCACACAGAAGGATTTAAATATAAGACAAAGAAGATGGTTGAACTTTCTAAAAGATTATGATTTTAATATCAACTACCATCATGCGAGGCTAATGTAGTCGCTAATACCTTAAGCAGAAATACTTCAAGTCTTATAGCTTATATGAATATTCAATGAAATTTTATGATGGTAGAGTTGGTACATTTGAAACTAGAACTTTTATTTGAGACAAAAATATTTTCTAGCATGCTTGATGGCACAATCATATTTGGTGGAAAGGATTAAAGAAGGTCAGAAGGAATGCATATCTTCAGATGATAGCTAAGGAGATAGCTCAGGGATCTAAACCTGAGTTCCTCGAAGCCGAAGATGGTTTGTTACATTCTACAATCGATTTTGTGTTCCCAAAAGTTATTTAGTAAAGATGCAATTTTTGAAGGAGGCCCACAGATTAAAATTTAATATCCATCCCAAGACTACCAAGATGTATTGGGATTTATGCCAAAACTACCAGTGGCATGATATGAAAAGAGATATAGCAGTATTTGTCTCTAAATAAATGTCTAATCTAGTTGCACCTGAAGGCAGAACATCAAGTTTCACAGGAAAATTATAAAAGCCTTGAATTCCTAAATGAAAGTGGGAGTAGGTCACTATGGATTTTGTGACAGGACTAACCAAAACTACGAAAGGACATAATGTAATTTGGGTAGTAGTGGACATATTTATTAAATCTGCTCACTTTCTCCCTGTTAACAAGAAGTATTCATTCGATAAACTAGCAAGCCTATTTATTAAAAAGATTATTTGATATCATGGGGTGTTAATTAGCATTACCTCGGATAGAGATCCAAGGTTTATTTCTAGGTTTTGGGGAAATCTATAAAAATCTTTAGGCACACAATTAAAATTTAGTATAGCTTTTCATCTGCTAACTGATGACCAATCTGAGAGAACAAAACAAACTCTTGAAAATCTCTTAAGAGCTTATGCCTTGGACTTTGGTGGAAGTTGGGATATGTACTTGCACCTAATTAAGTTTGCTTACAATAATAGTTATCACTCTAGTATACAGATGGCTCCATTTGAAGCTCTTTATAGAGAAAGTGCAGATCACCTGTGTATTGGGATGAGGTGGGGGAACGGAAGCTTTTGGGACCTCAATTAATTTAAAGAGATGCTGATGATATTCGAATCATATGTTAGAGATTATTAGTAGCTCAAAGTCGCCAGAAAAGTTATGCGAAGAGATTTGGAGTTTAAAATTAGTGATCACGTCTTCTTGAAGGTGTCACCAACCATGGGAGTCATGAAGTTTGGTTAAAGGGGTAAGTTAGCCCATAGATTTATTGGCCCATTTGAGATCTCACAAAAGGTTGGGCTTGTAGCATGTATATTGGTGCTCCTAGTGTTGGCTATCATCCATGATGTATTCCACATCTTTATACTCGGAGATATATCAGGGATCCATCTCATGTCATATCTTATCAACCTCTACAACTAAGAAATAATGTCACATTTGCAGAACAATTAACCCAGATCTTAGAAAGGAAAGAACATGTTTTAAGGAATAAAGTTTTACCTTTGATAAAGATCCGTTGACAGCACCATTCAGACAATGAGGCAACTTGGGAAAGAGAAGAAGATGTGCGAAAGCAGTAACCTTACCTTTTTTTTTAAGGTAAGTTAAATTTGAGGACCAAATTCCATTTAGGAGGGGAGAAATGTAATCAAATCTTCGATTTAAGAATTTGTTTTTATTTCCTTGCTTGCCATTGTGATTTAGGAAATATTAATTTTTATTTCTTTGATTACCATTATAAATTAGGAAACAACTATTAAGCATTTCAAATAGAGAGATGTCATATTTGTTAGTATATTAAATGAAAATTTATATTAAATAAATATAAAAATTAAAAAGAAAATTCTTAATTGGAGGGCTCATATCCTCCTATTTAAGAAGAGGGATTTCTCTCCTTCGTTCCTCGCCAAGCCAAGCCCAATGGTGGGAGAAATGAGGAGTTGATATCCTGCTGAGGAGAGGTAGGTTTCCTTGCCTTTCATGAAAAAAAGAAAAGCTTTTTTTTTTATTCCCCTAATATTGAAATTTTATTTGTAGTTCGAAAGTATTTATCAATCCTTTAAATATTAAAATTTTTATTGTTAGATTAAAATATATTATCTAAAGTTTTTAAGATATTCTTTAAAACCTTTTAAGGTTCAGAATTTTATTATTTGATTATATTACGTTGAAATTATTTATGTCGTATGTATTGAATGTATGATATCTGATTTTTATTTGAATTAAAAATGTTATTTTTTTATATTGAAGTATATCTTTTAATCTTATCTTTTAATATGTTGTTCTGTTAATTATATTATTATTAATGGATATATATTGTCATAATTTAAAATTGATGAAATTGGGTAGGATTTGGGTTGAAATAGCCCATAGGCTAGGCTTAATCAATAGGCCAGGTTCAATCAGCAGGCCAGGCCCAACCTACGGGTCAGGCCATAGTTTATTGACTAGGCCCAGTCAATAGACCAATTCCAGTTAGCAGGCCAAGCTCAACCTGCAAGTTAGGCCTTAACTCGTAGGCTACCTTAGCCTAGCCCAACATGGGCGGTCACGTGCGATGCACATACCAGTCCATGGGCCAAGGGCTAGCCTAGCCTGGTGTGGTGCATGCACAGTTATGTACAGTGCACATGACTAGTATATAGGCTAGCCCAACCTAGCCCAGTATTATGCAGTTGTTGGATTTGAGCCCAAACTTTGATTGAACCAAATCAGATTTGATCAGTTAGATCGATTCAGGGTGATTCTGAATTGGTTTTACTTATTCAAATATGTTTAACTTAAATTTAACCTAATCTAATCCAAATTATATTAGTCTAGGTTGGTTTCATACTAGTTATATAAGGATTAGAGATCGGTTCAATTGGGTTTTAGTTAAATCGAGTTCAATTAGATCGATTGAACTAGGGTTCAAGTCAATTGAGGGCTAATTGATATTATTTGACATTGATGATGTTTAAAAGAAATGTTTTAGATGTGTTATTTCACCCCGATATAGATATGACCAGTATGACATGTTGTTATTTTCCTGCTGAGGGCAGTAGGGCGATTTACTTCAGGGATTAACGGGATATCAGATATGACGGTTGGACAGTTCCTCCATCTGCTATTGGGAGGAACGTATTCCCACTTTGGCGGGTGAGGGATACCACTCCATCTGTTGTTGGAAGTGCGATATGAGTTTGCTTCCATCCGTTATTGGGAGAATACAAACTCATCCCATAGGATAAAGCCTCTCCGTCCGCTGTTGGGAGAGTGCTCCTTTGGGCATTTGATATATACCAACGGGATGATTGAATTTTGATCATATATTCATTTTCAGTTGATTTATAGGGTTTCTACTCAGCGTAGCTAAAATTTCTTTATTTTTTATTTTCAGAGTAGCCTCCCACCAGCACTAAATCAGATTCTAGCGAAGAGCAAACTTTCTTCTACCGCTAGGTAGTGCCATTTGGATGTTTCTTCGAGTTAACATCACTATGTTTTTTAATAAATACTTTTGACTTATTCTTTGACGAATAAATAAATCGTAATAAATGTTTATAAGTTATGAATAAAGTGATATTTATTTATTTGGCTCTGAATGTACTTGTAGAAAGATGTGATCTTGTAAAAAAAAAAAATTTCAGGATGTGACATACTTGCTTTTAGAAACTTGTAAACTATCCCTTTCCCTTGCCTCCAGTGTTGAACCCACTGATTTGTTTTTTTTTTCTTGTCGTTTTCATCCATCAGAACTCTTTTGTTGTATAAAACCTTCCAGGTGTTTCTATGTTGCATAATTGCATTCTTTGTTAGCCACCAGCTTCTTTGAAGATTGTCTGATGCTTATTTAACCTTTTCAAAGGGTTATTTTAAGTAAGTATCTCAGTTGGGTTGTTCATTGTTTTTGGTTGTTTACATTTTCCTTTTTTATCTGCTCTGTTTATCATATGAATGATCCTTTTTAGAATTTGTTCAACTAAATCTCCTGGTCTTAGATGTTACTGACCCCCCACTTGTCTATGTTCTCCTTGCTTTAACAGAAAAATGAGTGTGGAGAAGCAGAAGAAGTTCCTCACAGTTGCACCTTTCAAGTGTGTCTGGCGTGAGGAGCTGAGGTTTAAAGAGGCTGGGCGTGGTTGTGTTGCCTTTGAAGCTTTTGCTCAAAATGATGTGACTTTGGTGTTCAGGGAGCAAGTGGGGAGCCAACACTATCATTACAAAATGGATAACAATCCCAACTATACCATCATTTTCGGTAGTCATAGAAATCGAAGGCTAAAGATCGAAGCAAGTGGGAAGACTGTTGTAGACGTTGCTGGAGTGGGGTTATGTTCATCAGCATTTCAGAGCTATTGGATTAGCATATATGATGGGTTGATTAGCATTGGCAAAGGGAAGTATCCTTTTCAGAACCTTGTCTTTGAATGGCATGATTCAGAGCCTAATTTTAATGTGCAGTATATTGGTCTAAGCAGCTGGGATAAGCATGTTGGATACAGAAATATCAGTATCTTGCACATGCCATCACATCACAATGCCCTTTGGAGCCACATAGACTATAAAGATTATGAAGGAGAGGATGATGAGGATGATGGGCTGGAGAATGTGAATGACAATTTAGGAAAGTGGGGGCTTCTTAATTTTTTGGAGAACTGGGATCTAGCTGATGTCTTATTTGAAGTTGGTACAGAAAGAAAGGTTATTCCTGCACACAAGGTGATTTTGAGTTCTACTGGTGATTTCTCCTTGGGATCAACTGATGAAAATGTTATAGAACTACCTTCAACATCATATCCTGTTCTCCATGCCTTTTTGGAATTCATATATATTGGCCGGACTCAAGTATGTTATACAGCATTTAACGATATCTATATGTTTTCTCTCTTTGAGCAACATCCTTGCTGATTTTTCTTTTGTTGGGTTTTATAATTTGGCCTAGATTGTAGAATGGCAACTTGGCCCACTTCAGGAGTTGGGCTTACAATTTAAAGTTATAGCATTGGTTAACCAGTGCGAAGAAATTATGGATCGTTTTAGGAAGAACAAAAAATTGTTTGATTCTGGTAAGAAAGTTGAAATTATCAATCTGAGCTCCCAAGTTCGGCAATTTGGTATCTTTCCTTGCGAAGTTCGTCTTGACGTGGGAAAGCTGAAGCATTTTCTTGCTACTGGTGAGCATAGTGATATAAAGATACATATTGAAGATCATGGCCTTGTCGTGCAGTCGCACAAGCTCATTCTTAGTCTATGGAGTGCACCATTTGCAAAGGTGTGTGTATTCTTCTTGTCATACTGTACTGTACAATAAAGATACTTGAGCACATTTAGGTTCCTTGAAATGGTTTTGGCCCTATTCTCTTTTTCAATGGTTGAGCATCTGTCTCTTAGTTACATGCATATGTTGTGCTTGACAACCATTGATTTTCTTTTCTGTAATCTTAACCGATCACATTCCAGATGTTTACGAATGGGATGGTTGAAAGCAGTTCTTCAGACATATATTTAAAGGATGTTCCTGCAGAAGCATTTTGGGTTATGATACAGTTTATGTACAGCGGAGTACTTGAAATGGACATCACAGAAATGGGTCCTATACTAATTCCACTTCTTCTACTTGCTGACCAATTTGGCGTTTTTTATCTTCAGCGAGAATGCTGCAAACGAGTTATGGAATGTCTTTCAGAGGTATTCAGTCACTTGAATTTTCTTGTATAGTTGTGCATTTCTTTTGAATCTGATTGTTTATTCTTTCACCATCAAATTTCAATCTTCATAAGTTGTGAATAAGAGGAACATCAAGGTAATTTTCTAGTTCATACAAATCAGCTGCAAGATGTGCTAGTTTGCAATGGTTTAAGACAAAACAAGCAAAATGTTCATTTTTCCCATTTTTTGGAATAAATATGAAGAAATTGGATGTGTGTCCTGGACCAACTACACCCACTGGTTGCTGTTCAAAGTGAATTCTTTGTATATAGATTAAATTACTCTAAATGTTTTTAGTGACTTGTATAATAGTTTTCCAGTGAATTCACTAAATGTTTTTAGTGAATTCCTTGCACCATCCATGACATATGATAGTTTCCAGTGAAGCAACAATGCTAACTGTTCCAATCCTCTAAGATTACAGAAAGCATCTAATAGTGTATAAAGATTACTGAATAGATGATCAGAACTTTACTCGTCAAAGTCCGGTGACTTTTGAGAGTTGAATTCACGACTCCTGGTAATATATCATGACATTTATGATAGTTAATATGTCTGTCATCCGTTGAAATCAGTCTTTGATAAACAAGCTCATAAGAATCTGCTATAGTTGCTGTAGGGATAATGCATTTCAGCAGCACCATCATGATAAAATATAAGTATCCTACACTTATTTTATCTATCTGTATGTTCAATATCACGTGTTCCAACATGATGGTGTGGAATGTCACAGATGGGACCCCACTCTAATAGCTGTCTCTGGTGAAATGCAAGATCTTAATGCATCTCATGTGCATATATTATGCAGGTTTGGTGTTGTACTACTGGAACAAGCTCATCGATCAAGACTTATTTCTGTTTTGCAAATATAATGGACAAGGCTTCCGAAGATTTTGGAGAAGTTGCTAGATGCTTGTGTTGAAACTAATTTTTTGAAGTTTGTTGCAGGATATAGTGTGTACCATTTTACAAGCAGTTTCATCAATCCAATCATATAAACTCCTTGAAGAAACATGCAAGAGGAACTTTGCAATGCACTTCGATTATTGTACAACTGCCAGCACTGAGTTTGTGTTGTTAGATGAGGCGACCTTTAGGGAGATTCTTCTGGTAAGTTGCATTACGTCATTATTCAATCCCTCGTTAGAAATTGAATAGTATGTAGTTCCATTTACAGTTGACGTAACTGATCATCATGGCTTTCTATTGTTTTATTGGGCGTATGACCATTTGTAGAAAAGATGCACACAGCTTTATTGCATTGACATTTTTAATTCCATCATACCACTTTGGTGAATTATGTTTTGGGTTTGACCTGTACTGCTTATACGCTTTGTGGCTTACATTTAGAGAATGCCAATATTCTTAGTTCCATGTGGAAACTATAGTACTTTGGAGTATCTAAGGATAGATGTTTTGATAAAAACACCATGCATATTGTAAATTTAACACCATGGAATCTTTTCTTTTGTGTTGAGAAGAATAAAAAGTTAGCTAATAAGTGATCAGTCTTTTGTCTCATGGTTTCTGCTAGTTTCCTGGTGCTACATAAAGTTATAACATGAATGAAGACAAGTATATGGATAGATCTTGTAGCTTTGTGCTTGTGTGTGTTTGTGTGAGACAGAGAGAGAGAGAGAGAGAGGGAGGGAGGGAGGGACGAAGTGAGTTTCGTAAAAATTGCACTGATCTCACCTCCAATATTATGTGATTCTCAGCATGAGCATCTGTAACCTTTTCAGCTCTAGCAGTTAGGTTTTAAAAGAGGTGCAATCTAAATTATCATGGTAAATATAGTAAAACGAAATGTAATTTAGGAGATATTTGGTCCATGGTCAAATGGAAGCTTTTGGTTACGTTTATCATGGGTTTTGCAGCATGCTGATATGACTGTAACCTCAGAGGAGAAGGTTTTGGATGCAATATTACTATGGTGCATGCAAGCCTGTAAAGTCTTTGGTTGGGCTACAGTGGATGATCTCCTTATTTCTTCAACACCTGAACAAATTTTTGGAGAGAGGTTTCAATCAATTTTCTTGCTGCTACCATTTGTGCGATTTCCATTAATGCCATTATTTTTGCTTGAGAAGGTACGTTGTAAGGCTTTGCATCCAGAATGAATTTTGCTTCTGCTTGAGGTTTGAGGTTATCGAAATTTGATTGCACATACTGTCATGTAACACAGCTAGAAGACAGCAGGCTTAGCAACCAGATTCCCATGTTTGGAGACTTGGTGAGTCATTTATATAATTTTTTAATAAAAATTATGTTTCATGGTTCTAGTTGTCTTTGAAATAACTGTCTGATACAAAAGGTGAAGGAAGCCATTCAATATTCTGGTGGAATCAAGATGCCAGAAGTCAGTCAGAAGTGAGTTCCTTCATATATTTACATTTATGTATTTACTTTTTATTTTAAATCATATAGTTATTAAAGATTAATTAAAGTGGTATTCTTTCAGTATAAGATTTCAGCACAGACATTCTAGTTACAAGGAGCTCCAATACATATGTGATGGTGACAAAAATGGAGTAATATATTTTGCTGGGACATCATATGGGGAACATGCATGGGTAAATCCTGTTCTATCCAAGGCGAGTTTCTTAATTCTTCTCTATGGTGAATTTAAGTTTCTTTTTCATAAAATATGTTGAAAATTTCCGGCTTTGTCGTTGTTGTATGTTTGTCACATTGATTCATCTTAAATTCCAGAAAATCACTCTGACAGCCAGCAGCCCTGCTTCTAGGTACACAGACTCAAAGGCACTGGTATCAAGGACATACCAGGTAGTTTATGTGGTATCCATAAGATGAAACCTGAAAAGTCAAACTTACAACATTAACTTTTATATATTCTATAGGCCACCTCCTTTGCTGGACCCCGGATTGAAGATGGCCATAGTTCTGCATGGTGGATGGTTGACATTGGACATGATCACCAGGTACCTAGAAATCCTTTAACACTTTAATGTTTGCTCATCCTTTGATAACTTCTGAAAAGTTAGCCTAGATTGTTCTTGAAGAAGCTTGTGGGCTTGCTCTAATACCTAAACCTACTATCATTTTCAATAGTTCTTTGTTTCATAATTTTGGAACACCTATGACGAAAATAAGAAGCAGATTATGGAATATATTCTTGACCTTCTATTTTATTTTGAAACTTGAACTAATAATTCTTGGCTTTATGTTTATACGTACCTCAAGAGGCCAGAACATATTATTGCCCTGAGTCCTGGATCTATCTTAGAGTATGAATGAACCTAGATATTATTCTGCACCTTAGTTACTTGTCTGTGGCCATTGAATAAACCTATATTAAAGTATGCAAACATGGTTTGAAGTTAGGAAAGATGAAAAAATCAGCTGTAATAGCAAAATCAAGTAGACATTGGAGGTTCCAAAGGTGGCGAGAGACATTATGTTATGCATTATCTCAGACACAAATTAACAACAGACCTACAAGGACACTCAATTTTCTCAGATTGTTTATTTGCTTGTTTCACATCTGCATCTGTTTTCCACTTTGGTGAGATCCTCATCTTCTTGGCTGACCATTTTATTTTGTATTTTGGCACTAGATCATTCTCTGATAGCAATGACAATTTCGATGCTCCTTGCTGCCATGCATAAACTGAAACTGCATTTGGGACAACCACAAACATTAAAGCGTCAGCAAATGCAATTAACTCGACAGATAGAAACTCTAGAAACTGGAGAGCATCCACCATGGGCTCTATTTATGATTCTAACTGGAGAGCTCCACTAGTCATTCACTAATCCAGGCTAAAATTCTAGGAACTAAAATTGCCAATGTAGGTGTAAAAGCAGGAAGAACAAGCCCCTTGAAAGCCTTACTGAGATACTGTTTGTTGTTATAGTCTTAAATGCAGATGCATAATTTTATCTCTTGTATTAATCAAACTTTGAAATACTGTTCAGCTCATGTTCTTCCTGCTTTTCTGTGCCAGCTGATGTGCAATTATTACACCTTGAGGCAGGATGGCTCCTCAACATACATAAGATCCTGGGCTTTTCAGGTAATCCTTCTCCTTTATGGCTTTTCCGGTGTATCTTATTTCAGTGATGAAGACAGTTCATTGCATTTTTTTTCTGTGCCAGGGATCTGTGGATGGCAAAAATTGGACTAATCTGAGAGTTCACAACGATGACCAGACAATTTGTAGGTCTGGCCAGTTCGCATCATGGCCTGTAATTGGTCCTATGGCGCTGCTTCCGTTTAGGATTTTCCGAGTCATTTTGACTGGTCCAGCATCAGGTGATGCCAACGTTTGGAACCTTTGTATCTGCTTCATTGAGCTCTATGGCTACTTTATCTAACTGAAGTGGATTCCAGTGGCAAAAGCCATTTTGTTGCTTGATCATACGAAGTCCATCTGTGGTTGTACATACAAACAGAACAGAAGATGGAGATGTTGGCTGCCTGATATGCTTATCAGCTATGTCAAATTTTGTGTCAACTAATTTGCTTATCTTTCTGGATGATGTACGATGGAAATTTTTGCTCGGTTTATGATCTGTAATTCCTCCATGTCCAGTAAACCGATGTTCCTGATGGGACTACATGATACTAATATATTGTATGACTAATGTACCTGTATCACAAATGTAGTAGCTTTTATTAATTTGATTATTAGTATTTTACATGAAATAATTACTGTGTTTATGATACTTTGCAAGTAATGTAGATGGTGCATCAAGTTAAAAAATCCAGCATGATCTTTTGTCATTCCGAATCTTACCCGTAAATAACTCCACAAATAAATCTTATCTATATAGGATTCTTCAATTAGTATTCCGAATATAGTCAGGATACTTCAAATGGTATTTTTGAATCTATCTCAAATGATCCAAACTACAGGAACGTTGTTTTCTTTTTCTTTTCTTTATTGTTTCTGTTGTTAATAGCTTTTTTTGGTAAATTTTTAAATTATAACGAGACATTTAGATTATATCAAGAAGGTTGAAGTATGATATCCTAAACTAATTTGTGTGCGGCACAGTATCGTTGTTAACACAATTCTTAGGTTTCATGACGGATTTAGCATCTGTTGCCATGGGTTAAAATATTTTGATAGAAGCTTTTTGCACTGCTGCCTCCGTCAGACAAAGCTTGCACGACTTGGGATTTTTTTGATATTATTGCGTATACCCTATGAATCTCACACTTTTCCTTCTTTCTCTACCGTTATGGCAATTTATTAAACAAAAGTTGGGTGTTCAGTTCTTATTAACACGGCTGTTTGGATGAGTTGGGGAGCACATAATGAAATATTACATAGTCAATCTATGAGATTTTGATGATGAAATTTATTAATAAATTATTTGATTTAATCTATATGTTGAAAAAAATATGTAGGATTAACTATGATAATGGTAAGACATAAAGCAAATGTTGTGTCGGAGTCAAAATTGAAATTTCATTGGGGAGTTCGAGAGTTCGTTGGAAGTTTTGTTGGATTTAACCAAGAAGTCTAGGAGTCTACCAAAGAAACTCATCATAACTCGTCAAGAAGATCGTCGAAAAGTCCAGAAGCTTGCTGGAAGTCCGTTGGAATGTTACCGAGAGATCATCGGAAGTTCATTGGAAGATCATCAGAAGCTCGTCGAAAGAACAGTTGACATACCAGACCAAGATTGCATAGTACCTTAAATTATCATAGTTAGACCTTAAGTTGAGTTAGGATTGGGAGGTAATCCCACTAACTCAGTTAAGGGCTAATTGAGCTCTTAGTAGGGCTGAATTAGGCCGGTTGAATAACCCATTCAGCACTTGAAATCACGGCCAGTGGTAGCATTACCTGAGACTCAATCTCTCAAGTGCTAAGTGGTGGTACCGCCCAGACTGGGTGATGGTACCGTCGATAGTTAATGCTGTCAAGCGATGGTACGACCTTGTCAGACGGTGGTACCACCAAAGCTCGGTCTTCAAGCTCTGTAAAGCAATCGTACCATCCAGACTAAGCGATGGTACCACGTAGTGTCAGTCTGCAAGCGGTAGTACTGCCCAATAATGGAGGTGGTACCACCAGTACCCCGAAATCCAATGATGTGATGCTTTTTGGCTCAAATTCTAAAGCCATCAGGGCCTATAAATACCCCACCCTATTCTACGTAAAAGGGTATGAAAGTGTGAACAAAATATTAAAGTATTGGGGTGTGAAAGTGTTGTAAAAATGAAAAGAGTCATCATTTTCTAAGTATTGTGATTATTCAAGAGAGATGTGAGACTTGTAAGGGTTATCTCCTAAACCCGTGAAAAGAAGAAAGCACCATTGTAAAGATATGATTGATCTTCGCTTAAAGAAAGACCATTAGTAGACATCGATGACCTTGACGGAGGAGGAATCGGAAGTGAATGTAAGTCACAATAATCGAACCCCTATAAATTCTGGTGTGCTCATTTCTATTCTACTTTTTCATTACTTTCATTGCTTTCTAAGTTAATTGCTAGTTCATTTACTTTAAAGTCAAGTACAGGTTGATTTTCAATGAATGAATATTTTACAAAATCGACAAGTCTTTCCGCTCGACAAATTCACCCCCCCTCCCCCCCTCTTAGTGCCTCTCTTGATCCTAACAATTGATATTAGAGCAAGGTTACTCTCGATTTAGTTTAAAACCAAAGAGAGATGATATTTACCGGTAACCAAGAGGGTCACTCAATTACACATCTACCCATGTTCAATGGGATGGATTATATGTATTGGAAAAATAGGATGAAGATCTAAAATCTATGGATTTCGAGTAATGGAATATCATTAAAAACGGATTTCAAAAGTCTTCTCTTCCAACAAGCGAATGGAATGACTTGGAGAAGAAGACTTTCTCTTTAAATGCTAAAGCTATGAATGCTTTGCTTTGTGCTTTGGATAAAAACTAATTCAATCAAGTTTCTATTTGCGAAATGACTTATAACATTTAGCATATACTTGAAATCACACACGAAGGTACAAGTAGAGTTAAGGAGTAAAAAATCAATCTTTTGGTTCATAGTTATAAATTTTTTCACATGAAATCAAGTAAGATCATTGGAGACATGTACACCCGATTTACAGATGTTGTCTATGGTCTAAAAGCCCTTGGTAAAAGTTTTTCTAATGTTGAACTTGTTAATAAGATACTAAGATCCCTTCCAAAGAGTTGGGATCCTAAAGTAACTACTATTTAAGACGCAAATAATTTAAACAACTTGCCACTCGAAGAACTTATCGGATCCTTGATGACCTACGAAATGTCATACAATGTACATGAAGAACATGAGAACAACCTTTTAAAGAACAGGAAAGATTTAACATTTAGAACTCAAGAAGATCACTTAAAAGAAAACTTAAGTGACGACGATGATGATGATGATGATGACAACTTAGCACTTCTAACAAGAAATTTTAAAAAATTCATAAGAAGAAACAAAACTAAAAACAAAAATAAACTCAAAAAGGATCAAATCATTTGCTACGAATGTAAAAAGCCAAGGCACTTCAAAAGTGAATATACCCATGTGAAGAAGAAGCAACCAAAAAAGAAGAAAGCGCTTAAAGTAACTTAGGACGACTCAAGTGCATCCAAAAAAGAAGAACCAACCAACAAAGAGCAAGTTGCTAACTACGCATTAATGGTATGTGGCAACAATGTAAGTAACTCGATCGAAGCTTATTTATCTTTTGATGAATTATTAAGTGCTTTTCATGATTTATTTGATGAATATAAATTAGTTAGTAAAAATATAAACTATTAAAAAAAGAGCATGCTTCTTTTGTTAGTGATTTTGATAGATTAAAAATTGAGCATGATGATAGTTTAGCTCCTTACACAAAATGTGATGAATTAGAAATGCTTAAAAAGGAGAATTTGAACCTATATAAAACCTTAGAAAAATTTAAAATAGATAGCAAATCCTTAAACATGATCTTTGCAAGTAAGAATCATGTTCATAGAAGAGATGGAATCAGCTTTGTGAGTAACACTCATAAAAACCTAACTATCTTTGTTAAACGCCTAACTTTGCATGTTTCACTCTAAAACAAATGTAACTTTTGTTGCAAATTTGGACATGTTACTTATAAATGTCCATTTAAGAGATATAGTCCACACAAATTGATTTAGGTTCCGAAAGGAACTTTAAAGAACTCCATGCAAAATGATAAGTTAAGTCGATCGATTTTTGAGACACCCAAGGTCAAATGGGTACCTAAAAATTATATTTTTTTTCTAGAAATATTTACCATCACAAGCTAGGAGCAAGAGATGGTACCTTGATAATGGATGCTAAAGACACGTGACTAGAGATCTATCTCATTTCTCTAAGCTCACTAGCTTAGATGAAGGGTATGTCACCTTCGGAGACAACAACAAGGGTAAAATAATTGGCAACGGAATCATAGGTAACAAATCCAATATTTTGATTAAAGATGTGTTGTTAGTTGATGGATTTAAGCATAACATTTTAAGCATTAGTCAATTATATTATAAAAGATACGTGATTAGATTTGAATCTAATGCTTGCATTATTAAACAACTACATAAAACACCTCTATGATTGCCCTGAACCAAAATAATGTATATACTATTGACATTGATGATCTTTGTAATAAAATATGTTTTTCGGTTTTGAATAACATAGATGGAATCAGCTTTGTGAGTAACACTCATAAAAACCTAACTATCTTTGTTAAAGGCCTAACTTTGCATGTTTCACTCTAAAACAAATGTAACTTTTGTTGCAAATCTGGACATGTTACTTATAAATATCCATTTAAGAGATATAGTCCACACAAATTGATTTAGATTCCTAAAGGAACTTTAAAGAACTCCATGCAAAATGATAAGTTAAGTCGATCGATTTTTGAGACACCCAAGGTCAAATGGGTACCTAAAAATTATATTTTTTTTGTAGAAATATTTACCATCACAAGCTAGGAGCAAGAGATGGTACATTGATAATGGATGCTAAAGACACGTGACTAGAGATCTATCTCATTTCTCTAAGCTCACTAGCTTAGATGAAGGGTATGTCACCTTCGGAGACAACAACAACGGTAAAATAATTGGCAACGGAATCATAGGTAACAAATCCAATATTTTGATTAAAGATGTGTTGTTAGTTGATGGATTTAAGCATAACATTTTAAGCATTAGTCAATTATATTATAAAAGATACGTGATTAGATTTGAATCTAATGCTTGCATTATTAAACAACTACACAAAACACCTCTATGATTGCCCTGAACCAAAATAATGTATATACTATTGACATTGATGATCTTTGTAATAAAATATATTTTTCGGTTTTGAATAACATAGATGGAATCAGCTGTAACACTCATAAAAACCTAACTATCTTTGTTAAAGGCCTAACTTTGCATGTTTCACTCTAAAACAAATGTAACTTTTGTTACAAATTTGGACATGTTACTTATAAATGTCCATTTAAGAGATATAGTCCACACAAATTGATTTAGATTCCTAAAGGAACTTTAAAGAACTCCATGCAAAATGATAAGTTAAGTCGATCGATTTTTGAGACACCCAAGGTCAAATGGGTACCTAAAAATTATATTTTTTTTGTAGAAATATTTACCATCACAAGCTAGGAGCAAGAGATGGTACATTGATAATGGATGCTAAAGACACGTGACTAGAGATCTATCTCATTTCTCTAAGCTCACTAGCTTAGATGAAGGGTATGTCACCTTCGGAGACAACAACAACGGTAAAATAATTGGCAACGGAATCATAGGTAACAAATCCAATATTTTGATTAAAGATGTGTTGTTAGTTGATGAATTTAAGCATAATATTGTAAGCATTAGTCAATTATATTATAAAAGATACGTGATTAGATTTGAATCTAATGCTTGCATTATTAAACAACTACACAAAACACCTCTATGATTGCCCTGAACCAAAATAATGTATATACTATTGACATTGATGATCTTTGTAATAAAATATGTTTTTCGGTTTTGAATAACATAGATGGAATCAGCTTTGTGAGTAACACTCATAAAAACCTAACTATCTTTGTTAAAGGCCTAACTTTGCATGTTTCACTCTAAAATAAATGTAACTTTTGTTGCAAATTTGGACATGTTACTTATAAATGTCCATTTAAGAGATATAGTCCACATAAATTGATTTAGGTTCCTAAAGGAACAGTAAAGAACTCCATGCAAAATGATAAATTAAGTCGATCAATTTTTGAGACACCCAAGGTCAAATGGGTACCTAAAAATTATATTATTTTTATAGAAATATTTACCATCATAAGCTAGGAGCAAGAGATGGTACTTTGATAATGGATGCTCAAGACACGTGACTAGAGATCTATTTCATTTCTCTAAGCTCACTAGCTTAGATGAAGGGTATGTCACCTTCGGAGACAACAACAAGGGAAAAATAATTGGCAACGGAATCATAGGTAACAAATCCAATATTTTGATTAAAGATGTGTTGTTAGTTGATGGATTTAAGCATAATATTTTAAGCATTAGTCAATTATATTATAAAAGATACGTGATTAGATTTGAATCTAATGCTTGCATTATTAAACAACTACACAAAACACCTCTATGATTGCCCTGAACCAAAATAATGTATATACTATTGACATTGATGATCTTTGTAATAAAATATGTTTTTCGGTTTTGAATAACATAGATGGAATCAGCTTTGTGAGTAACACTCATAAAAAACTAACTATCTTTGTTAAAGGCCTAACTTTGCATGTTTCACTCTAAAATAAATGTAACTTTTGTTGCAAATTTGGACATGTTACTTATAAATGTCCATTTAAGAGATATAGTTCACACAAATTGATTTAGGTTCCTAAAGGAACTGTAAAGAACTCCATGCAAAATGATAAATTAAATCGATCGATTTTTGAGACACCCAAGGTCAAATGGGTACCTAAAAATTATATTTTTTTTGTAGAAATATTTACCATCACAAGCTAGGAGCAAGAGATGGTACTTTGATAATGGATGCTCAAGACACGTGACTAGAGATCTATCTCATTTCTCTAAGCTCACTAGCTTAGATGACGGGCATGTCACCTTCGGAGACAACAACAAGGGTAAAATAATTGGCAACGGAATCATAGGTAACAAATCCAATATTTTGATTAAAGATGTGTTGTTAGTTGATGGATTTAAGTATAATATTTTAAGCATTAGTCAATTATATTATAAAAGATACGTGATTAGATTTGAATATAATGCTTGCATTATTAAACAACTACACAACACCTCTATGATTGCCCTGAACCAAAATAATGTATATACTATTGACATTGATGATCTTTGTAATAAAATATATTTTTCGATTTTGAATAACAATGCTAAGCTTTGGCTTAGGAGATTAGGTCATGCTAGCATGAAACTAATCTCCTAAATCTCATCCAAAAAACTTGTAAGAGATATTCCTAATATTAGGTTTGTTAAAAATAATGTGTACAATACTTGTCAACTAGGAAAACAAATAAATGGTAGTTTCAAACCAAAGAATCAAATAAGCATCTTTATACCATTGCAATTGATCCATATAGATTTGTTTGGACCAATTGATATATTAAGCATAGAAGGTAGCAAATACACCTTTGTAATTGTCAATGATTATAGTAGATATATTTGGATATACTTCTTGGCACACAAAAGTGATTGCTTTAGGTTTTTTTTAAGTTTTATCAATTTGTTCAAAATGAAAAAGGCTTTATGATTTCATCAATTTAGAGAGATCATGGTGATGAATTTCAAAACCGTAATTGCTAAATTTTTTATGAATCTAATGGATACAACCATATTTTCTCTACTTCGAGAAATCCTCAAAAAAATATAGTAGTAGAAAGAAAAAATAGAAATTTACAAGAAATGACAAAAACTATGTTAAACGAACATAACTTACCCAAATATTTTTGGGTCAAAACTGTTAATACGACATGCTACATCATGAATAGGATTTTAGTAAGGCCATTACTTTCCAAAACTCCTTATGAATTATGGAATAATAAAAAACCTAATATTTTATATTTTAAAGTTTTTGATTGTAAATGTTTTATCTTGAATGAAAAAGATGCCTTAGAAAAGTTTAATGCAAAATCTAATGAAGGCATTTTTCTTAGTTATTCTTTTATTTCTAAAACATTTTATATCTTTAACAAAAGAACGTTGGTTATAAAAGAGTCTATTCATGTTGTCTTTAATGAAGTTTTCAAATTTAAGAAAAATAATTTTAATGATGATTTTAATTTTGATACTTTGAACTTGAATGAAACCCTTCCTCTAACTACCAACTTGGATGCATCTTCTTTTAAAACATCCTTACCCAAGAAATAGAAGTATATAGATACTCATCCTAAGGAACTAATCATAGGAGGCACATGAAAAGAGGTTCAAACCTGTTCTTCTCTTAAGAATTTTTGTGCTAATGCCATTTTTCTTTCTCAAATTGAACCTAATGATGCCTTGAAAGATGATTCATGGGCCATCGTAATACAACAAGAGTTGAACCAATTTGAGAGAAATGAGATGTGAGAGCTTATTCTAAGACCTGGTGACCATTTAGTTTTTGATACTAAATGGGTCTTTAGAAATAAGCAAAATGAATTTGGTATCATGGTTAGAAATAAGACTAGACTAGTGGCCAAGGGTTTCAACCAAGAAGAAGATATCAATTATGAAGAAACATGTGTTCCTATGGCAAGATTAGAAGCCATAAGGATACTCCTTGTCTATGATAGTAGTAATAATTTTAAGTTATTTCAAATGAATATCAAAAGTACTTTTCTTAATGACTTTATTTTTGAAAAAAAATATATTGAACAACCTTCTAGATTTGAGAATGATAGTTTTCTAAATCATGTGTTTTAGTTGACTAAAGCTCTCTATAGATTAAAACAAGCCCCTAGGGCTTGGTATGAGAGGCTTCGATAATTCTTTATTCAAAATAATTTTATGAAAGGCAAGGTCGATACTATACTGTTTATTAAATATTTTAAAAAAGATTTTCTTATTATCTAAATTTATGTTAATGATATTATTTTTGTGTCTTCAAGTAAATCTTTGTGTGAATCTTTTGCCAAAAGTATGAGTCAAGAATTTGAAATGAGCTTAATGAGTGAACTAACTTTCTTTTTATACTTACAAATTAAACAACTTAGTGATGATATTTTATTTAGTTAAATAAAATATGTATTAGACTTACTAAAACGGTTTAAAATAGATAGTTCAAAGGTTATCAATACTCCTATGAATACCTCCACTAAGTTAGACATTAACGAAAGTAGAGAAAGCTTTGATAAAAAAGCTTATAGGATATCATGTTTAGCATAGGACTTTGTGCTAGGTTTCAATCTAGTCCTAAGTTATCTCATCTTAAAGTAGTTAAAAGAATTCTTCGATATCTTAAAGGAACCATTAATATAGGATTATGGTATCCAAAATCTGAAAACTTTGAATTAATTACCTATGTTGATGCGAATTTTGCTAGATATAGAATAGATATAAAAAGCATATCTGGAACATATCAATTCTTAGGTTATGCACTTGTCTCTTAGTATTCCAAAAAATAAAACTCGGTTGCATTATCTACGACCGAAGCCGAATACATAGCGGCTTATGCATGTTGTGCACTAGTTGTATGGATGAAAAATAGATTAGAAGATTATAATATTCACCTTAAGAATATTCCCATAAAATGTGATAACACGAGTGCAATATGTTTAAAAAAAAATCCAATTCAATACTCTAGAACTAAACATATTGATATTATGCAGCATTTCATAAGAGATCATGTTAATAACCATGACATATTTTTAGAGTTTATTGATACAAAAAATCAATTAGTCGATATCTTTACAAAACCTTTAAATGAAGAATAATTTGATTTTATTAGAAGAGAGTTAGGGATGTTAAATTCTCCGAATGCATGAATTTGATGTATATCTTTTCCGAACTTTCTCAAATTTTTTTTAAAGCTTTCATGAAATTATTTCATTTCGTAAATAAGACTTTCATGAAATCCAGTATATCAATCTACTTGGTATTAAATTTATTTCATACAAACTTAATGATTTTTGATACATTTAGTCCCTTCACTCATGGAATTCCTTGACAAATGCATCTATCATGAATTTCACTATTGTGAATTTTTAAATGAGAAAAAAATTTGATTTATAAAGTTTTATTCATGGAATTCTTTTTTATCTTTTATATTATGCTCCTTTCCATTAATTCTTTCCTACTCTTCTCATAAAAGAAGAATTTTATAAATTTTTAGTGTGTGATGATCACTTGCAAAAATAGCAATTTGATTTCATATGGATATCTTGATCATTTTCATGAATCCCTTCTCTTTGTTAAAATTGAAGCATGATTTAATAAAACTCATCATTTCAAATTTGACTTGGTTCAAATCCTTTTATGAATTTGATTCTTAATGGATTTTTTTCTTACTCTTCTTCCTCTTCTTATTTTTATGACAAAGGAAGAAAGAAACTTGAACATCTAAAGAAGAACCAAAAAGCCTTTGTGCATCTAAAGTAAAAATGTTAGCTTATCCAAAAGAAGTTATAATGCAAAAACTTTATTTATGGCTTGGATTAATTGGTGTGAAACTTTCTTGAATTTTTAGTACACTCGCATTGTTGAATTGTTCTCCTTTTTGTTGATGACAAAGGGGGAGAAATGTGATAAAATGAAGACAAATTGGCTTTATGAATGTCTTAGATAAATGCACAAAATATATTGTATTGTAAATGATTGAATGTTTTGTGAATGTTTGAAATATGATTGGTATCGTCAAATATAAATACTTGGAAAAAATCAAATGTTTGCTTGAAATGTATCGTGCATGATTACTTGTAAGTATTTTATTCCTAGTACCATGCTTGATTTTGTTTCAAAATAATAAATGTCTATCATTATGAATCATCATTTTTATTGAAACTTGAATCTTGTAAAATTTCATATTTGAAATTTCTATCATTCATAAAAATTATGATTGTTTATTATCTTTCCACATTGGATTTGAAAATGGATGTCATGTCTTGACATCATTTTTAATGATAAATATATGATATCGTATTTTGAATCATAATAAGTATCATGATATGTATGTTGATAAGTTTAAATGAACATAACTTATCGATTTGATACTTGAATTCAATGACCTTGAATTCAAGAATGTTGTTTCTCAAGTATAGCATATAGATAGGGAGAGCTAAGGTTAACTCCGTCATCAATTGATTGTCATCATCAAAAAGGGGGAGATTGCTGAATCTCAAATTTTGATGATAAAATCAATTTGTAAATTATTTGATCTAATCTATATGTTCAGAAAAGTGTGTAGGATTAACTATGATAGTGGTAAGATATAAAGCAAATGTTATGCTGGAGTTAAGATCGAGATTTCATTGGGAGTTTGAGAGTTTATCGAAAGTTTGGACGTTCATCGGAAGTTCTGCCGAAATTGACAAAGACGTCTAGGAGCCTACTAAAGAAACACTCATCGGTACTCGCCAAGAAGATCGTCGAAAAGTCTAGGAGCTTACTAGGAGTTCGCTGGAACATTGTTGAGAGATCGTCAGAAGTTTATCAGAAGATCGTCAGAAGAATAATTGACATACCAGACCAAGATTGCTTAGTTAATATCTTAAATTATCGTAATTAGACCTTAAATTGAGTTAGGATTGAGAGGTAATCCTACTAACATAGTTAGGGGCCAATTAGACTCTTAATAACCGGCAATGGTACCGCGCAGGTTGAACTGGGCCGATTGAATAGCCCATTTAGTACTTGAAATCACGATCGACGATGTTACCACTAGGGTCGATAATGGCACCGCTTGGGACTTAGTCTCTCAAGTGCTCTAGGTGGTGGTACCACCCAGATTGGGCAATGGTACCGTTGGTAGTTATTGCTGTCAAGCGGTGGTACCGCTAGAGCTCAGTCTCCAAGCTCTATCAAGCGATTGTACCACCTAGACTGAGCGGTAGTACTGCTCAGTGTCAGTCTGCATGTGATAGTACTGTCCAATAATGGCGATGGTACCATCAGTACCCCGAAATTTGAGGATGTGATACTTTTTTGCTCCAATTCTAAAGTCATTGGGGCCTATAAATACCTCACACTTTTCTACATGAAAGGGTACGAAAGTATGAACAAAATATTAAAGTCTTGGGGTGTGAAATTGTTGTAAAAGTGAATATAGTCCTCCTCCTCCTTTTCTAAGTGTTGTGATCATTCAAGAGAGGTGTGAGACTTATAAGGGTTATCTCCTAAACTTGTGAAAATGAGAAAGTACTCTAAAGAGGTGGTTGGTCTTCGCCTATTGAAGGAAGACCATTAGTGGATACCGGTGACCTCGACGGAAGAGAAATCAAAAGTAGATATATGTCACAACGATCGAACCACTATAAATTTCGGTGTGCTCATTTCCATTATACTTTTTCATTATTACCATTGCTTTCTAAGTTAATTGTTAGTTCATTTACTTTAAAGTTAAGCACTTTTTGAGATTGATTTTTAACGAACGAATATTTTAGAAAATCAATGAGTTTTTTTACTGCACTAATTCACCCCCCCCTCTCCACCTCCACCTCCTCTTAGTGCCCTCTTGATCCTAACATCTCTCCCTCTTCGTTCTTTTCATAAGATTATCTTTTTTACGAAGGTTCATGATAATTTTATGCAATATATGGTTCTCATAGAGAGTGATGTCCTAAATTTGTTACATAGGATAAACCTTCAAAGGAATTATTTTTACTAATTGTGGTGATTCTATTGATATGCTTAGAGAAGGTGATGTTGGTTTCGTCGAGGGATGATACTAGTCATTGCCTGTTTACTTATTGTAGGCATGTCACAAGTTAGGGAATCCTCTTTTGTGAAGCTATAGCCATTACGGATAGACTTGGCCTATTTAGCATTGAATTCAATGTGTGTAAATTTCAATCGACTTATTGATACTCATGTCGTGGGAAAAAAAAATCCTTAGATTATATTAAATTATCTCTGAAAATTCTTAAAAACAGTCTCAAGTTTTCACTTTTTTTCCATTGAGCATCATCTTTTTTTACTTTATACACTAATAGTATTTTTTATTTTTAAAAAAATAATATTACCCCTAATCTTCACTCCATCGCTCTACCCCTTTGCATGGTTATCACTTTTTTCTGCAATGCCTCTTCACATATGAGCCCAGCACCACCCTTATGAGGGTTGATGTGCAAGATGGGACGAGAGACATGACTAATATCTTCTTACTACTTGTTGACTTACAGTGTAATATAGTAGGGCAATTACGATGAGATGAGTGAAGGTTAAGAATAATTTCATCTCTCAAAAAATAAGGAGCACTTTGGAGAAATTAAAAAGAAAAAAGAATTCTCTATGAGAAAAAGTGAAAACATAGGGTTTTTTTTAATTTTTTTTCTTAGGATTGTATTAAATATAATTAAGGATGCTTTGAGAATATGATTTCTGTACAAAGAAAACAATGTCCACTTTATGCCGAATATAACTTCTATTTCTTTTTTGTTCTTTTTTTTTTTGAAGAGGAGAGTTGCTCTCGGGCTCGCTAGGAGCACCTTCAGTTTGAGTTTTCCTCCTGAATACATATTAAGTTTCCTGAGATTGATGTAGTTATAGTATTAGTAACTTAGTTGTCTCAGTGAGTTATGTATTATTATTGTTGGAGCAGTAAACTGAAAGCTAAGCTTGGTTTAACAAACCTATAAATTATATGATCTAAAGAAAAAAAATCAGCTGATAGTTAAGTGTCAGCTCTAAAATATGATCAAGACGCTTAATAAACGTGAAGAGGTTGATAAATCTTCTAGAGAAAATAAAAATAGATGTGGAAGTTAAAAAAAAATTGGAAGAACAAAAAAACGTGAGACATTACACCTCCACATAATTAAAAATATCATAAATCAGTGATCGTTTTGGATTTTTAATGACCTAGATGACCATAATATAATCATTTAAAACCTGGTTAAAATCTCATATATTATTTAGCTCATTAAACAGGCTAATTATTCAATTAATAAAATTAAATAAAACAGTGCAATTAAATAAAATTCGGATTGAAGAACAAGTCCAATCATAAGGTTCTCCATCATTCAGATTGATTGTTTTCTCTCCCATATGTATCAGAAATCTTGCGTTTCCTCTATAATCTAACACTAATCACCTGCCGCCATCTAAAAATTCTCCTTGGGCAACTGTGAAAGCTCAACGGTAATAAGAAGAAAATACTTCTTTTTTTTTTCTCTTTTAAGTATGCTATAATGTTGTTTGTGAACTACCCATGGTGACTTGAAGGAGGGCATAGTGATAAGAAAGTTTCATCAAAGCTTTTTCAAATTCAATATCAACTAATATTTAAAAGAGCTTAATGGATGATGAGTACAGAAATTTGAATAAATATATGTGTAATATATATATATATATATATTCTCTCAAATATTTAAGCCATTTCAATCGGCATCGGATCGTGATACAGATGCATCGAGAATCTACCGGCACAAGTAGGTCGTCCGAGAAAACAAAGACACACATGACGTGAGCAAATCCAACATGATCAACTACGAGATCCACACGATACACCTTGGATGTGCAGGAAATCGAACGTCGTAAACCGTAAGATACTTTCCTTTTCCCACTCTGGGGCGGTGCGGTGGGGATTTTGACGGAGCCCACGCGCTACTTGCATGCCCAACCTCCAGTTTTAAATTTCTCAACAGCGACGCATCTCCCGATCCCAATTCCCATCCCTATCTCCAGCGAGCAATGGTGGAGCTTGGCTTCCAAGCCAGCGATGCTTTGTTTTCATGGAATCGGATAAGACGCAGGCAAGGATCCCGATAGGTCCACTATAAAGCCATGCGCCGCCTCCACCGCAATGCGAGCTCTTCGCAATCTGAGGTGAGTCTCTCACGGATATTTGCTCATCGTTTCCTGCGTTTTGTTTGGAGGCAGGATTGACACAGCGTATCGTTGCGATGTGTTTGCAGCACAGTCTTCACGAGTTGTTGATCCTGTTCGGGAGAGGCTTGCAGGATGGCCCCTGTTGGTGTGAGCATACAAGTCCGAGATGATCATGTGAAGACATTGGCTCAATTATCATCTTCTCTCATTTGATATTTTTGGACATATGTATCTGATTGCGTCGAAGAAATAAATGTGCAGGTTGTGATAGATAATGGTATTCTCCAATTGACTTTGTCGAATCCCGAGGGGCTCATCACTGGAGTTAGATACAATGGTGTAGATAATTTATTGGAAGTTCTTAACGAAGAAGGGAATAGAGGGTAATGTTCTGTCGTCGCTCCTCCAAGTCGTGAATTTTCTTTTAAATAGATTATTCCTGCTCTTTATGGCATAGCTCTGCTTGTTCAGTAAGTTTTTGTTAACACTTGCTGGGAGTTATTTCTCGTGAGGAATTAAGAATCATATTCTACAAACGTGTTCGATAATGCTCTTTATGTTTTCAACGAGATATAGTGGTTTGTTCCTTTTGAAAAAAATTCAGCTGGTTGCATCAAAACAGAAAAAAAAAAAGTTTTGTTTCTAAAATTTTTCCCGATTACCGATTTCTTACATACACTTTGAGGATCATTCTTGACGATTCAATTGCGAAAGTTAATGATGTTTGACTTGCTCTTATATTTGGTTCATGCGACGCAATGGGATTTTTCACATGATTCACATATAATTTTATCTAGTTTCTCTACCAGCAAAGGTTGCCGTAAAGTTCTCTGTTCATGTCATAGATGGTGGAATTCATACCACCTCCAAACCACGTTGAATACAAATAAACACTTAAATTCCATCTCCAATGGCAGGTACTGGGATGTGGTATGGAGTGAACCTCAGGGTTCTGGTATATTCGATGTGTGAGTGAATTTCTTCATCTATTTCTTTTCACTTCCAGTTCTTGGTGAGAATGAAGCTTAATGTAGGTCATATTGCTAATTGGTAAACAGGATCCAGGGTACACATTTTGAAATAATTCATGAAGATGAAAACCAGGTGGAAGTTTCTTTCACAAGAAACTGGGATCCATCCCTCCAAGGCAAGCTTGTCCCTTTGAACATAGATAAAAGGTTTGTGGAGATTCCTAAAATTACTTCTCTGTTGATCAGTTGACGGGTATCTGATATTTTACTATATGTAGGTTTATAATGCTCCGTGACTGCTCGGGCTTCTACACTTACGCCATCTATGAGCACCGGGAAGGATGGCCAGACTTCGATTTGGCAGAAACCAGAGTTGCTTTCAAGCTTAGGAAGGACAAGTAAATGATCTTACCCTAGTTTCTGTCTTTTTGCTATGACATTATGAAGCATGCCTATATTACAAGGATGACTCGCTCATTCATCACATCTTATGCTCTCTTGGTTATGTTCTTTGTTTGAGGAATGATGGTGACATAGTAGCAGAAATTAGAATTCTAGAGTGACCTAATTGTACAGATGTGTAGCCATACATGTTTAAGCTTTATCTTTTTCCATATATTTATGACTAGATATTTATGAGGAGTGCAGGTTTCACTACATGGCAATAGCAGATAACAGACAAAGATTCATGCCAATGCCTGATGATCGCATGCCTAATAGGTCACAGAAATTGGCATATCCTGAGGCTGTTCTACTAATTAACCCAGTTAATCCAGACCTAAAAGGAGAGGTAAGCAAGTTCTTACAGCTCTAGTAAAAAATGTTTCAAGTTAGACAACATAGTTAATTTATCATCTGATTCCACAAAATGCTTGCTTAAGGTGGATGACAAGTATCAATATTCCTGTGAAGATAAGGACAACAAGGTCCATGGATGGATATCTTTTGATCCTCCGATTGGTTTTTGGCAAATTACACCTAGCGATGAGTTCCGGTCCGGAGGGCCTGTCAAACAAGATCTAACATCTCATGTTGGTCCTACAACAATTGCTGTAAGTATCATTTCTTCTATCTCTAGCTTAACTTCATTTTAACTTTGAAAAATATGGGAGACATATGGTCTACAGAAAAAAAAAAAAAGACTTAATTGTCAAAACAAAAAAATATCATAATCATGTATAAAAATCATTTTAGAGTCAATCTTGTATCAAAATTTTTTGAGAAAAAAACATGTAAAAATAAATGATATTCCTATCAATTTTTTTTCTTTGGTGAAATTTCATTAATAAAGTCTTCGGGGGACAAAAATCTCCCCTAGCATCAAAATGAAAAAAAAACCTATTTTGTGGAGAACCACTTCCCTCTCGACTTATATTTCCTAGCATATTTAGCCAACCAATTGACTACTTTATTCTATTCTCTAAACACGTGAGAGAAAATAGGATCAGCATTATAATCCTGGATAACAAAACCCAACCCTCCATCCGGTTCTCTCTCATGAAACCATCATAGTTTATCTTCATACACCCCTCGGGAGGAGGAGTCCAATGAGTTTGACGGGAGATAATCTCTAGCCTAAACCCATCAGGAATCTTGGCCATGTCATAAGCCCAAATCGTGCCCACAATCAAATGGAAAGCAGTGGAGATTGGTTTGAAGGCTGCAGAATGCAAAGCTTCATTTCTGATCCTCCACAGCCACCAAAGTCCAGTGATAGCCACCGATGCGTGCAACGATCCCAAATTACCGCCCGCATGCATTCCTTCAAGGATCCACTCACCAGGTTTCCAAGTATTCCCATGCAAAAAAGTATTCTGTAGTTTACTCTCTAGAACTGCCACAAATAAACTGAGAACCGATAAGAGAAGAACAAATGATCAATGGTTTCAGGTTCTAATCCACAGGATGGGCAAAGGAAATGACCTCCAACACCCCTTCGAGCAAGTTTGTCTACCAAGGGGAGACGGCGATGCAAAAATTATAGGATTGTCTCAGATATTTACAACTTCGGAGGCAACTATCCTTTCTTTTTCGACTTTTATCTCAACCATATAATTTCGTCCCAAGTTTTTAAAACATATTTCTTTATTCTAAGTGACACTTATTTGTGTCTTTATTCTAATATTTCTATTTTACTTCCAACAAAAATCATTTATTCTTTTTTGCGTAAAATCAAATGGTCATTGTCATATTTATTGGTGACAATAATTCCTTATAATTCTTCCTTTCCTGTTTCAGGGAAAAAACATTTTTCTGTTGTTAAGACGTAACTTTTGTGAAGCTTTTAACTAGTTATGGAGTAGTTAATGGCAAATACAACTGATGCTAAGCAAAGTGCACTGACCTTCTAATGACCCTTGTTTTATATATTCGTTGCATGACTAATTTTCACATTGCTTTATTTCAGAAGTTTTTGAGTGCTCACTACAGTGGGCAGGATCTTGTGCCTAAATTCAGGAATGGTGAATACTGGAAGAAAGTCTTTGGTCCTGTGTTCATCTACCTCAATTCTACTATGGATGGTACAAATCGACAACTTCTTTGGGACGATGCAAAACTTCAGGTGCAAGTCTTTGTTGTCACAATAAGTACTCTTTTTGTTGTATGCAAACAAGCCAATTTATTTTAGCTAGTCAAAATGCTCAGCTTCAGTTGAACGCGCTAGCATACGGTACTTGTATATTGATATCGAAACCTCCTTTGAAACATACAAGTGACTAGAGTTAACAATAACAAGACTATAGAAGTTGATCTCAAGCAGAAGGACAAGATGCTAATATGATAATGGCAGGTTTATCTTTATTTCCTTGTGTTTACACATTTTTTCTTCATCAAGCTAGGCACTAACACAAGTGGGGAGTTGGCCATATGAATTTCCAGTTTCAGAGGACTTCCAAAAATCTAATCAAAGAGGTTCTGTTACTGGGAGATTACTGGTTCGAGATAAGTATGATTTCTCCTCTAATTTACCACGTATTGACATATGAATTGGTTAACTGAATATGGCAAATATGATTGCATTTATGTTTGTTTATTTTATGTCCTTCAATCCTTTTCATACTTGATGCTTATGAAAGGATAACATAATTTTGTCCATTAAATGTCCAGATCCTGTCATTTGTATATAATGTTATACGAGTGAAATTATGTCCTCATTAACGAAAATTAGTTACCCAATTGTATTCAAAACCAAAAACTTGTACTGTTGAAAAATCGAGACTTTGTACTTTTCTTTCAGGTTCATAGATGAGAAAGATATAATTGGGGATGCTGCTTTTGTTGGTTTGGCTTTACCTGGAGAAGTCGGATCCTGGCAAAGAGAATTCAAGGTTAACACATGCATGAAATCTCTCTCTCTCTCTCTCTCTCTATATATATATATATATGTATATATGTATATATATTTGTATATATATATATATATATATATATATATATATTTGTATATATTTGTATATATATATATATATATATTTGTATATATATATATATTTGTATATATATATATTTATCGTGCTTAAGCATCTCATATGTTATAATGTTACAGGGATATCAATTTTGGACTAGAGCCAATGACAAAGGGATTTTTACTATTACTCATGTTCGAACCGAGACTATAATCTTTATGCATGGGTTCCTGGATTTATCGGGGACTACAAATTAGATATAACTATAACTATCTCTTCAGGTTGATAACTTGTTGCTTTTATCGAGGTAAACATATAAAATCTTTATAGAACTTACTAGTTTCTGTATATATGATCAGGAAGTGAAATCAATTTGGGTGACCTTGTGTATAAGCCTCCAAGGGATGGTCCTACTTTATGGGAAATAGGAATTCCCGATCGCTCTGCTGCTGAGTTCTTTGTCCCAGATCCTAATCCTCTCTATGTCAACAAACTCTATGTTAATCATCCTGACAGGTTATACAAATTAGATGTTCTTTTTCATTATCCTCTTTCATCTTAAAAATGTTATCAACATTATGCAGTTGTTACTTTTTTGCTTGATTATAAGAGAAAATAAAAGAGAAAAACCTATTTCTATTTACTTTGTTTTCTACCCTTTCTATTATTTTATTGAATCTCTTAATTTCTGTTTACAGATTTAGGCAATATGGTTTATGGGAGAGATATGCTGACTTGTATCCTGACAGTGATCTTATTTATTCAGTTGGTGCGAGTGACTATAGAAAAGATTGGTTTTTCGCTCATGTTACCAGGTTTCAATTCATCAAACTTATTTTGCTCATCTCAAATACTCTAAGACGAATTTTGTCATGAATTTTCCCTCTAAGGTCCATCCACCAAATAGCTTAGTGTGTAATTGGCTTATGAAAATGCTTATGAAAATGCTTATGAAATATTTTAGTTAACAAATTCATGGACCAACTTTTGCAATGTTGAATGATGTTCGCTCGGATATACTAATTCTTGGAAAAATTCTTAGTATAATTATTCATGGTTTAGAACCCCTAAATAATTATAGTATATGTTCTAGGATATTCTTAACCATCATAATACTACATAGAGACTAAGCAATGACTAATCCACCTTTATCGGCAATAGTATATTGGTATTATTCCATTATTTGATATTTATTTTATGTAATTCACAAAATGAATTGGAATTAAAAATATATGATATGCATATACACCTCACCTGATATTGTTAAGCTTAGAAAATCTAGGTCTTCATTATGAATATTTGAAATAGTTGTCTATTAGGTTGTTCGTAAAGAGGATTAAGTTCTAAAATCCTATTATCTTATGTTGTTTTTCGATTATTACTATCTTGCAGGAAGATTGGAGAGAACTCCTATCAAGCAACGACATGGCAAATAAAGTTCCAAGTTGATAGTGTCAATCAAACTGGAGCTTACAAGCTTAGAGTAGCACTTGCCTCTGCCACAATTTCTGAATTACAAGTAATTCATAAGCCTCTTTCTTTTTTGTTGATTGCAAGTAATTGATATTTTTGTTGCTCTGACTATACCTATCATTTGGCCAGGTTCGTTTTAACGATGCAACGATAAATCCTCCTCACTTTACAACAGGGCTAATTGGTAGAGACAATTCGATTGCAAGACATGGAATTCATGGATTATATTGGTTGTTTAATATTGATGTGCAAAGTGCATGGCTTATTCAAGGTGATAATACAATCTATTTAACTCAGACCAAGAGTACAAGCCCTTTTCATGGAATCATGTATGATTATATCCGCATGGAAGGCCCTCCAGGACAATAATATAAACAAAGTGGACAAGTCATGCAGTAGCTAACTTCTTACTGTCGCTTAAGAACATCTCTATGTGCAAAACGTGTGGCTCTGGGTGTCAATCTGTCATTACAGATTGACCTTTTTATTCTTCAATGCATTGTGTGTAATTTATAACTTAATTACATCCTTGAGATGAGATGAAGAATCTTTTTCTCACGTGATCAAAGGTTAAAGTGTTTTGAAGCAGGAAATATTGTCAAATGAAACTATGAATCTTCCAATTGTGACATTCTTTTTCAGTGACACATCCATAATTTGATGAAAACCTGACTATTAATCTTTTTTTTCCCTTTTTTTTTGAATGGAAGTTTGCTGACAAGCTCTAAGATGAATCTGGTTGTAGTTAACTAACATGATTGAAACTAATAGTGATGGGGTTGGCTCATGGTGGAACAAAATGACCCATTGTTTGGGTTAATCCATTTGGCTTGATGGATTAATAGATCTAACCCATATTATTGAGTTAAGTGTGTAGGATTAACTATGATAGCCTGAAAATATAAAGCAAAGATATCGGAGTCAAGTTCGATGGGTGTTCGAGAGTCCGAAGATTTGTCGAAGATGCTGTCGCAACCAACTGAGAAGAAATCGAGAATTTGTCGGAGTTTTCGGAAGTCCGCCGAAGAAATCGTCGGAGGTTTGCGGAGATCATCGAGAAGGCTCGGCTACTCGCTGAACTCGTCATAAGATTGGGAGCCTGCTGGAAGTCCACCGGAAGAAATCCGAGGGTGTATCGGAAGTCCGCCAAAAGATCGCTAGAAAGCTCGCCGAAAGGAGACTCGATGTTTGTCGGTTGAAAACTTACTTAGGACTATGTTTTCAGTTATGTAGTTTACATGTAATTAGGGTTAGGATTAAGAAATAATCCTATATCCTGGTTAGGGGCCAATTGTGCCCGATATTACCTAGTTTGGGCCAGATTTGAAGCCCATCTGGTGACCCGTAGGACTCGGCGGTGGAACTACCAAACTGGGCGGTGGCACCGCCCAGAACCCGAGGATCGGGCGGTGGTACCGCCCAACACCCGAGAGGTCCGGCGGTGGCACTGCCAATACACTGTCTGTGTCAGACACTGACAAGCGATGGCATCGCCACCGACAGACGGTGGCACCGCCAACATCGAGAACCCAAGAGAATTCAAAATTTGAATCATCTTAGGGTCTATAAATATCCCTCAATTCTCAGCAGAGAATAAACTTTTGAGAAGCAATAGATTGAGAAAAAAAAAGCCTTAGCAAAGTCTTTAGCAAGTCTTGTTTTCAATTGCTTGAGTATTCACCTCCTTTTTTGTTGAAAATTTGTAATAGTGTGAACCACTATAAAAGGTTGTAAGAGGGATATTTGTCTTTCTCCTTCAAAGTGATTTGCTAGTGGAAGTTGAGAGCCTCTTCGAAGAAGGCTTCATAAGTGGATGTAGGTCATTTTGACTGAACCACTTTAAATTGGTGTGTTCCTTGAATGTGTGAGTTCTTACTTTCCTGAAATTGTTATTTACACTACTGCTAGCTTTCGGTTTTCATCTACTTAAGTTACTATCGAAACGAAATCTCTTTGTATTTAAAAATTTGTTTTTAAACTTATAAGTTTTAATCCGCTACACTAATTCACCCCCCCTCTTAGTGCCACTCCGATCCTAATAATTGATATCAGAGCTAGGCTCACTCTCATATTTGGTTTAATACCCTAGAGAGATGGCTTACTCCGGCAAGCATGAGGGTCATTCTATTACACGTCCACCTATGTTTAATGGGTCAGATTACACGTATTGGAAGACTCGTATGAGGATCTTCCTCATTTCCATAAATTTCGAGCTTTGGACTATTGTCAAAAATGGATTTAAAAAATCTTCTCTTTCGATGAGTGAATAGGATAAATCGGAGAAGAAGGTTTTTGCTTTAAACGCAAAGGCTATGAATGTCTTGTTTTGTGCATTAGATAAAAATAAATTTAATCGCGTTTTAATTTGTGATTTGGCTTTTGATATTTGGAGAACTCTTGATGTCATTAATAAAGGCACTAGCCGAGTGAAAAAGTTCAAAATCAACATTCTTGTGCACTCTTACGAACTTTTCTGAATGAAACCAAGTGAGTCCATCGGAGACATGTACACCCGTTTCACGGATGTCATCAATGGACTCAAAGCTTTTAGTAAAGATTTTTCTAACTTTGAACTAGTAACTAAAATCTTAAGATCCCTTCCAAAAAGTTGGGATCCAAAAAATACGATCATTCAAGAGGCCAAGGATCTTAAAACATTTCCTCTTGAAGACCTTATTGGGTCTCTAATGACCTACAAAATGATATGCCATGCTCATGAAGAGCTCGAGAACCCCCTTCCAAAGAACAGGAAGGATATGGCGTTTACATCACAGGAAGACCACTTGAAAGAAACATCAAGTGATGAGGACAGTGACGATGACATTGCAGTTTTAACTTAAAATTTTAAAAAATTTATAAGAAAGAACAAATTTAAAAATAACACCAAAAATAAACTTGAACATAAAAAGGACCAAATAATATGCTACGAATGCAAGAAGCTGGGGCACTTAAAAAATGAATGCCTCCAAGCTAAGAAGAAGCAACCGAAGAAGAAGAAAGTTTTAAAAATGACTTGGGATGATTCAAGTGATTTAGAAAGTGAAGAAGCTAGCAACAAAGAGGAGACAAACTTTGTGCTAATGGCTTTAAGAGAAGAGGTATGTGATTTAATTAATGAAGATTTATCTTTCGATGAACTTTCTATCGCTTTTCATGAATTATTTGATGAGTGTAGATCTATTAGTAAGAAGTTTAATCTTTTAAATAAAGAGCATGTTTTACTATAAAATAAGCTTGATAGTCTTCAAACTCCTCCATGCTCTAAGTGTGAACACTTAGAAGCAATAAAAAATAAAAATTTACTACTTAAAGAGACCTTAAATAAGTTTAAGGTCGGTAGCAAGGGATTGGACATGATCACGTCACAAATAGAAGGGGAATTGGTTTTGTGATAGGATCTCACCAAAATCCTACCACTTTCATTAAAGGACTCACATTACACGTGTCACCTTATTTGAAATGCAACTTTTGTTGTAAATCCTGACATGTTACTTACAAATGTCCATTTAAGAAAATTAGTCTACATAAGTTGATATGGGTTCATAAAGGAATTATAAATACTTCAATGATGAATAACAAAATTGGTAGATCAATTTTTGAGGCACCCAAAATCAAATGGGTACCTAAAACCATCCTCTTTTGTAGACAAACCCACAAGCTAGGAGCAAGAGATGATATCTTGATAGTGGATGCTCAAGACACATGACTGAAGATCCATCTCATTTCTCTATGCTCACTAGCAAAGAAGAAGGGTACGTCACCTTCGGAGACAACAACAAAGGCAAAATCATTGGCAAGGGAACCATAGGTAACAAATCATGTTTTTCAATTGATGATGTATTACTAGTTGATGGATTAAAACATAATCTCTTAAGTATTAGTCAATTATGCGATAAATGTTACATCATTAGATTTGAATCTAATGCGTGCATTATTGAAAAACCAAACAATAACTTGTCAATGATTGCTTTAAAACAAAATAATGTCTACACCATCAACCTTGATGAACTAAGTAATGAAATGTGTTTCTTCGCTTTAAATGATGATGCTTGGCTTTGGCATAGGAGATTAGGCCATGTAAGTATGAAACTAATATCTAAGATCTCATCTAGAGAATCAGTACGAGGGATTCCCAATATGAAGTTTGTTAAGGACAAAGTATGTGATGTGTGTCAACTAGATAAACAAATAAAAACTAGTTTCAAACCAAAAAATCAAATTAGCACCACTGGACCATTATAATTGATCCATTTGGACTTATTTAGACCAATTGACATACAAGTCTAGGAGGAAGCAAATATGCTTTTGTAATTGCAGATGACTATACTAGATACACTTGGACCTATTTCTTGGCTCACAAATGTGATTGTTTCAAATGTTTCTCTAAATTTTGTAAACTCACTCAAAACGAAAAAGACTTCATGATTTCATCAATTCGGAGTGATCACAGTGGCGAATTTCAAAACCGTGACTTCCAAAGTTTTCGTGAAGTTAATGGATATAACCACAACTTCTCCACTCCAAGAAATCCCCAACAAAATAGAGTAGTTGAAAGAAAAAATAGAAACCTACAAGAAATGGCAAGAACTATGTTGAATGAACATAGTCTACCCAAGTATTTTTGAGCCGAAGCCGTGAATACAACTTGCTACATCATGAATAGGGTTCTAATAAGACCGTCTATATCAAAAACTCCCTATGAATTATGGAATAACAAAAAACCAAATGTTTCTTATTTTAAAGTTTTTGATTGCAAATGCTTTATTTTGAATGAAAAGGATGCTTTAAGAAAATTTGATGCCAAATCCGATGAAGGCACCTTTCTTGGTTACTCTTCTGTTTCTAAGGCTTTTCGTATTTTGAACAAAAGAACCTTAGTTATAGAAGAGTCTATTCATGTTGTTTTCAGTGAAATTTTTGAGTTAAATAAAAATGATTTTGATAATGATATTGGTTTTGAAAATTTGAATTTAAATGAACCCCCTCCTTAAAATAGCAATGTGGATGCATCTTCTTCTTTATCGAAGGAATGAAAGTATGTGGATGCTCATCCAAAGGAGCTAATTTTAGGAGATACATCAAAAGGGGTTCAAACTCATTCTTCCTTCAAGAATTTTTGTGCTAACACCACCTTCCTTTCTCAAATTGAACCTAAATGCATTAACGAAGCCTTGGAAGATGATTCTTGGATCATTGCAATGCAAGAGGAATTGAACCAATTTGAAAGGAATGAGGTATGGAAGCTTATTCCTAGACCTAGTAATCATTTAGTCATTGGTACTAAATGGGTCTTTAGAAACAAGCAAGATGAATGTGGTATTGTGGTTAGAAACAAGGCTAGATTAGTGGTCAAAGCTTTCAACCAAGAAGAAGGTATCGACTATGAAGAAACCTTCGCTCATGTGGCAAGATTAGAAGCCATTAGGATGCTCCTTGCCTATGCTAGTAGTAATAATTTTAAACTATTTGAAATAGATGTCAAAAGTGCCTCCTTGAATAGTTTTATTTCTAAAGAAGTATATGTCGAACAACCTCCCAGATTTAAAAATTCTCTTCTTCCTAATCATGTATTCAAATTGACTAAGGCTCTCTATGGCTTCAAACAAGCTCCTAGAGCTTGGTATGAAAGGCTTAGTTCCTTTCTTATTTTAAATAATTTTATCAAATGCAAGGTTGATACTACATTGTTTATCAAACACTTTGAAAATAATTTTCTTATTGTGCATATTTATGTTGATGATATTATTTTTAGTTCTTCAGATGAATCACTATGTGAATCATTTGTCAAGTGTATGAGTCATGAATTTGAAATGAGTCTAATGGGTGAATTAACCTTCTTTTTAGGATTACAAATTAAACAACTTAGTAATGGCATATTTCTTAATCAATCTAAATATACATTAGAATTATCTAAATATATATTAGAATTGTTAAAACGATTTAACATGGATGGTTCAAAAGTGATAAACACTCCTATGAGTACTTCGACGAAGTTAGATATGGATGAAAATGGTGAGAATTTTGATTAAAAAACGTATAGGGGAATGATAGGTCGTCTACTTTATCGCACCGCGACTAGACCGGATAATATGTTTAGTATATGACTTTACAGTAGGTTTCAATCTAATCCTAAATTATCTCATCTTAAGAGTGTTAAAAGAATATTTAGATATCTTAAAGGAACTCCTAATTTAGAATTATGGTATCTGAAATCTAATAAATTCGATTTAATAGCTTATGCAGATGCCGATTTTGGCGGATGCAGGATAGATAGAAAAAGTACATCCAGAACATGCCAATTTTTAGGACATGCACTTGTTTCTTAGACTTCTAAGAAACAAAACTCAATTACACTATCTACGGTGGAAGCCGAATACATTACTGCAAGTGCATGCTGTGCACAAGTTATTTGGATGAAGAATATATTAGAAGACTATGGAATTTACTTGAAAAACATTCCCATAAAATGTGATAATACAAGTGTCATATATCTTACCAAAAATCCAATTCAACACTCTAGAACTAAGCATATCGACGTTAGGCATCATTTCATACGCGATCATGTCCTTAACAATAATATCGTTCTAGAGTTTATTGACATAAAACATCAATTAGCAGACAATTTTACAAAAGCCTTAAATGAAGACTAATTTGAATTCATTAGAAGGGAACTAGGCATGCTAAATTGTCCCCGAGAATAAGCTTGTTTGAATGTATTTTCCGAAAAGGTTTTCATCCTCTTTCCATTCTTTCGTGGATTTGATTTCTTTCTTCTCTTTCGATTCCAAATGACATATTAAAGTGCAATCTAAGATCATATCCTATCTTGAGTCAAACACCTCTAGAAAACAAAAAGGGGGAGGAAAGAAATTTTTTCTTTCTCTTTCTTAGCATAGCAGCAGTGGCACCACTAGAACCGGTGGTAGCACTGCTTGAGCGCTCGGTCGCCAAGCGGTGGCACCGCTTGGATTGGCGGTGGCATCGCCTGAGATCTCCTTTATAAGAAAATGGGTTAAGGCCAGCGGTGGAACCGCCCCCAACCCATGAGAACTCTCCCTAAATCTCCCACAACTCCTTCAAAACTTCTCTAACCCTCATTCCAACCTTTAGAAGCCTAGGAGAGGGATTCTTGTTAGTTCAAGCTCTCCATCTTTCAATAAATTCTCCATAAGGTAAAATATGAAATCTTTCCTTCCTCTTCTCATTATTTTGCCTACTCTTCATAGTTTCATATTCTTGATCTATCATCTTGTCTAGACAATGGCTCTTAAGAGATCAACAAGAACAAAAGGGAAAAGAGTTGAAGGAGATTCATATAACTAAAATCTTTTTAGATCCAAAGAAGTAGCTCTTAGGTTTCCAAATTTCGAAACAAGAACTATATATAAGGGTAAACATGTTGATCTAGATGAACTAGGAAACCTAGAACCCATTAGATGATTTGTACATTTAGATGCCTTACCTCTCCTACAAATCAATTAACTAATTTATCCTAGGTTAGTTAGGCTATTTTATGCAAACTTATGTGTGGACAACGAAAGCCTAAGTACTTACCTTTTAGGAACATAAATTAAAATCTTTGATAGTACTATTTATGAACTAATTGGAATTACTGAAAAGGATAGGGACTGTTACTTTAGAAATAAATAGGATGTCAATGTAATCGGAGCAACTTACTCTGAAGCCTTAGAAACTATCTTTGAAAATCCGAACCTAGGCATGATACCCAAAAGTTGCAAGCACTTACTACCCTTTAACTCTAAAATTTTTCATCACATCATGACTAGCATACTACTTCCTAAGCAATTTCATCTTGATGAAATGAGTCAAATAGAGCTAAGCATCATGTACTGGATTATGACCGGACAACATAATTATTTTGGATACTTAATCCGGCAACACATGCAGGATATAATAGCTAAAGACACTATGTTACCATATAGGTGGTTAATTACTCGATTAATACTTGCCCATGATATTTGTGTCTCGCTTGATGAAGAAATAATTCAAGTTGATCGATTTAACACCATCAATAGAAATCTACTGAAAAGACTTAAGTACACATTTAGCAATGGTATATGAGTTAGGTAACTTAGAAGGACTGATCTAATTCCTCTATCAGTAGAACACCTTGAAACACCAATATTTAGGGGAAATGAATCTCCTCTTCCTAGTCCCTTTGGTGCAGTATCTTCAGCTCCTACTTCATTTTCTGAAGAACTCATTATGACAGAATTGCATAAGATCAAACCATAATAAAAACAACTCAAATCACAGCAAGATCAAATTCAAATTCAACAAATTGAAATTTTGAAAGAACTGCGACAAATGAATAAAAAATTAGATGTCATGTATAAGAACTATGGATTTCCTCCTAAGGATTAATCGATATGCCTTCTTATTTTGTTACCTTGACATGCGATCCTTGTATGATTACTCTTAATGCCATATTAAAGTTTTGTTGTCTTCTTTCTTTTGTATGAAAGCCATGCTTTTTTAATGAGATGAATTTTGAATGAAAGCTGAATTTTTTAAATGCATTCTAGATGAATGTTGACTTTTTTTATGAGATGAATTATGGATGAATGCTGATTTTTTTTTTTTGAAATGAATTCTGGATGAATGCTGAGATGAATTCTGGATGAATGCTGATTTTTTTTAATGGGATGAATTCTGGATAAATGGTGATTTTTTTTATGAGATGAATTTTGGATGATCGATCTTAATGTTGAATTCCTTTTCTAATGATTTTATGATCACAAATTGTACGCTTAAAGTCTCATCTCTTTTTTATTGATGATAAAGGGAGAGAAGAATGAGCAAAACATGACTTGTGCCAATTCGATAGCATGACTTATATGAATTACAAAAGCTTGTGTAATGCAAACATCTTATATGCATCGATAGCATGACTTATATGAATTGCAAAAGCTTGTGTAATGCAAATGCCTTATATGCATTGCAAAACTTTTTGAGAATATCGCAAGTTCTCAGATTGGTTGATCATATGAAATCATGCCTTACATTTATATCATGAAATTCATGTTGAAAATTCTTATTTCTTGTCAAAGTGATAATTGTTTTTCTTCATTCGACTTGAAAAAAATCTTCATAGCTTGAAATTAAGAGAAATATGAAGTTTCGTATTTGCTCATGCTTATTGAGAATAACGATAAGTTCAATCGGATACAACTTATCGGCTTAGTCTTGAATTCAAAGAGATTGAATTCAAGTGTTTTTATCCTCTCAGAATATGGCATATAGATAGGGGGAGTTATGTTTAACTCCATCATCAATTAATTGTCAACATCAAAAAGGGGGAGATTGTTGAATCTCGGATTTTGATGATGAAATTAATTGATGGATTAATTGATCTAATCCATATTATTGAGTTAAGTGTGCAGGATTAACTACGATAGCCTAAAAACATAAAGCAAAGATATTGGAGTCAAGTTCGATGGGTGTTCGAGAGTCCAAAGATTCATCGAAGATGCTACCGGAACCAACCGAGAAGAAATCGGGGACTTGTCGGAGTTTTCAGAAGTCCACCGAAGAAATCATCGGAGGTTCGCGGAGATCACCGAGAAGGCTCGGCTACTCGCTGAACTCACCATAAGATCGGGAGCCTACTAGGAGTTCGCTGGAAGAAATCCGAGGGTGTATCGGAAGATCGCCGGAAAGCTCGTCGGAAGGAGACTCGACATTTGCCGATTGAAAACTTGCTTAGGACTATGTTTTCAATTGCGTAGTTTACATGTAATTAGGTTTAGAATTAAGGGATAATCCTATATCCTGGTTAGGAGCCAACTGGGCCCGATATAACCTAGTTTGGGCTAGATTTGAAGCCCATCTAGTGACCCGTAGGACCGGGCGGTGGAACCATTGGACTAGACAGTGGCATCGCCCAGAACATGAGGATCGGGCGATGGTACCATCGGACTGGGCGGTGGCACTACCCAGCACCCGAGAGGTCTGGCGGTGGCACCGTCAGATTGGGCGATAGCACCGCCAGTATATTGTCTGTGTCAGACATTGACAGGCAGTGGCACCGCCAACATCGGGAACCCAAGAAAATTCAAAATTTGAAGCTCAAATTTGAATTCTCTTAGGGTCTATAAATACCCCTCAATTCTCAAACTTTTGAGAAGCAATAAATTGAGAAAAAAAAAAAGTCTTAGCAAAGTCATTAGCAAGTCTTATTTTTAATTGCTTGAGTATTCACTTCCTTCTTTCTCGTTAAAATTTTGTAAGAGTGTAAACCACTGTAAAAGGTTGTAAGAGGGGTATTTGTCCTTCCCCTTCAAAGTGATTTGCTAGTAGAAGTTGGGAGCCTCTTCGAAGAAGACTTCGCAAGTAAATATAGGTCATTTTGACCGAACCACTTTAAATTGGTGTGTTCCTTGAATGTGTAAATTCTTACTTTTCTGAAATTGTTATTTACACTACTACTAGCTTTTGGTTTTCGTATACTCAAGTTACTTTCGAAATGAAATCTCCTTGTATTTACGAATTTATTTTTAAACTTACAAGTTTTAATCCACTGCACTAATTCACCCCTCCTCTTAGTGCCACTCGGATCCTAACGAAATCAAACAGACTGAACTACACTTGTTTGAATATATGAATCATAATATTTAACTGTAATGTCTCGTAGACTTATTGCAACAGCATTCTTTGTCTTGTTTATGATATTCTCATAGTTTTTCACATCAACATTCATATCATTCAGTTGTTATACTTGTAGCAGCATTTCCAAATTTAAAATATAGAACAGAATTGCAGCTATTCAAGTAGGATTGTGAAAAGTTGTCCTGCCCAATGCAGCAAGCTTGTTTTCCCACACACCTTGCAATGCAACGATCGCAGTCATAACAATTCATTTGTTTATCCTGAACTCCTCTGGATTGAGAATTAAGTTTCAAAAAGGTTAAGAGGAATTATAATTTTTTGCATGAAAATTATGATGACTTCATTAATGTACATCATGAGATTCCATAATTTGACTAAGGATGCATCATCATGATGTAATCGCTATGTTTTCATTTTTTCCCTTTTTTTTCGTGTGAATTGATAATATGCTCATAATTATTGTACATGTTGGGCTGATGGCCCATATTCAACCCATGTGGGCTTTATCAGCCCACAGCCTATACCCCCTCTTAACCTAACCCTAATTAAGATTAGGGGGTGTGGTGGCTGCGTTTTAGAGGCAGATTAAAGCTATAAAAAGGCAGCAACGAGACAGATCTTTGAAGCCACGAGATTCCAAAGAGAAGAAGGAGAACAAGGCAGAAAAGGAAGAGAAAGAAAGGGAAGAAGACAAGGACAACGCAGAGAGACTGTTCTCAATCATCTAGCAGTGTTCTCATCTCAGGTTAGATCAAATCTACAGTAGGCTCTTGCTGTGATTACTTGGGAGGTTTTAGATATTGTGGGCAGTGACGTGATCCTTATATCCCAGTTATTCTCTTGTGGTTGTTGCTAGGGTTTTGGGCAAGAGATTGAGATTTGTACATTCATTATTCTCATAGTGGATTATCTCTAGTTTGCCCTGTGGTTGTTACCCTTCACATAGAAGGGGTTTTCCATGTATATCTTGGTGTTCTGTTTGATTGTGTTTCCGTTTTATTCCGCTGCGTATTTTGGTCTTCTAGTATTTGTTCCTATACAAAGGTTATTCCTATTTATATCCCCATCAACTGGTACCAGATCGGGGTTTTGGTGATTTAATTTTTGTATTTGAACATGGAGGCCAGTAATATTTCTTGCATGATTAGTTTGAATGGAAATAATTGGATGATATGAAACCAAGAATGGAAGATCTCTTGTATTGCAAAGATTTGTATGGACCTTTGTAGGGGGATAGTGCAAAACCTACAACTATGACAGATGATGAGTGGAAGAGGTTAGATCGAAAAACAATTGGGTTTATTCGACAGTGGCTTGATGATAGTGTCTTTCACCATGTTTTTACTGAAATTTCTGCATATTCTCTTTGGAAAAAATTGGAAAGTCTCTATGAAAGAAAAATAGCTGGCAACAAAGCTTTATTGATCAGAAAACTTGTGAACCTAAAATATAGAGAGGGTGCTTCTATTGCTGAGCATTTGAATGAAATGCAGAGTATTACTAACCAGTTATCCTCTATGAAAATGTCTCTTGATGATGAGTTGCAGGCATTGTTACTTCTCAGTTCATTACCAGAAAGTTGGGAGACACTAGTGGTTTCCCTCAGTAATTCTGCACCAGATGGTATTGTCACTATGAGTCAAGCAACAAGCAGTTTGTTGAATGAGAAGTTGAGAAGAAATAGTTCAGCAACATCTCAGAATGATTCACAAGCACTTATCTCAGAGAATAGAGGAAGGTCAAAGTCTAGAAGCAGTTCACGTATGGGTAGGAGCAAGTCAAGATCAGGAAAAGATATTATTTGCTATAACTGTGGTGAGAAAGGACATTACAAGAACCAATGTAAGCAACCTAAGAAGAACAAGAAAAAGGGAAAAGAAGTAGAGTCTACAGAGTCAAAGGATAATACTACAGCTACAGTGCAGGGTGGTGATTATTTGATTTTGTCTCCTTCTGATGATATTTTTTCTTGTATGTGTCAGGATCTTGAGTGGGTGATTGACACAGGTGCTTCTTATCATGCTACACCTCGGAGAGAGTTTTTTGCTACATACAGGTCTGGAAACTTTGGTGTTATCAAGATGGGCAACTATAGCACAGCAGACATCATTGGCATGGGTGATATCCATTTAAAGACCAACCTTGGCTGCAAGTTGGTACTTAAGGATGTGAGGCATGTGGTTGACTTGAGGCTGAATTTAATTTCAATTGGAAGACTAGATGATGAAGAGTATGAAAGCAGATTTCACAGAGGGCAATGGAAGCTCAGTAAGGGTTCTCTTGTTATAGCTAGTGGAAAGAAATGTCATACTTTGTACAGGTTGCAGGCTAAAGCTTATGGTGAGCAGTTAAATGCTACAGAGAAAGACTTCAGTATGGAGTTGTGGCATAGGCGATTGGGACACATGAGCGAGAAGGGGCTGCAAGCTCTTTCCAAGATAGAGGTATTACCAGATCTCAGAGGTATACATTTGAACCCTTGTATTGATTATTTGGCTGGTAAACAACATAGAGTTTCATTTGCTAGTGCTACTTTGTCTAGAAAAATGTATGCCTTAGACCGTTTTTATACAGATGTATGTGGTCCTTTGAGGACAAAAACTCCTGGTGGATCTGTTGATGTTCTTGGTATAAGTGGTGCACTTTATTTTGTCACTTTTATAGATGATTTTTCCAGGAAAGTTTGGGCTTATGCTTTGGAGACCAAAGATCAGGTTATTAATGTCTTCAAAGAGTTTCATGCCAGGGTTAAAAGTGAGACAGAAAGGAAATTGAAATAAATAAGATCAGATAATGGTGGTGAGTATACGGGATTGTTTAATGACTATTGCAGGTCACATGGAATCCAACATGAGATGACAGTTCCTGGTACACCTCAGCATAATGCAATTACAGAGAGGATGAACCGTACCATCATGGAAAAGATCAGATGTATGATTTCATAGGCCAAGCTATCCAAAAGGTTTTGGGATGAGGCTTTGAGGACTGCAGTTGATGTGATCAACTTATCACCATGTACAACCCTAGATGGTGATGTTGCAGAGCATGTATGGTCAGAGAAAGATGTTTCCTACAGGCATTTGAGAGTATTTGGTTGTCGTGCATTTGCACATGTTCCAGATAATAAGAGGTCCAAGCTGGATGGTAAGTCTAAAGAATGTATTTTTCTTGGTTACTCACATGATCAGTTTGGTTACAGGCTTTGGGATCCAGAAAAGCAGAAGGTGTTCAAGAGCAGAGATGTGATCTTCTTTGAGGATCAAACCTTTGAGGATTTGAAGAAGAAGGCACCAGCCAAGACTTCTGTAGAAGGATTAGTAGATTGTGACCCAGTTATTCCTCTAGTATATCAGGATGATGGGGGAGATGTGCAGGAAGATAGTGTAGAGCATGATGTTGATCTACCTGCAGGACATGTTGAGCAAGAAGAAGTAGGAGAGCAAGTTCCCACAGAACCTCAGTTGAGAAGATCTTCTAGACAACGCCAACCTTCCAGAAGATACTCTACAGATGAGTATGTGATGCTTACTGATGCAGGTGAACCAGAGAGTTACCAGGAAGTAGTTGAGAGTGAGCAGAAAGAGAAGTGGTTAGTTGCTATGCAGGAAGAGATGGATGCTCTTCAGAAGAACCACACTTATGATTTGGTGCTGCTACCAAATGGAATGAAGGCCTTGAAGAACAAGTGGGTTTTTAGGTTGAAGACTCAAGAATATTGTTCTCAACCAAAGTACAAAGCTAGATTGGTTATGAAAGGCTTTGGTCAAAAGAAAGGTATTGACTTTGAAGAGATATTTTCTCCTGTTGTTAAAATGTCTTCTATTCGTGTTGCTCTTGGTATTGCTGCTAGCCAGGACTTGGAGGTTGAGCAGTTAGATGTGAAGACAGCTTTCCTTCATGGTGATTTGGAGGAGGAAATTTATATGGAGCAACCAGAAGGCTTCAAAGTCAAAGGTAAAGATAATTTTGTCTGCAAGTTGAAGAAGAGCTTGTATGGGCTAAAGCAAGCTCCAAGACAGTGGTATAGAAAGTTTGATTCATTTATGATAGAAAATGGATACAAAAGAATGGCTTCAGATCATTGTGTGTATATCAAATGGTTTGGTGAGGATTTTATTATTCTCTTACTTTATGTTGGTGACATGCTTATTCTTGCGAAAGATATGTCTAAAATTGACAAGTTGAAGAAGGAACTGAGTGAGTCTTTTGCAATGAAGGACATGGGGCCAGCAAACCAAATACTAGGCATGCAGATTTCTCGTGACAGGAAAAATAAGAAGATTTGGTTGTCACAGGAGAAATACATCGAGAAGGTATTGGAAAGATTTAGTATGAGCAATGCTAAGCCAGTTGGTTCTCCTCTTGCAAGTCACTTCAAGTTGTGCTCAGAACAGAGTCCGTCAAGTGATGAGGAGAAGGAGAAAATGCAAAAGGTTCCTTATGCTTCAGCAGTTGGAAGTTTAATGTATGCAATGATATGTACGAGGCCAGACATCACATATGCAGTGGGTGTTACTAGCAGATTTCTTGCAAATCCAGGCAAAGAGCATTGGGCAGTAGTGAAGTGGATTTTTAGATATCTCAGAGGGACCTCTAAGGTTTGTTTAAGCTTTAGAGGTGGACCACATGTGTTAACAGGTTACACAGATGCAGATATGGCAAGAGATATAGATACGAGGAAGTCTACTTCAGGTTATGTACTTACTTTTGCAGGGGGAGCTGTGTCATGGCAATCCAGGTTGCAAAGGTGTATTGCTCTCTCTATCACAGAAGCAGAATATATTGCTGCTACAGAGGTATGCAAAGAAATGTTATGGATGAAAGAATTCTTACAAGAATTGGGGCTGAAACAGAAAAATTATGTGGTGCATTGTGACAGCCAAAGTGCCATCCATTTGTGTAAGAACGCAATGTTTCATTCCAAGTCAAAGCATATAGATGTCAGATACCATTGGATTCGAAATGTATTTGAAGAGAAGCAGTTGTAGCTTCAGAAAATTCATACAGATGACAACGGAGCAGACATGTTGACGAAGACCTTACCAAAAGGAAGACAGGAGATATGCCGACAGTTGGTCGGCATGACTTCACATTGAGGAGTCATGGGACAACCTTCCTTATGGGCTGAAGGGGGAGGTTGTTGGGCTGATGGCCCATATTCAGCCCATGTGGGCTTTATCAGCCCACACCCCCTCTTAACCTAACCCTAATAGGGGGGTGTGGTAGCTGCGTTTTAGAGGCAGAATAAAGCTATAAAAAGGCAACAACAAGGTAGATCTTTGAAGCCACGAGATTCCAAAGAGAAGAAGGAGAACAAGGCAGAAAAGGAAGAGAAAGAAAGGGAAGAAGACAAGGACAACGTAGAGAGACTGTTCTCAATCATCTAGCAGTGTTCTCATCTCAGGTTAGATCAAATCTACAGTAGGCTCTTGCTGTGATTACTTGGGAGGTTTTAGATATTGTGGGCAGTGACGTGATCCTTGTATCCAAATTATTCTCTTATGGTTGTTGCTAGGGTTTTGGGCAAGAGATTGAGATTTGTACATTCATTATTCTCATAGTGGATTATCTCTAGTTTGCCCCGTGGTTTTTACCCTTCACATAGAAGGGGTTTTCCACGTATATCTTGGTGTTCTGTTTGATTGTGTTTCCATTTTATTCCGCTGCGTATTTTGGTCTTCTAGTATTTGTTCCTATACAAAGGTTATTCCTGTTTATATCCCCATCAGTACATGCGTAAAATTTATTAAGAAATAAACTCAAATTATAAATTATAAGTGAGAGAATAGAAACTATGTAGAATAGAAAAGAATGGAGGGGAAGAGTATATGGAGGTCTTATGATATTTGTAGGACTTAAGATTGAGAGGACATCATGTTTAGGTGTTAAACAACATATTCCACTTCCAAATCAAAGACCAAAGATCATCACTAAAGTAATACATATCAAAAATTCCACCAACTTAAACATTAATAGAGAATCAAAGACAGATAATAAGTCATACAAACATTATGTTCCATATTTTAAGCAATAAACATCAACAAAATTTATGCCTTTGGTCTTGATTGATGTTCTTTTGATTGGGATTTTTAGCTAAGGCGTACGTAGGTAAAATGGTGTCCATACGTTTTCCCTTTGAGAGGAGGAAATTAATCATGTCTTTTGAGTCTTTGATATTTGAAGTCTTTGGATTCGTTTTAGCACACTTTGTTCTTTACACACTAGTGACTTCATTCTCAATGTAAAAAAGCTCCTTTTGCTTGAGAAAATTAGAACAATTTGACAAACACAGACACTACAAAATCACAAAAACAGGACAAAAAGTGAAGTTTTTGTACCTTTTCTCGCATTCGAAGAGAAAGAATATTCTTCATAGTAACGTACACTTTTGTCCAAATGGCCAAAATCAAAAAGTTCTGTTTTAAAAGAAATATTATGAGATATAAGTTATTATGACCAAAATCATAATAACTTACCTTTCCTTCCTCATTATACAACGACAGTAATTACTCTTCTCTGCTGATTTGTTGTTGCCGGTTTCCTACTCTGCTCGACAACAATAATCACTATGCTGATATGTCATTGCCTATTTTATTGTTCTACGTAGTGGCCTGCTCTCTTCGCTATCAACCAAATCACTACCGGAGAACTTCAAGCCACCGTAGTCGCCCATTTTAGACTTTCCCTATTTCCTTACTAGTTCTCATCATTGAGCTGCACTAGGACATCACTGATCTGTTGTTATCTCTATAGCAATAATAGTGTCGTTTTCTCAACAAACTACCATGCTGCCCTATGCTGCTTCAACAAGATCAGCTTCCTCCACCTTTGGTGGCTTTCCCTACCCCTAAATCTCGTGGAACTCTAGTGAAGTGCTCTTTGCCCTAAGTGTTCTCCCTTCTTCCTCACCGACTGTTGCTTTCTACCTTGAGCGCTCACCGCTTCAACATTGATTAGCCTCTTGAGTGCCCATCACGTTCTCTCAGCCTTCTCGTCCTCGAGGGTGCACTAATGGGATAAAAAAACTTATATACGAACAAATACAAGCAGGTTGTAACATATAGTAAAAAAATTAAAGAGAAATCATAACCACATAGAGCACTAAGATTTATATGGAAAACCCTAAAACGCAAAGGGAAAAAACCATGAGATAAGCCAGAAAAATAAATTCACTATAAAAATAATGAACGTATAAATCTCAAAGTCTTTTGCTTAAGACTTAAGCAACAATCACAAAAGAATAATATAGATAAAAGGATTACATCAGTAAAACCAAAGGCGAAAACACAGCCTAAATAATTGAGAATAGCCTCTAAGTTGCCCTTGTCTTTTTTCCTTTTCTTCTTCTCTTGTGGAAAACCCCTCAATTGTCACTGTTATGGTTTCTCCCAACCACACCCACAGCAACTCAAGTCACCCCACCCCCTACCCTTTTCTTTTTTGTGTCTAAGTTAAAAGAGAAAGGGTTAAATGACTGCTGTGGTTTGTGGATTATTAAGACCCATCATGGGTTGAATTAATAAGCTATGTGCCTAATAACCTCCCCCTTCAACTCATAAGGGAGGCTATCCTATGATTCTTCAATGTAAAGTCATACAAACAAACTGTTGGCACATTCCTTGCCTTTCTTTCGATAAGGTCTTTGTCAATATGTCTGCCCTATTATCATTTATATGAATTTTTTGAAGTTACAACTGCTTCTCTTTAAATATATTTCGAATTCAATAGTATCTGACATCTATATGCTTTGACTTAGAATAAAAAGTTGGGTTCTCATATAAATGGATAGTGTTCTAGCTATCACAATGCACCATATAATATTTATGTTTTAACTCTAATTCTTGTAAGAATTCTTTCATCTATAATATTTCTTTGTAAATCTCTATAGTAACAATATATTTTGCCTCTATGGTGGAGAGAGTAATACACTTTTACAATTTAAATTGTCATGACACATCTTCTCCTGTAAAGGTGAGTACAAAACATGATATGAACTTTTTCATATTAATCTCTTATAATATCTACATCTAAGCAACATGTCAACACAGGTGGTCTACTTTGAAAGCTTAAATAAACTTTGGAGCTCTCTATGAGATATCTAAAGATCCACTTCACTACTAACTAGTGCACGTATCCGGCCTCACACATACCATGGCGTATATCAAACTTCTTACTACTGAAGCAAAAAGAACCTTTTGCGTTTGCTCCTTCTCCTCGTCACTTGATAGACTTTGCTTTGAGCATAACTTGAAGTAACTTAATAGAGGGAGAACCAACAAGTTTTGTGTTGCTTATATTTAACCTATCAAATACCTTCTCGATGTATTTCTCCTATGACAACCAAATCTTTTTATTTTTTCTAACATGGAAAATCTACAAGCCCAGTATTTGCTTTGCAAGCCCCATGTCCTTCATTGCAAAGGTCTCAATCAGTTCATTCTTCAACCTCTTAATTGTAGACATATCTTTTCTAAAGATAAGCATGTCATCAACACTTACCTTACTGCTGCTGTAATTTAGTTATCTTTATTCAAAAATCCAAAAAAAAAATTGTTCCAAAATTGTTGCTTAAACTTTTCATCGCAAAGTTTTCATCTCTACGATGAAAGATACATTGCAAAATTCCAACTGCATAGCTCAGATTGTTTGATCTTGCTACTATAATTTTTCTATCCAAATCTCTACGAAATTTTTATGACAGCTTTGATACTTCCTAACAGCAAATTTCTCTTTAGTTTTATCAAAAAATTCTCAATATAAACTATTGATCTTTTATGTCTATTCTGCTATACTTGAAAATCTATACTATAAAATTTCAGCTACATATTACTACTTGTTTGATCTTGATACTATGTTTTTTCTATCCAAATCTTTACGAAATTTTTATGATAGCTTTAACACTTTCTAACAGTAGATTTCCTTTTGGTTTTGTCAAAAAATTCTTAATATAAACCACTGATTTTTTACGTTCAATCTGTTACACTTGAAAATATGTGATGCAGAAAATTTCAGCCGCATATTGTTTCCTTAACCTATCTATTTGTAATTTTTTTTGAATAAAATTTCTTATACACTTTATAAATTATCTTAGCTTCCATCTAAAATTGATTTATTGAGGAATTCATCTCTAGAAATGATTTTGTGTTGCTACAAATTTTCGTCATAATCAGTTGAAATTTTTTGACGAGAATTCTACTATCGCAACTTGCACTAATTTTCTTGCTATTACTATCAAAATTTTCTTGATTAAATTGGAGATCCTTGCTATCATATAAACTGAGATATTGCTATCAATTCCCTTCTCAAATCTCTAGAGTTTTTGGTAGAAATTTCATCTAGAAACTATTATTTCTTTTATGATAATTCTGCTCTTACAAGACAGCACATATTTGCAGCAACTTCCATTGATTTCTATCAAACCTTACTGTCATCTACTATAGATCTAAAACTTTCATCCACAGCCCTAAAACTCCAAACCACACCCTCAAACTGCACCCAAAACATCCACAAAACAAGCCTAAACTGCAGCCTACATCTATCGATCCACCAACCCTTTCGACTATCACTTCTCTCAACCTATATATGCCTTTAACTTGACAATAAAAGAGAGATCTTAACATCACATATTTGGAGGCATATACTATGATATTTGAGGAGGCAATCAATGCTAAATTCAAAGCCTTTGAGGCACGAATGGAGGATAAGATTCGGACGCTCTTTACCGAACTCAGATTGGGCCGACCACTAAACCCGAAGAAATCACATCAAGAAGAGAGCTTTGCCCAATCGCACCAAGCCCGAAGAGATGACTTCCAAGGGAGGGGAGGCTCTATGACTGACCCCAACTATCCATGCATGAGGGTAAACTTTCCTATATGGGAAGAAGGAGACCCGATTGGTTGGATCTGACGCGTAGAGCGATATTTTCGGTACCACAAAATCGCAGACGAATCTATGGTGAAAATTACAGCTATACATCTTGAAAGGGATGTCATACAGTGGTTTGACTAGTTTGAACACACTCATGGAGTCCTCTCATGGTGATAATTTAAAGAAGGACTACTGATCTGCTTCAGACCAACCGATTACGAGAACATTAATGGACAACTAGCAAAGATCCGACAAACCTCCACCATTCAAGAGTACCAAACCAGGTTTGAAAAGTTATCTAATCAAACTCATGATTGGTCTCAAAAATAGCTATTAGGGACCTTCATTAAGAGCTTAAAGCCGGAGATCCGGGGAGAAGTTAAAGCGCGATAATCGTACATGCTTATGGCAGTCATCTCTTTCGCACGACATCAAGAAGAGCAATTGAACCATGAAGCTCGGAGGACTAGGGTCACTCCTTGACTAGCAATACTGAAGCCCTCAGCCCCCCCTACTATCAACCATGTCCCTGCACCAAAGAGGTTGACAAGAGAAGAGCTTCGGGAGCGATATGCGAAGGGGTTATGTTGGCATTGTGACGAGCCATGGAGCCGTGAGCATCGCTGTAGTAAAGGGAGACTTCTTATGATTGAACTAGTAGAAGAAGAGGTCATTGAACATTCAGAAGAGAGCCTTGAGCATGAAAAAGAAGATGCAGAAGAAGAGCCATAACCGACCGAAGTTACGGTACATGCACTAGCTGGCTACTTAAACCCGCAAACGATGAAAGTTGGAGGCAAAGTCAAACAACAACCGATCACTATTCTTATCAACACGGGCAGTACTAATAACTTCCTAAACAATAAGGTTGCTGTTCGGATGGCCTTATCTATTGAGAATTACAGTAGGTTTGACATTAAGGTCACTGACGGATGGATTTTGAAGTATGATCGTAGGCACCCGCGAGTGAAACTGTTACTGTAGGACCAAGAGATAATTGCATATTTCTTCCTCCTCCTTCTTGATGATCATGAGGCCATGCTTAGAACTAAATGGTTGACAACATTAGGTGATGTTTCTTGAAATTTTATGCAACTAATTATGAAATTTTATAGTAAGGAGAAATAGGTGATACTACATGGGAAACATGGGGGCGACGTAACGACAATTTGCACATAACAAATAGAGAAGGTTTTGCATAAAGTATGCAGTGACTTTTTGGTACAACTTGAGTAGAAAACTAAGGGAGAGCCAATAGAATTTGAAGATCCAAACCTACTTCCTTTGCTTGCTGAATTTTCAGATATATTTGACGAACCGCACAACCTACCTCTTACCCGTCAGTATGATCATTATATAACGATTCTTCTAGGCAAACCTCTAGCAAATACTCAGTCATATTAGTATCTATATCTCCATAAGGATGAAATAGAAAGGATTGTAAAAGAGATGCTTGAAACAAGAGTTATTCGGCCAAGTTGCAACCTCTACTCTTCACCGGTGCTACTTGTACGCAAGAAGGACACAATATGGCGAATATGCATTGATTACCGAGCTCTCAATGGCATAACCATCAAGGATAAATACCCTATTCCAGTAGTAGATGAATTGCTAGATGAAAGAGAGCACAAATCTTCATAAAGCTGGACCCTCGATCCGGGTATCATCAAATATGAGTATGTGAAAAAGGCATACTGAAAACCACCTTTCGAACATACAATAGCCACTATGAATTTTTGCTTTCTTCAATAAAAGATAAAATATCTTGGGCATATCATATCAGCGGAAGGTGTGATGGTGGACCCCTCCAAAATAGAAGTAATGTAGAATTGGCCGACCTCGAGGAATATAAAATTGCTACATGGATTTCTGGGTTTAATAGGCTACTACCGTAAGTTCGTGAAAAACTATGGAAAGATTAGTGCACCACTTACTTTCTTACTGAAAAAAGATGTCTTCCAATGGTTGGACAAAGCCTTCACTGCCTTCGACAAACTTAAGGTAGCCATGACGATGACGCTAGTGCTAGCACTACTAGATTTCAGTCGACCCTTCATTATTGAGGCCGACGCATCTAGAGTCAGAATTGGAGCCATTCTAATGCAAGATGGTCGACCACTCGCATACACTAATAAGGCATTATCTCCCTCCCATCAAAATAAGTCAACATATGATAAGGAGATGCTCGCCATTATGCATTCAACAACGAGGTGGAGACCCTACTTGATTGGTCGACGATTTCAAATTAAAACCGACCATAAAAGTCTCAAGTACTTTTCAGAGCAAAAGATATCATCTCCTGAGCAACAAATATGGGTAACAAAACTTCTTGGATTTGATTATGAAATAACTTACAAAAAGGGGAAAGAGAATGTTGTTGCAGATACGCTTTCGTAGCTATCCGAGCAAGCTAAATTTTCGGTCGTTTCACTTCCGACCAGCGACTTCCTTGAGGATATTAAGATGGAATGACAGGAAGATCCGAAGACCAATAATATCATAAAAAAATTGGAGGAAGCACTAAGCTCCGTGACTCATTATAATTGGGACTCAAAAGAATTACGCTATAAGGGTCGCATTGTGCTTATGACAAATTCTACTTGCATCTTCATGAGCAGATTTTGGACAAAGTTATTTCATATGCAGGGTACTAAATTGAAAAGGAGTACAACATATCACCCACAAACCGATGGCCAGACGAAAATTATAAATAGGTGCTTGGAGATAGCTCAAAGCCAACCACCAAATATGACTAACCAAGGAGAACTCCAGACTCAACCAAGTGCCATTATTGATTGATGGATCATGACTCGACGACGACGACCCACTACTGAAGTGCTAATATAGTGGGCGAACCTACAAACAGAAGATGCCACTTGGGGGAACTATGACGACTTGAAGATCAAATTCTCATAATTTATGAATTGTCAGCCTTGAGGATAAGACTCATTTGAAGAGGGCGGGTCTGTTAGGACTCTAGCTAGGAGAGTCCTAATTGAGAGGGACATTCATGTAAAACCTACCTAAGCTAACCCCTATTAAAGAGGTGAAGAGGCTGGCTAGGGTTAGGAGGATGTTTCTAAGAAAATAATTAGGAGTTGTAATGGAATAAGAGTCTTGAGTATGAGTCATATTAGGAGTTAGTTAGAAGTAGGAGTCATATTAGGAGTAAGGGTTTAGAAGCCCTATAAATAGTCATGTTTTCCTCCTCTTTTCATAAGCAATAGATGAATCTTTTCTGCAGCCTTTGAGCAGTAACTTGGAGGGGGGAACTCCTATAGAGTTCCAACAAGGCCGATCCCCTAAAGAGATCAACCCTAAGTTTAGAATCTACAAGGGTTCTAACAACATCTTGCAATGCAAGGATCACCGTCATAAAAATTCATTTGTTTATCCTGGACTCCTCTGGATTGAGAACTAAGTTTCAAAAAGGTTAAGCGAATTAGAATTTTTTTAAATGAAAATTATGATGACTTCATTAATGTACATCATGAGATTCCATAATTTGACTAAGGACGCATCATCATGATGTAATCACCATGTTTTCATTTTTTTTCTTTTTTCATGTGAATTGATAATATGCTCATAATTATCATACATGTGTAAAATTTATTAAGAAATAAACTCAAATTATAAGTGAGAGAATAGAAACTATGGATAGAAAGAATGTAGGTGAAGAGTATATGGAGGTCTTATGATATTTGTAGGACTTAAGATTGAGAGAACATCATGTTTAGGTGTTAAACAACATATTCCACTTCGAAATCAAAGACCAAAGATCATCACTAAAGCAATACATAACAAAAATTCCACCAACTTAAACATTAATAGAGAATCAAAGATAGATAATAGGTCATATAAAAAAAAACTTGTATACGAACAAATACAAGCAGGTAGTAACATATAGTAAAAAAATTAAAGAGAAATCATAGTCACATAAATCACCAAGATTTATATGGAAAACCCTCAAACGTAAAAGAAAAAAACCATGAGGCAAGCCAAAGAAGCAAATTCATTATAAAAATAATGAACGAACAAATCTCAACGACTCTTGATTAAGACCTGAGCAATAATCACAAGAGAATAATATAGATACAAGGATTACATCACCAAAATCACTTCTTTTATCATAGCAAGAGTTCGCTGTAAATTTGATCAAACCTAAGGCTAAAACATAGCCTGAATAATTGAGAGCAGCCTCTAACTTGCCCTCGTCTTTTTTCCTTTTCTTTTTCTCTTATAGAAAACCCCTCAACTGTCACTGTTATGGTTTCTCCTAACCACACCCACATCAACTCAAGCCACCCCACCCCCTACCCTTTTCTTTTTTGTGTCTAAGTTAAAATAGAAAGGGTTCAATGGCTGTTGTGGTTTGTGGGTTATTAAGACCCATCATGGGCTGAATTAATAAGCTATATGCCCAACAACCTCCCACTTTAACTCACAAGAGAGGCTATCTCATGACTTCTCAATGTGAAGTCATGCCAACCAACCGTCAGCACATTTCTTGCCTTTCTTTCGAAAAGGTCTTTATCAATATGTCTACCCTATTATCATTTATATGAATTTTTTGAAGTTGCAACTACTTCTCGTTAAATATATTTCAAATCTAGTAGTATCTACATCTATATGCTTTGATTTGGAATAAAAAGTTGGGTTCTCATATAAATGGATGATGTTCTAGCTATCACAATGCACCACATAATATTTCTGTTTTAGCAGTAATTCTTGTAAGAATTTTTTTGTCCACTATTTTTTTGCAATCCTCTATAGCAATAATATAGTCTGCCTCTATGGTGTCGAATCTCGGATTTTGGTGATGAAACCAATCAATATGTGTTTATGTTTTAATATACATTTTTGAGTGACGTAGGATGCTTCAATCAGGATAAGACAATTATAGTAGGAAAATCATGTTATGCCTAAGGAAAATGTCAGAAGATTAGATGTCGGGCCGATGGATCGGTCGGCGTATCGATAGAAGGCTTTAGGCCGTGGATTCAGGCATCAGGCCAAAAAGAGCGGGAATTGTGCTAAGGATATTAGAGTTGCAGAGTTAATTGGCCGATTGGGCAATAGGTTATAAGAGAGAACGATATGTCGAAGAATCGGACGAAGCATCGAGGGACCAATGATATGCCGGACAACTTGATTGCTTAGGAGTAATTGTCTAGATTGAATTTTTTTTTACATATGTAGGATTAACTACGATAGCTTGAAGACATAAAGAAAGTCTACCAGAGTCAAGTTTGATGGGTGTTCGAGAGTCTGCCGAGAGTCTGAAGATTCGTCGGAAGTGCTACCAGAACCAACCGAGAAGAAATCGGGGACTTGCCGAAGTTTTCGGAAGTCTACCGAAGAGATCATCGGAGGTTCGCGGAGATTACCGAGAAGGTTCGGCTACTTGCCAAAGACTCGTTGAACTCGCCACAAGATCAGGAGCTTGCTGGGAGTCCACCGGAAGAAATCCAAAGGTGTATCGGAAGTCCGCCGGAAGATCGCCGAAAAGCTCGCTAAAATGAAACTTGATGTTGCCGGTTAAAAACTTACTTAGAACTATGTCTTAATTTCATAGTTTGCATATAAATAGGATTATGATTAAGGGTTAATCATATAACCCGGTTAGGGGCTAATTAGGCCCGAGTTTGGACTGGTTTGGGCCAAGTTTGGAGCCCAACCAGTGAGCTGAAATAGTTTAGACGATGGCACTACTAGACTAGGCGTTGGCACCACCCAGAGGTTGAATGATCAGGCAGTGGCACCGCCCAGAACCCGAAGGATCGAGCGATGGCACCGCCCATCACCCGAAAGGTCAGGCTGTGGCATCGCCAGCGACAAGCGGTGGCACCACCAGTTAATGGTCAATATGATATTGATAGGCGGTGGCACAGCCACCGATAGGTGGTGGCACTACCAGCTCTGGGAATCTAAGAGGAATTCAAAATTTGGAGCCCAAATTTGAATTCTCTTTGGGTCTATAAATACCCCTCAATTCTCAGTAGAGAATATAACCTTTGAGAAGTTAGAGATTGAGAAAAAGCCTTAGCAAAGTATTTAGCAAGTCTTGTTTTCAATAACTTAAGTGTTCACCTCCCTCTTTCTCTTTGAAAAATCTGTAAGAGTGTGAACCACTTGTAAAAGGTTGTAAGAGGGGTATTTGTCCTTCCCCTTCAAAGTGATTTGCTAGTGGAAGTTGGGAGCCTCATCGAAGAAGGCTTCGCAAGTGGATGTAGGTCATTTGATCGAACCACTTTAAATTGGTGTGTTCCTTGAATGTGTGAGTGTTTACCTTTCTGAAACTTTTATTTACATAGTAGCAAGCTTTTGGTTTTCATCTCCTTACTTTACTCAAGCTACTTTTACCAAGTCATTCTTTGTCGAATCGAAATCTCTATGCATTTATGAAATCGTTTTCAAGCTTACAAGTTTTAATTCGCTGCACTAATTCACTCCCTCTCTTAGTGTCGCTCCGATCCTAGCAATTGGTATTAGAGCCACGATTTTCTACTTTGGTTTAACACCCAAATAAAAATGACTCTTTTTGGCCTTCAAGAGAGTTACTCTCTCATTCATCCTCCCTTTTTCAATGGGATGGACTATAATTATTGGAAAACTCGAATAAGAGTTTTCTGACTTTCTTTGGATTTGAATTTATGGCACATAGTCAAAAATAAATTTGAAATGTCTTCTCTTCCAATGAACCATTGGAATGATTTGGAGAAGAAGATGTTTTCTCTAAATGCAAAGGCTATGAATACCTTATATTGTGCACTTGACAAAAATAAATTTAATCATGTTTCAAATTATGATTCGGCTTTTGATATTTGGAGAACTCTTGAGATCACTCATGAAGGCACTAGCCAAGTGAAAGAGTCCAAAATCAATATTCTTGTGCATTCTTACGAACTTTTCTAGATGAAACTAAGTGAGTCCATCAGAGACATGTACACCCATTTCACGAATATTATCAATGGACTCAAAGCTCTTGGTAAAGATTTTTCTAACTTTGAATTAGTAACTAAAATTCTAAGATCCCTTCCAAAGAATTGAGATCCAAAAGTTACAACCATTCAAGAGGCCAAGGATCTTAAAACATTTTCATTCGAAGAACTAATTGGGTCTCTAATGACCTACGAAATGAACAATATTATAAAAAGGGAACTCGAGAACAACCTTCCAAAGGACATGAAGGATTTGGGACATAGAACACATGAAGACTACTCGAGCATAAGATCAAGTGATAGTTGTTGAATCTCGTATTTTGATGATGAAACTACTTGATATATGTTTATGATTTAATCTGCGTTTTGAGTGACGCAGGATGCTTCGATCAGGATGAGACAATTAAAGCAGGAAAATCATATTGTGCCGAAGGAACATGTCAGAAGATTGGACGTCGGGCCGGTGGATCGGTCGACGTATCGACAGAAGGCTTCGGGCCGTGGACTCGGGCATCGGGCCAAGAAGAGCGGGTATTGTGCCAAGGATATCGGAGTTGCGGAGTCAACTAGCCGATTGGGCAATAGGCTGCACGAGAGGACGATGCGCCGAAGAATCGGACGAAGCGTCGAGGGACCAATGACATGTCGGACAACTTGGTTAATTGCTTAGGATTAATTGTCTCGATTGAAGTTTTGTTTTGTTGTGCAGGATTAACTATGATAACAATGAAGACATAAAGTGAAACAAAGTGTCGGAGTCAAGCGCGAAGGATTTGTTGCGAGTTCGAGAGTTCGACGGAAGTCCGAAGGTTCGTCGGGAATGCTACCGGAACTAGCCGAGAATGAGTCGGGAGCTTGCCGAAGGGTTTTTCGGAAGCTCGCCGGAAGGTTCGTTGGAAGTTCATGGAGCTCGCCGAGAAAGAGCGGAGCTTGCCGACGAAGCTCGTTGGAACTCGCTAAGATCAAATCGTGAAGTCTAGGAGCTTGCCGGGAGTCCGCAGAATGGTTTCCGAGAGTTCATCGGAAGACCGCCGGAAGTTTGCCGGAAGCTCGCTAGAAGAAGTCTTGACTTGCGGACTTTGTAATAGCTTAGAAAATGTCTTTAAATTCATAGTTAGCACGTTAATTAGGGTTAGGATTAGGTGTTAATCCTATAACCCAAGTAGGGGCCAATTAGGCCCAAGTTCGGACTGGTTTGGACCAAGTTTGGAGCCAAACCAAGTGAGCTGGAATAGTGGAGAGGTGCCACCGCCAGGGTTGGAGGTAGCACCGCCCAGGCTATGTCTTCCTGCGAGGTTGGGAGGTGCAACCGCCCCAGCCAGGAGGTGCAACCGCCAGGGCTGCGAGGCTGGGAGGTGCAACCGCCCCAGCCAAGAGGTGCAACCGCCCAGAGCTCAGTCTTCGAGCTAGACTGGGCGGTGCAACCTCCTCTGCCAAGAGGTAGCATCGCCAGAGCTCAAGTTTCGAGCTCTGCCAGGCGATGCAACCACCGAGCTCAGTCTTCGAGCTCTGGCAGAGAGGTGCATCAGCCTGAGCTCAGTCTCGAGCTCTGCTAGGTGATGCAATCACCGAGCTCAGTCTTCGAGCTCTGGCAGAGAGGTGCATCGGCCTGAGCTCAGTTTCGAGCTCTGCCAGGTGATGCAACCACCGAGCTCAGTTTCGAGCTCTGCCAGGTGATGCAACCACCAAGCTCAGTCTTCGAGCTCTGCCAGGTGATGCAACCATCGAGCTCAGTCTTCGAGCTCTGGCAGAGAGAAGCAATCGCCTGAGCTCAGTCTTCGAGCTCTGCCAGGCGGTGCCACCTCTCCAGTCAAGAGGTGCAACCGCCTGATCCCAGAATTCTGGGATTTGATCGATTTGATCGTTTTGAGCTCGAATTTTGAATTGGGTTGGGGCCTATAAATACCCCACCCATTCAGCACTGAAAAGATACAGACCTACACCGAAATCTTGATCTTTTCTGTGATTCTAAGAGCTCAAAAGTGTTGTAAAGCCTTTAAGTTTCCTCCTTCTGTTCTTCAAGTTTTCAGTTGTAAAGTGAGGAGAGAAAGGTCTGTAAAGGTTGTCTCCTGAGCCTGTCAAAAGGAGAGAAACTGTAAAAGGGCAGTTAGCCTTCGCCCATTGAAGGAAGGCACCTAGTTGACGTCGGCAACCTCGTCGGTGGAGGAAGCCAAAAGTGGAGTAGGTCAAGGCTGACCGAACCACTCTAAATCTCTGGTTTGCGTTTATTTTCGAGCACTTTATCATTACTGCAAACCTCCTTCATTACTACTGCTCTCTGCGCTTTCACGAACAAGTTCTAAGTGCAGTTCTTCCGAATCTGCATTCAGACGTAAATTCGTATTTTCATACATCACAGTTTACGTTTACGTTTGATTCTGCAGAACTGTCTTCCGTGCTTTTACGAACGAGCTTCTTTGCAGTTTACACTTACATTTTGATCCTATTGATAACTGCAAACTGTCCTCTACAATTTTACGAACGAGTTTCAACATTTAGACGTAAAACTGCATTCAGACGTAAATCGGCTTTCCTCGCTCAATCATCAGATCTCAGTTCACGTTTACGTCTTGATTTCAACTGCATACTGCCTTCTGCGAGTATACAAACAAGTTTCAAAGTTTAGACGTAAATCTGCGTCTAGACGTAAAACTGCGTTTAGACGTAAATCTGCGTTTAGACGTAAATCTGAGTTTAAGACGTAAATCTGAGTTTAGACGTAAATCTGCGTTTAGACGTAAAACTGCGTTTAGACGTAAATCTGCGTTTAGACGTAAATCTGCGTTTAGACGTAAATCTGCGTTTAGACGTAAAACTGCGTTTAGACGTAAATCTGAGTTTAGACGCAATCTGCGCTTAGACGCAAACTGCACTTAGATACAAACTGAGAATTTGCTTTTGCATCATAATAGTTTTTGAACGAACGCAGCTTTTGGTTTTTAATCGCTGTAAGATTTCCGCTGCACTAATTCACCCCCCCCCCCCCTCTTAGTGCTCTCGATCCTAACAATTGGTATCAGAGCGGGGTATTTCTCATTTCGGATTTACACCCGAGAGAAATGACTTTTCAAGAGGGTTGTTCGGTCTTTCGTCCACCGTTCTTTAATGGATTGGACTACACTTATTGGAAAACTCGAATGAGAGTTTTCTTAATTTCTCTAAATCTGGATTTATGGAATATCATTGAAAACGGTTTTCAACTTCCCTCCAAACCAATGAACGAATGGTCGGTTTTGGAGAAGAAGAATTTTTCTTTAAACGCAAAGGCTATGAATGCCTTATTTTGCGCATTGGACAAAAATGAGTTCAATCGGATTTCTACGTGTGAAACGGCTTTCGATATTTGGCGCACTCTTGAAATCACGCACGAGGGAACTAGTAGAGTCAAAGACTCGAAAGTTAATATTCTACTGCTTGATTTCGAGCTTTTTCATATGAAACCAAGCGAAACCGTTGTTGACATGTACACCCGTTTTACGGATGTCGTCAATGGTTTAAAATCACTTGGTAAAAGCTTTTCGGATTTTGAACTCGTTAACAAAGTTTTGCGCTCACTTTCTAAAACTAGGGATTCAAAAGTAACTGCTATTCAAGAATCGAAAAACTTGAACCATTTTCCACTTGAAGAACTAATTGGTTCATTGATCACATATGAAATGACGTGCAATGCACGTGAAGAACTTGAGAACCACCTTCCAAAGAACAGGAAGGATTTGGAACTCTGGACAAATGAATGCCACTTGAGCGATGACTCAAGTGATGAGGACAATGATGAACAAACTGTCACGCCCCGCTGAATTTTTTTTTTCTTTTGTATTATAATTCAACAATAATTCATTCCAGGATCCGTTCACACATTTGAGGATACTGAGAAAACATTCAGGTCATTCATATCTATAATTTTCCAATTCATAAAACCTGTGCAGTTTATAATCATAGTATAATATCACTTAATGATTCACAAAATCCAAAGCCAACTCAACTAAACCATAACCACATCATAAATCCATAAGCGTAGCAATCTATACAATCACAAAACCAACATGTATTACATGTTTATATCATTACACAGTTTAAACTTTAACATTCCCAAAATCCCAACACAAGAGGTACATTTCCAAATATTTACAAGATACATCAATCTAGATTTGTCGTTGATACACACAAAAGAACTTATACAATATCAACTTATTAATTACGAAAGATTTGCCCCAAAATCTTCTAGCTTTCCCCTGCCTCAACCCAATTCTAGATTTTCAGAACATAACAAGCTACCCTGAAAAATTTATATAGCAACGGGGTGAGCATAAAGAGCTCAGCAAGCGACTAACATATCCATGGCGATAGGAGAAGTTCAAGCAGGCTTAGTATCAAGATAACAAAAGCAGAAATACAAGTGTTCATTTGAAGTCATCTCATTTGATATAAAATCACAAAGGTTTACCTCGTTCAAAAACAGGCATTAGACATAACAATAGGAGAAAAGAAATTGGAGCATATCATTGGTATAAGGAGCATATCGATGACATTTGATAATTTCAAGGCATAACAAAGACGTAAGGAGCATTTTGGATATCTATGGCATACGAAACAGTTCGGAACATATCAATGGTGAATGAAATGCTTCAGAACGTATCAATGGCATATGGAAATATTTCGGAAGCATAAGAAGCATTTCAGAACATATCAAAGAACAAATATGAAATAGAAGCTCAAACGTCGTACTCTAGCATAGTGCATGTGAGGATTAACTCAGTGGTGGCTCCACGCCGTGATGAGTTCTCGACTCCATCCACGGGTAGCCCTTTCCTACTCGAGCCCTCTCACCCTGCCCAAGTGCTAGGTCGGCTTTGAATTTTATATCAAACATATAGAAGGTGAAGTGGGATCATAACATAATATGGTCCATCCATTTCTGGATGACCACCAAGCATAAGTCTCCCACGTCTGGGAGCTCCATCCACCCACGTCTGAGTGAAGTCAATGGGGCCGACAGAGCAATCGCGGGCTCTAAGCATAACTCCCTTTACCATTTCTGGCAAAGGTTCACAATATCCCACAAGACACCAGAGTACAAAAGGGTAGTATGAACAATAACATTGACACATATCAGAAGCACATGCGGAACAACGAAATGTACATATGCCTTTCGAGTCAATACGATACAAACATAATCTTTCACAAATGTATTCAGATTTAAAAGGAAACAAAAGCAGGAGTATACAAGGATTTCAAGAAATCACATATGGCTCAATTGAAATAAGAAAGTTAGATGAATTCAATGTCCAAAGAAATGAAACTGGAAGAGGCACATATCGAAAGCAAATGCGGAACAATGGGATGCATGTGCCGAATCATTATGCTGAAAACATGAACTTTAGATGATAGCTGCAAACAAATAAATAAAGGACAAAAGTATATAGGAATTCAAGGTAATAATGTAAAGCTTAACTGAAGAGTGTTTGCCGAAATCAATTTCCAAAGAGAAGAAACAAGAAGAGCCGAAATCGACCAAAGCTCGATTCTGGCAGAATTTGATAGGGACATTGTATGAACTATTTCGATAACCAATTATGCTCCAATTTATGCAAAATATGTGTCATTAGAAAGCTTTATCAATCTAATTTTAGGCAAATTAAGTTTGACAAGAATTGGAATTTACAACAGGGAGTTACAGATAATTTCATAGCCAAAGGTCTGAAAATATTTGCTCTGTTTTACTGAATCCATTGGGTCGATGAAAGCAGATGTTTTAGTTAGCAATTATTATCCGAAAATTTCAAATCAGGTGTATAAAGAAAGCATTTTGAGTCTATCTTCGAATAAATCATACTTTGTATGAATCTGAATTCACAGCAGAAAGTTATAAGTAGTTAAGCAACAAGAGGTCAGAAATTTCAGTCTCTATTTTGCAGAATCTGTAGGGTTAATTGAAACAGAAGTCTTAGTAGGCATTTAAACTCCAAATCATTCAATCTTAGTGTTAAAATAAAGATATTTGAGTTTACTTTCAAATGGAATAGGTTTTACCTAAATCAGAGTTTAGTGCTAAAAGTTAGATCGAAAACAATGTACAGAAGTCAGATTACCGAAAAATTTCAGATTCATGGCTTTGTATCAAAAGGAAAGAACGGTTTGGTACTAAGCTGAAATCTTTTGCATTATGAAGAATTAAAAGGAAAACAGAGATTAGGAATTCTGTAGGAAGAGATTAGAACACTTGCCTTAAACAAATTTGATTCCCAAATGGGGGGAGTTGATGCAAAACCTCAATCAAATCTTCTTCTTCAATTCCTCTTCTTCTTCTTCTTCCCTTCTCTTCTCTTCTTAAACTCACGTTGGATGCAGCATCTGAAGGTTACATTTAGTTTCTCCTTTAATCTCTTACTTAATTACTTTTTGTTAACACAAGAGTTGCAAAGTTTCAAGGTGGCAAGCATGCATGAAAAGTGCTAGGTGTCATCCTTAGAGCAAAGATAAGTGGCACAACCTTATGTTAGTTAGTGACACATGTCCACTATATTATTTTTTTTTTCTTTTTTTTTTTTTCTAACTTAAATCTGAATCTTTCATAAATTATATCACACTTCTAATATTTACTCTTAGGTCCCTAGCCATAAACCTTTAATATAATATCATTTAATATAAAATAATTATTAAATAATCCTTATTTTTATAAACAAACCTTTTACTAAATTTTTAAAAATGGGGGATGTTACACAAACCAACCTTCCAAAGAACAGGAAGGATTTGGGACATAGAACATTTGAAGACCACTCGAGCATAAGCTCAAGTGATGGTGAACTTAAAATGAAACGAAAATTAAAAAGCAAAAAGAATGGAACTACTTGCTTTAAACGCAAGAAGAAGAACAAAAATTGGGATGAATCGAGCTCATCTGAAGACGAGAAAGTCAACAAAAGCGAGGCGACAAAATACGTCTTACCAGCCTACGATGTTGAGGTAATTAAAATGCCTTTGGTTTATTTTGAAATTACTTGATGCTTTCATGATATATTTTCTTTTTAGTTTAGAATTAATTTTCTTGAAAATTACATGTTTAAAAATAAAAATACAGAAATTATGATCATGCTGATAATTTCGAAAATAATATTATGATAAACAAACAAAATGATTTTGATCATGGTTAAGAAGTAATAATGTGTATCATGTTTGATTAACATTGTTGAATGAAATCACGTTTGATTTAAAGTAATGCATAAAGATGTAATATGAAATGGTTATTAACAATTTTATGCATGTGATTTTAAGTTATCCATGATCATGAGCTTGTTTGATCTTCTTGACTTAATTTCAAGATCTATAGCAAAAATCATGTTTGAATATATGAAAGTGTTAATTTCATTTTCGGATTCAGTTAACAATTGGTATCCTAACAATCGGATTTTCTCATACACTTATGAAAAATATTTTTCTAAAATGGATTTGATAAAATGATTCATGCTTATAAACTCCATCTTGAAATATGAATGATAGTGTTTTTGCTTGCAAAGATTTGTTTCACATTCATATCTCCTATGATTCGTGTGCAGAAAAAGAATTTATAAATCATAACACAATGTGATTTCTTATGCAAAAATAAAGTGCTTTTGTGATTCTTTGCTAAAGAGAATAATTATTAAAATCATGATCTTGATAACATGAAGCTCTTTATAAATCAAGATCGTTCATTATGCTCCCTACATTTATCAAAAAGGAGTTTTTCAAATGAAATGCAATTCAATGAAGTGTCATTTTGATATCTTGAAACTTGGAATATTTTAAAATGTGATCTTTGATAAGAATGTTTCAAGTTGCTCCTTTTACTATATCTTTTCAAATGAATCATAAGCCTTGATATCATATATCTTATAATACAAGATTTCTTTGCCTTATGCTTATCTTAATTTGGCATATAAAGACTAAGGCATGCTTAGATGAAAAAGAATCTCTTAAAAAATGCTTTTCCCATTTGATCGAGATTAATGATTTCATGATATTTTATGAATCTCGAAATTAATTTTAATGACTTGATTATGAACTTCAAGTTAATGATTTAATTTGAATAAGTTTTATCTAAATCATAATCTTGATCTTGCAAAATTGAAGTCACAAATAATATCTTGTGGTAGTCATGAATTGATACTCACAATATGAAAACATTGATATTCATGACTTAAAATGGATTGAAACATTGTATGCTTAATTTAATCATTCTCCTATGTTTCAAAAATTCTTTAAATGCCTTATGTGATGATTGAAAACTAATCTGCTTTATGATGAATTACGAATCATGACTTGATCTATGATATAAATGCCTTGAAATGATTGAAATATTTAACACTTTTATGCTCTTCCCCCTACTTTCTTCTTGTTTTCAATGATAAAATAGGGAGAAGTTTTGATCATGCATGGTAGGATATAATTTGACAAAATTGATACCATCATGATATGAAACATTTATGATGTACAATTATGCATGCAATACTTGTGCTTTCTAATTATGATGTGATGTATTGCATATGATGTAAATCATGATTTAAAATGCTATGAGTGCCAAGTTACACATTTTGAGAAGAAATTGTTATATTGAAACATTAATGTAATTATGAATAGTGATATGATATCATGCAATGATGCATGTAATGATAAAATATTCATGATGAAAAATTGTCTTGACATTCATAACTTGATTATTCATCCTTTGTCATGATTTTGAAATCGTTGTAAAAGGAAAAAAGATCTACAAAACCGTATTCTCTCTTTCTTTTTTACAATGACAAAGGGGGAGATAGCTAGCTTGTACAAGTCAAGAAGATGCAAAAACTTGATTGCTAGCTTGCCTATTTTAAGTAGCAAAGATTGCTAACTTACTTATTTCAAGAAGAAAAATTGTCTTCTTGAACATCACTATCTTGAATATCTCAAGAAGCAAAACTTGCAATTTGCACATTGCAAATAAGAAGCAAGAATCATGAGCTTACACAAGAAATTTATCTTGCATTTGCTTTCGAAATTTTTGCTAGCTTATATATTGTGAAACTTGTATATCATAAAAATTGCTAGCTTGTTGGTCTAAAGAGAAGCAAAAAGTTGCTATCTCAAAAGAAGAAAATGTGCTATCTTGCCTATCTCAAGAGGCAAAAATGCTAACTTGCGCATCTAGCAAAATGAGCAAAACTTTCAAGAAGCAAGAGTTGCCTTCTTGAACATCTCTAATTTGCTAGCTTGCATAATATAGAACTTGCTATCTTGAACATTACCAAAAGTGCTATCTTATATGCTATAAAACTTGCATATCTAAAACTTGATAGCATGAATGTTCTAAGCATGATGTAACACTTGCTAAATCTTCTAGCTCCAAGATTGCATGATGATAAAACTTGATATTATGATTTTCATGCAAAGAGTTGAACCAATATCACACACAAACACTTGATTGTGATACTTCTCCTTTTTGTTGATGACAAAGGGGGAGAAGTATGTTGATGAAAGTATGTTGATGACATGACATGTGATGCATAAGTTTATGCATATGTTCATGTTGACGTATTGCAAGTATTCATGATGAATATTGCAATGACTTGAATTCAGTTTGAATTCAAGGTTCTATCAATATGGCATATTGATAGGGGGACTTTGTTTAAACTCCGGGAGTTAAGTTTAACTCCGTCATCAAGTAGTTGTCATCATCAAAAAGGGGGAGATTGTTGAATCTCGTATTTTGATGATGAAACTACTTGATATATGTTTATGATTTAATCTGCGTTTTGAGTGACGCAGGATGCTTCGATCAGGATGAGACAATTAAAGCAGGAAAATCATATTGTGCCGAAGGAACATGTCAGAAGATTGGACGTCGGGCCGGTGGATCGGTCGACGTATCGATAGAAGGCTTCGGGCCGTGGACTCGGGCATCGGGCCAAGAAGAGCGGGTATTGTGCCAAGGATATCGGAGTTGCGGAGTCAATTGGCCGATTGGGCAATAGGCTGCACGAGAGGACGATGCGCCGAAGAATCGGATGAAGCGTCGAGGGACCAATGACATGTCGGACAACTTGGTTAATTGCTTAGGATTAATTGTCTCGATTGAAGTTTTGTTTTGTTGTGCAGGATTAACTATGATAACAATGAAGACATAAAGTGAAACAAAGTGTCGGAGTCAAGCGCGAAGGATTTGTTGCGAGTTCGAGAGTTCGACGGAAGTCCGAAGGTTCGTCGGGAATGCTACCGGAACTAGCCGAGAATGAGTCGGGAGCTTGCCGAAGGGTTTTTCGGAAGCTCGCCGGAAGGTTCGTTGGAAGTTCATGGAGCTCGCCGAGAAAGAGCGGAGCTTGCCGACGAAGCTCGTTGGAACTCGCTAAGATCAAATCGTGAAGTCTAGGAGCTTGCCGGGAGTCCGCAGAATGGTTTCCGAGAGTTCATCGGAAGACCGCCGGAAGTTTGCCGGAAGCTCGCTAGAAGAAGTCTTGACTTGCGGACTTTGTAATAGCTTAGAAAATGTCTTTAAATTCATAGTTAGCACGTTAATTAGGGTTAGGATTAGGTGTTAATCCTATAACCCAAGTAGGGGCCAATTAGGCCCAAGTTCGGACTGGTTTGGACCAAGTTTGGAGCCAAACCAAGTGAGCTGGAATAGTGGAGAGGTGCCACCGCCAGGGTTGGAGGTAGCACCGCCCAGGCTATGTCTTCCTGCGAGGTTGGGAGGTGCAACCGCCCCAGCCAGGAGGTGCAACCGCCAGGGCTGCGAGGCTGGGAGGTGCAACCGCCCCAGCCAAGAGGTGCAACCGCCCAGAGCTCAGTCTTCGAGCTAGACTGGGCGGTGCAACCTCCTCTGCCAAGAGGTAGCATCGCCAGAGCTCAAGTTTCGAGCTCTGCCAGGCGATGCAACCACCGAGCTCAGTCTTCGAGCTCTGGCAGAGAGGTGCATCAGCCTGAGCTCAGTCTCGAGCTCTGCTAGGTGATGCAATCACCGAGCTCAGTCTTCGAGCTCTGGCAGAGAGGTGCATCGGCCTGAGCTCAGTTTCGAGCTCTGCCAGGTGATGCAACCACCGAGCTCAGTTTCGAGCTCTGCCAGGTGATGCAACCACCAAGCTCAGTCTTCGAGCTCTGCCAGGTGATGCAACCATCGAGCTCAGTCTTCGAGCTCTGGCAGAGAGAAGCAATCGCCTGAGCTCAGTCTTCGAGCTCTGCCAGGCGGTGCCACCTCTCCAGTCAAGAGGTGCAACCGCCTGATCCCAGAATTCTGGGATTTGATCGATTTGATCGTTTTGAGCTCGAATTTTGAATTGGGTTGGGGCCTATAAATACCCCACCCATTCAGCACTGAAAAGATACAGACCTACACCGAAATCTTGATCTTTTCTGTGATTCTAAGAGCTCAAAAGTGTTGTAAAGCCTTTAAGTTTCCTCCTTCTGTTCTTCAAGTTTTCAGTTGTAAAGTGAGGAGAGAAAGGTCTGTAAAGGTTGTCTCCTGAGCCTGTCAAAAGGAGAGAAACTGTAAAAGGGCAGTTAGCCTTCGCCCATTGAAGGAAGGCACCTAGTTGACGTCGGCAACCTCGTCGGTGGAGGAAGCCAAAAGTGGAGTAGGTCAAGGCTGACCGAACCACTCTAAATCTCTGGTTTGCGTTTATTTTCGAGCACTTTATCATTACTGCAAACCTCCTTCATTACTACTGCTCTCTGCGCTTTCACGAACAAGTTCTAAGTGCAGTTCTTCCGAATCTGCATTCAGACGTAAATTCGTATTTTCATACATCACAGTTTACGTTTACGTTTGATTCTGCAGAACTGTCTTCCGTGCTTTTACGAACGAGCTTCTTTGCAGTTTACACTTACATTTTGATCCTATTGATAACTGCAAACTGTCCTCTACAATTTTACGAACGAGTTTCAACATTTAGACGTAAAACTGCATTCAGACGTAAATCGGCTTTCCTCGCTCAATCATCAGATCTCAGTTCACGTTTACGTCTTGATTTCAACTGCATACTGCCTTCTGCGAGTATACAAACAAGTTTCAAAGTTTAGACGTAAATTTGCGTCTAGACGTAAAACTGCGTTTAGACGTAAATCTGCGTTTAGACGTAAATCTGAGTTTAAGACGTAAATCTGAGTTTAGACGTAAATCTGCGTTTAGACGTAAAACTGCGTTTAGACGTAAATCTGCGTTTAGACGTAAATCTGCGTTTAGACGTAAATCTGCGTTTAGACGTAAATCTGAGTTTAGACGCAATCTGCGCTTAGACGCAAACTGCACTTAGATACAAACTGAGAATTTGCTTTTGCATCATAATAGTTTTTGAACGAACGCAGCTTTTGGTTTTTAATCGCTGTAAGATTTCCGCTGCACTAATTCACCCCCCCCCCTCTTAGTGCTCTCGATCCTAACAATAGTGAACTTAAACTACAAATGAAACAAAAATTAAAAAACAAAAAGAACGGAACAACTTACTTTGAACGTAAGAAGAAAATCAAAAATTAGGATGAATTGAGCTCCTCCGAAGACGAAGAAAAAATCAAGAAAGGTGAGGTGGCAAACTACGCCTTAACCTCTTTCAATGATGAGGTAATCGAAACCACCTTAATTTATTTTGAAATTACTTGATGTTTTCTATGATACATTTTCTTTTTTTAGAATAATTATTTTTCTTAAAAATTACATGTTTAAAAAATTAAAAATATAAAAATATGATCATGATCATAATTTTAAAAATAATAATAAAAATTACATGTTTTATGTTAATGGAATAAAATATTAGATTTAAATCTAATGATCATATGTATGTTTTTCTTAAGAATAAAAAAAGTGTATCTTGATGATTTTCGATTTTGATTGAAAACATGCTTGATGTCTTAATGAAAATATTAAGAAGTTTAATATCATACTTAATGATTATGCATGGCTTTTGTATAGAAAACTAAGAATGAAAAGATAGATTCACCTAAAAAGAAAAATGCATGACTATTAGGATCAAGAGCACTAAGAGGGGGGGGGGGGTGGTGAATTAGTGTAGCGAAAAAATTTTGACGATTAAAACTATATTCGTACGTGAAAATCTGATTCTGACATAAAAGTCATTTCATGCAGATAATAACTTTGAAAGCTTACGGAAACATATTTGAAGTAAAGTAAGGAAGGCAGTTTGCAGTTAAGATAGAAATCAGAATATAAGCGCAAACTAAAATATGATGTTCGTACGATAAAATCGATTTCCGTCTTAACGCCGATTCGGAAAATACTTAACTATGAAATACGTTCATAAATGAGCAGAAGGCAGTAAGCTACTGAGGAGGTTTGCAGTAAAGATAAGATGCTCAAAGTAAATGCAAACCGAGATTTAGAGTGGTTCGGTCAATCTTGACCTACATCTACTTTTGGCTTCCTCCACCAACGAGGTCACCAACATCCACTAGAGGCCTTCCTTCAATAGGCGAAGGCCAACCACCCTTTTACAGTTTCACTCCTTTTGACGGGCTTAGGAGACAACCCTTACAAACTTTTCTCTCCTCTCTTGAAAGATTAAAACTTAGAAGAAAAGAGGAAGGAGAACTTTTAGACTTTACAACACTTTTGAGCTCTAAAATCACAAAGTAAGATCAAGCTTTCTGTGCCCTTTCATGCAGGAAAGGGTGGTGTATATATAGGCCTAAAATTAGTTTGAATTTGGAGCTCAAAAATATCTTTTCTTGGATTTCCAGGGTCCTAGCGGTACCACCTCCTGACTGGGGTAGTACAACCGCCTAGCAGCTTGGAGACTGAGCCTTTGGGCGGTGCCACTGCTTGACAGGGGTGGTTGCACCGCCTGGCAGAGCTCGGAGACCGAGCTCAGGTGATTCCACCACCTATCAAGGGCAGTTGCACCGCCCAGTCTCGCTCGGAGACTGAGCCCAAGCGGTGCCACCGCCTGACTGGAGCGGTTGCACCGCCCAGTCTCGCTCGGAGACTGAGCTTAGGCGGTGCCACCACCTGACCTGGGCGGTTGCACCGCCCAGCTTTCCTAGGAGACTATCTCCTGGACGATGCCACCGTCGACCCTGGCGGTGCCACCGCTTGGCAGGAATTCTGGTCCGAATGGGTTGATTCATTCAGCTCAATTTAGGTTTATCAAGGGCCCAATTGCCCCCAAATTAAGTTAATGGGATCACCTCCCATTCCTAACTTAATCTACATGCTAACTACGACATTTCTTAAGACATTTACTACAACTTGTTCCAGTACGTCAATTGCTTCTTTCGGCGAGCTTCCGGTGAACTTCCAATGAACATCCGACGAACCTTCGACGATGCTCCGGCGGACTTCCGGAAAACTCCTAGACTTGCGATGATCCACTTGGTGAGTTCCGACAAGCTTCTTTGGCAAGCTCCTGGACTTCTCGGATTTGTTCCCGTAGAACCTCCGACGATCGTCCGGACTTCCGTCGAACTCTCGAACTCCTAACGTGATCATAGTCTTGACTCCGACGTGTTGAATCTCGTATTTTGATGATGAAACTACTTGATATATGTTTATGATTTAATCTGCGTTTTGAGTGACGCAGGATGCTTCGATCAGGATGAGACAATTAAAGCAGGAAAATCATATTGTGCCGAAGGAACATGTCAGAAGATTGGACGTCGGGCCAGTGGATCGGTCGACGTATCGACAGAAGGCTTCGGGCCGTGGACTCGGGCATCGGGCCAAGAAGAGCGGGTATTGTGCCAAGGATATCGGAGTTGCGGAGTCAACTGGCCGATTGGGCAATAGGCTGCACGAGAGGACGATGCGCCGAAGAATCGGACGAAGCGTCGAGGGACCAATGACATGTCGGACAACTTGGTTAATTGCTTAGGATTAATTGTCTCGATTGAAGTTTTGTTTTAATTGTGCAGGATTAACTATGATAACGATGAAGACATAAAGCGAAACAAAGTGTCGGAGTCAAGCGCGAAGGATTTGTTGCGAGTTCGAGAGTTCGACGGAAGTCCGAAGATTCGTTGGGAGTTCGCGGAGCGCGCCGAGAAAGATCGGAGCTTGCCGAAGAAGCTCGTTGGAACTCGCTAAGAACAAATCGTGAAGTCTAGGAGCTTGCCGGGAGTCCGCAGAATGGTTTCCGAGAGTTCATCGGAAGACCGCCGGAAGTTTGCCGGAAGCTCGCTAGAAGAAGTCTTGACTTGCGGACTTTGTAATAGCTTAGAAAATGTCTTTAAATTCATAGTTAGCACGTTAATTAGGGTTAGGATTAGGTGTTAATCCTATAACCCAAGTAGGGGCCAATTAGGCCCAAGTTCGGACTGGTTTGGACCAAGTTTGGAGCCAAACCAAGTGAGCTGGAATAGTGAAGAGGTGCCACCTCTCCAGCCTGGAGGTGCAACCGCCAGGGCTGCGAGGCTGGGAGGTGCAACCGCCCCAGCCGAGAGGTGCAACCGCCCAGAGCTCAGTCTTCGAGCTAGACTGGGCGGTGCAACCTCCTCTGCCAAGAGGTAGCACCGCCAGAGCTCAAGTTTCGAGCTCTGCCAGGCGATGCAACCACCGAGCTCAGTCTTCGAGCTCTGGCAGAGAGGTGCATCAGCTTGAGCTCAGTCTCGAGCTCTGCCAGGTGATGCAATCACCGAGCTCAGTCTTCGAGCTCTGGCAGAGAGGTGGATCAGCCTGAGCTCAGCTTGGAGCTCTGCCAGGTGATGCAACCACCGAGCTCAGTTTCGAGCTCTGCCAGGTGATGCAATCACCAAGCTCAGTCTTCGAGCTCTGCCAGGTGATGCAACCATCGAGCTCAGTCTTCGAGCTCTGGCAGAGAGAAGCAATCGGCAGAGCTCAGTCTTCGAGCTCTGCCAGGCGGTGCCACCTCTCCAGTCGAGAGGTGCAACCGCCTGATCCCAGAATTCTGGGATTTGATCGATTTGATCGTTTTGAGCTCGAATTTTGAATTGGGTTGGGGCCTATAAATACCCCACCCATTCAGCATTGAAAAGATACAGACCTACACCGAAATCTTGATCTTTTCTGTGATTCTAAGAGCTCAAAAGTGTTGTAAATCCTTTAAGTCTCCTCCTTCTGTTCTTCAAGTTTTCAGTTGTAAAGTGAGGAGAGAAAGGTCTGTAAAGGTTGTCTCCTGAGCCTGTCAAAAGGAGAGAAACTGTAAAAGGGCAGTTAGCCTTCGCCCATTGAAGGAAGGCACCTAGTTGACGTCAGCAACCTCGTCGGTGGAGGGAGCCAAAAGTGGAGTAGGTCAAGGCTGACCGAACCACTCTAAATCTCTGGTTTGCGTTTATTTTCGAGCACTTTATCATTACTGCAAACCTCCTCCATTGCTACTGCTCTCTGCGCTTTCACGAACAAGTTCTAAGTGCTGTTCTTCCGAATCTGCATTCAGACGTAAATTCGTATTTTCATACATTACTGTTTACGTTTACGTTTGATTCTGCAGAACTGTCTTCCGTGCTTTTACGAACGAGCTTCTTTGCAGTTTACACTTACATTTTGATCCTATTGATAACTGTAAACTTTCCTCTACGATTTTACGAACGAGTTTCAACATTTAGACGTAAAACTGCATTCAGACGTAAATCGGCTTTCCTCGCTCAATCATCAGATTTCAGTTCACGTTTACGTCTTGATTTCAACTGCATACTGCCTTCTGCGAGTATACAAACAAGTTTCAAAGTTTAGACGTAAATCTGCGTCTAGACGTAAAACTGCGTTTAGACGTAAATCTGCGTTTAGACGTAAATCTGAGTTTAAGACGTAAATCTGAGTTTAGACGTAAATCTGCGTTTAGACGTAAAACTGCGTTTAGACGTAAATCTGCGTTTAGACGTAAATCTGCGTTTAGACGTAAATCTGCGTTTAGACGTAAATCTGCGTTTAGACGTAAATCTGAGTTTAGACGTAAATCTACGTTTAGACGTAAATCTGCGTTTAGACGTAAATCTGCGTTTAGACGTAAAACTGCGTTTAGACGTAAATCTGAGTTTAGACGTAAACTGCGCTTAGACGCAAAACTGCGCTTAGACGCAATCTGCGCTTAGACGCAAACTGCACTTAGATACAAACTGAGAATTTGCTTTTGCATCATAATAGTTTTTGAACGAACGCAGCTTTTGGTTTTTAATCGCTGTAAGATTTCCGCTGCACTAATTCACCCCCCCCCTCTTAGTGCTCTCGATCCTAACAATTGGTATCAGAGCGGGGTTTTTCTCATTTCGGATTTACACCCGAGAGAAATGACTTTTCAAGAGGGCTGTTCGGTCTTTCGTCCACCGTTCTTTAACGGATTGGACTACACTTATTGGAAAACTCGAATGAGAGTTTTCTTAATTTCTCTAAATCTGGATTTATGGAATATCATTGAAAACGGTTTTCAACTTCCCTCCAAACCGATGAACGAATGGTCGGTTTTGGAGAAGAAGAATTTTTCTTTAAACGCAAAGGCTATGAATGCCTTATTTTGCGCATTGGACAAAAATGAGTTCAATCGGATTTCTACGTGTGAAACGGCTTTCGATATTTGGCGCACTCTTGAAATCACGCACGAGGGAACTAGTAGAGTCAAAGACTCGAAAGTTAATATTCTACTGCTTGATTTCGAGCTTTTTCATATGAAACTAAGCGAAACCGTTGTTGACATGTACACCCGTTTTACGGATGTCGTCAATGGTTTAAAATCACTTGGTAAAAGCTTTTCGGATTTTGAACTCGTTAACAAAGTTTTGCGCTCACTTTCTAAAACTTGGGATTCAAAAGTAACTGCTATTCAAGAATCGAAAAACTTGAACCATTTTCCACTTGAAGAACTAATTGGTTCATTGATCACATATGAAATGACGTGCAATGCACGTGAAGAACTTGAGAACCACCTTCCAAAGAACAGGAAGGATTTGGAACTCTGGACAAATGAATGCCACTTGAGCGATGACTCAAGTGATGAGGACAATGATGAACAAACCAACCTTCGAAAGAACAGGAAGGATTTGGGACATAGAACATTTGAAGACCACTCGAGCATAAGCTCAAGTGATGGTGAACTTAAAATGAAACGAAAATTAAAAAGCAAAAAGAATGGAACTACTTGCTTTAAACGCAAGAAGAAGAACAAAAATTGGGATGAATCGAGCTCCTCCGAAGAAGAGAAAGTCAACAAAAGCAAGGCGGCAAACTACGCCTTAACAGCCTACAATGATGAGGTAATCGAAATCCCCCTAATTTACTTCGAAATTACATGATGCTTTTCATAATGCACTTTTCTTTTTCTTTAAATTTTGTTGAAAATTATATTTTTAATAATTTAACAATGAAAATGCAAAAATATGATCATGCTTGTAATCTTGAAAATGATAATGAAAATTGCATGTCTTATGTTAATGCAAGATAGAAATCTAATGATTTTACACCTAGTGAGATTAATCTTATAGAAGCAAGAATGTATATTTTGATGATTTTCATATTGTTTTTCAATGACGATACATGGCTTTTGTCTGGAATGCTTGATATTTTTCATTGTCTTTGTTTATTAAATATAATGTATGGTTTTGACATAAAAATAAAGATTTGAGCATGCTATTATAAAGTCAATCATAAATTAAAACTAAAGAAGTTTTAGGCATTTATAAGAATCATTCAAAATTATGTTCAATGAAACCTTGCTTAATGTTGCAATGAAAATATTAAAGTTATACTTGATGATTTCAGATCTGACAAATGCTACACTTTAAATATGAATCATTCTTCAATCAGATTAAATGCTTCAATTATTTTCTATCTCTAAGAGTTTTCGATTTTGGTGAAATACAAGTGATAAATTCATTTATGATATCTTGTAAATCACTTGAATTATGAATGAGTTTTTCTTTTTTATGATGTGTTAAAAGAATCACTTAAAAAGAAAATGTTTTTCCCATTTTATCAAGATTAATGATTTCATGATATTATGTGAATCTCGAAACTGATTTTGATGAAATAGTAATAACGTTATTCATGTTATGAATCTTAAAAATGATAATATGCTTCATGTGATAATATGGATATATGAAACACTTATGATTTTCTGTGTATTCATAAAATATTTATCTCATCATCCAATAACTCTTCTTGATATTCCTTATGAGATGAAATGAAATAATGCATGAAATACAAATGAGGAGTTAATAATCATGCATAATAGGATGTAATGAATTCTAGATACCATCGTTTGAATATCTATGATCATGCTGCCAAAATGATATATCACGAATGCTTGAATATCATGTTTGATATGCTCATGATGATGATTGATTTTTCGGTATCATGCATAAATTTTTTGAAATGTAATGTTAATGAATCTGTGCATTGAAACTATAATGATGCACAAATAAAAATGATTACTTACCTTTGTCATGATTTAGAAATTGATGTAAAGGGTTTTTCCCTTGTTGACAATGACAAAGGGGGAGATAGCTAGCTTGTACAAGTCAAGAAGATGAAAAAACTTGATTGCTAGCTTGCCTATCTCAAGAGGCAAAAATGCTAACTTGCACATCTAGCAAAACTTGACAAATTTGCATATATCAAGAAGCAAGAGTTGCTTTCTTGAACATCTCAAATTTGCTAGCTTGCATGATATAGAACTTGCTATCTTGAACATTACCAAAAGTGCTATCTTATATGTTATAAAACTTGAATATCTAAAACTTGATAGCATGAATGTTCTAAGCATTATATAACACTTGCTAAATCTTCTAGCTCCAAGATTGCATGATGATAAAACTTGATATTATGATTTTCATGCAATGAGTTGAACCAATATCACACACACTTGATTGTAGTACTTCTCCTTTTTGTTGATGACAAAGGGGGAGAAGTATGTTGATGACATGACATGTGATGCATAAGTTTATGCATAAGTTCATGTTGACGTGTTGCAAGTATTCATGATGAATATTGCAATGACTTGAATTCAGTTTGAATTCAAGGTTCTATCAATATGGCATATTGATAGGGGGAGTTTGTTTAAACTCCGGGAGTTAAGTTTAACTCCGTCATCAAGTGGTTGTCATCATCAAAAAGGGGGAGATTGTTGAATCTCGTATTTTGATGATGAAACTACTTGATATATGTTTATGATTTAATCTGCGTTTTGAGTGACGCAGGATGCTTCGATCAGGATGAGACAATTAAAGCAGGAAAATCATATTGTGCCGAAGGAACATGTCAGAAGATTGGACGTCGGGCCAGTGGATCGGTCGACGTATCGACAGAAGGCTTCGGGCCGTGGACTCGGGCATCGGGCCAAGAAGAGCGGGTATTGTGCCAAGGATATCGGAGTTGCGGAGTCAACTGGCCGATTGGGCAATAGGCTGCACGAGAGGACGATGCGCCGAAGAATCGGACGAAGCGTCGAGGGACCAATGACATGTCGGACAACTTGGTTAATTGCTTAGGATTAATTGTCTCGATTGAAGTTTTGTTTTAATTGTGCAGGATTAACTATGATAACGATGAAGACATAAAGCGAAACAAAGTGTCGGAGTCAAGCGCGAAGGATTTGTTGCGAGTTCGAGAGTTCGACGGAAGTCCGAAGATTCGTTGGGAGTTCGCGGAGCTCGCCGAGAAAGATCGGAGCTTGCCGAAGAAGCTCGTTGGAACTCGCTAAGAACAAATCGTGAAGTCTAGGAGCTTGCCAGGAGTCCGCAGAATGGTTTCCGAGAGTTCATCGGAAGACCGCCGGAAGTTTGCCGGAAGCTCGCTAGAAGAAGTCTTGACTTGCGGACTTTGTAATAGCTTAGAAAATGTCTTTAAATTCATAGTTAGCACGTTAATTAGGGTTAGGATTAGGTGTTAATCCTATAACCCAAGTAGGGGCCAATTAGGCCCAAGTTCGGACTGGTTTGGACCAAGTTTGGAGCCAAACCAAGTGAGCTGGAATAGTGAAGAGGTGCCACCTCTCCAGCCTGGAGGTGCAACCGCCAGGGCTGCGAGGCTGGGAGGTGCAATCGCCCCAGCCGAGAGGTGCAACCGCCCAGAGCTCAGTCTTCGAGCTAGACTGGGCGGTGCAACCTCCTCTGCCAAGAGGTAGCACCGCCAGAGCTCAAGTTTCGAGCTCTGCCAGGCGATGCAACCACCGAGCTCAGTCTTCGAGCTCTGGCAGAGAGGTGCATCAGCTTGAGCTCAGTCTCGAGCTTTGCCAGGTGATGCAATCACCGAGCTCAGTCTTCGAGCTCTGGCAGAGAGGTGGATCAGCCTGAGCTAAGCTTGGAGCTCTGCCAGGTGATGCAACCACCGAGCTCAGTTTCGAGCTCTGCCAGGTGATGCAATCACCAAGCTCAGTCTTCGAGCTCTGCCAGGTGATGCAACCATCGAGCTCAGTCTTCGAGCTCTGGCAGAGAGAAGCAATCGGCAGAGCTCAGTCTTCGAGCTCTGCCAGGCGGTGCCACCTCTCCAGTCGAGAGGTGCAACCGCCTGATCCCAGAATTCTGGGATTTGATCGATTTGATCGTTTTGAGCTCAAATTTTGAATTGGGTTGGGGCCTATAAATACCCCACCCATTCAGCACTGAAAAGATACAGACCTACACCGAAATCTTGATCTTTTCTGTGATTCTAAGAGCTCAAAAGTGTTGTAAATCCTTTAAGTCTCCTCCTTTTGTTCTTCAAGTTTTCAGTTGTAAAGTGAGGAGAGAAAGGTCTGTAAAGGTTGTCTCCTGAGCCTGTCAAAAGGAGAGAAACTGTAAAAGGGCAGTTAGCCTTCGCCCATTGAAGGAAGGCACCTAGTTGACGTCGGCAACCTCGTCGGTGGAGGGAGCCAAAAGTGGAGTAGGTCAAGGCTGACCGAACCACTCTAAATCTCTGGTTTGCATTTATTTTCGAGCACTTTATCATTACTGCAAACCTCCTCCATTGCTACTGCTCTCTGCGCTTTCACGAACAAGTTCTAAGTGCTGTTCTTCCGAATCTGCATTCAGACGTAAATTCGTATTTTCATACATTACTGTTTACGTTTACGTTTGATTCTACAGAACTGTCTTCCGTGCTTTTACGAACGAGCTTCTTTGCAGTTTACACTTACATTTTGATCCTATTGATAACTGCAAACTTTCCTCTACGATTTTACGAACGAGTTTCAACATTTAGACGTAAAACTACATTCAGACGTAAATCGGCTTTCCTCGCTCAATCATCAGATTTCAATTCACGTTTACGTCTTGATTTCAACTGCATACTGCCTTCTGCGAGTATACAAACAAGTTTCAAAGTTTAGACGTAAATCTGCGTCTAGACGTAAAACTGCGTTTAGACGTAAATCTGCGTTTAGACGTAAATCTGAGTTTAAGACGTAAATCTGAGTTTAGACGTAAATCTGCGTTTAGACGTAAAACTGCGTTTAGACGTAAATCTGCGTTTAGACGTAAATCTGCGTTTAGACGTAAATCTGCGTTTAGACGTAAATCTGCGTTTAGACGTAAATCTGAGTTTAGACGTAAATCTGCGTTTAGACGTAAATCTGCGTTTAGACGTAAATCTGCGTTTAGACGTAAAACTGCGTTTAGACGTAAATCTGAGTTTAGACGTAAACTGCGCTTAGACGCAAAACTGCGCTTAGACGCAATCTGCGCTTAGACGCAAACTGCACTTAGATACAAACTGAGAATTTGCTTTTGCATCATAATAGTTTTTGAACGAACGCAGCTTTTGGTTTTTAATCGCTGTAAGATTTCCGCTGCACTAATTCACCCCCCCCCTCTTAGTGCTCTCGATCCTAACACGACGCAACTCCTGCCGCATATCTTTCTTCAATCGTAGTTAATCTTGAATACTTATCTCAACATATGGATTAGATAACAAATGACAATTGACTTCATCATCAAAATCCGAGATTCAACAATCTCCCCCTTTTTTATGATGACAATCAATTGATAACGGTATTAATCTTAACTCCCCCTATCTACATGCCATACTTGAGATAAGTCATTCTTGAATTCAAAGCCTTTGAATTCAAGAGATATATTGATAAGTTAAAATCATTTAACCTTATCAATACTCCTATCATGATTCCTATCATGATGTATCTCTCTGAAAATGATGTCAAGGCTTGACATCCATTTTCAAATTTCAAATGTGAATGATGGTAATGGTAGCAATTCATCATATGGTAAGATATCAACACATAAAATTACGATGCAAGTTCTTGATATCTTAACATGATGCACACATTTCAAGTGTTTTAGCAATCATAGCATTTCATCACATGGTCAGATATCAACACATAAAATTACGATGCAAGTTCTTGATATCTTAACATTATGCAAACATGGCATGATGCAAATATGGCAATCATAGTTATCATCTATTCATATATTTTCGATGATGCAAGCATAGCATCAATACTCATAGTATCAATTCATATATCTCTCCCCCTTTGTCATCAACAAAAAGGAGAACGATATAAGCAAATTTTAAGCATAAGTACGGTAATTATTCATGTCATAACTAGGTTCATGTCATTTTCCAACAGTGAGTGATAGGATGCCAATTATGCAAACATCTCAAAGAAAACATGACATGGAGATAGCTTTGAATACTTCTTCCTTTTTATTTGTTATTATCTTTTTGCATGAAGGAGGAAGGCTATTTATGATACCAGCTATTTGTGAGTTTACTTTGAATGAAGTTAAAATCGATGAGAGATTAAATCATACTTTATTTTTACAAGGATCAAGATATGTATGTAAAACAAATCCTTGCAAGTAAAAATACTAATATCCATATTTCAAGAAGGAATTTACAAGCAAGAATCATTTTATCAAATCCATTTCTAAAAAATATATATATATAAGTGTTTGAGAGATGTATTTGCTAGTTGATTCCATATGTCAAAAATCAATGACGAGAATCAAACTCGATATGATATATGCTTATTAAGTTCGGAAGAGGATAATGTATCGAGAAAATCCGATTGTTAGGACACCATTAGTTAAGAGAATCCGAAAATGAAATTAATACTTTCATGCATTCGGACAAGACTATACTATAGATTTTCAAACACAATCATGAAGACAAAACATGCTCATTGTTTTGAAAATTTTTATATCTAAAACACATAATTTCCAACATGTAATTTTAGGCATGTAATAGCAATCAAGTGATTTGATCATTCAATCAATAAAGTCTGAGAAATAATTTTAACAAGTTTATGCATTCTGACACATTAACATTCCTAATTCTCTTCTAATGAAATCAAATTATTCTTCGCTTAGAGGTTTTGTAAAAATATCAGCTAGTTGATGCTTAGTATCAATGAACTCTATGATTACATCATGATTAGTGACATGATCTCGTATGAAGTGATGTCTAATATCAATATGTTTTGTTCTTGAGTGTTGAATGGGATTCTTTGTTAAACAAATTGCACTTATGTTATCACATTTAATGGAAATATTTTTAAGATGGACTTTATAATCTTCTAAGGTGTTTTTCATCCACACAACTTGTGCACAGTATGCACTAGCTGCAATATACTCAGCTTCGGTTGTTGATAGTGCAATTGAGTTTTGTTTCTTAGATGACCAGGAAACAAGGGAATGTCCCAAAAATTGACATGTTCCTGATGTGTTTTTTCTATCTAGTCTACACCCAGCAAAATCCGCATCAGCATAAGCAATTAACTCAAATTCTCAGATTTTGGATACCATAATCCTAAATTTGTGGTACATTTAAGATATCTAAGTATTCTTTTAACCGCTTTGAGATGAGATATCTTAGGGTTTGATTGAAACCTAGCACAAAGTCCTACACTGAACATGATATCTTGTCTAGTTGCAGTGAGGTAAAGTAAACTTCCTATCATACCCCTATAAGTTTTTTAATCGAAGCTTTCTCCACTTTCATCAACTTCTAACTTAGTGGAGGTGCTCATAGGGGCGTTAATAGCTTTTGAGCTATCCATATTAAATCTTTTCAGCAGATCTAAAGTATATTTAGTTTGACTAATAAAGATGTCATTGCTTAGTTGCTTAATTTGTAAGCCTAAGAGAAAGGTTAATTCTCCCCTTAAACTCATTTCAAATTCGAGACTCATGGTTTTAGTAAAAGATTCACAAAGAGATTCATTCGTAGAAATGAAGATAATATCATCAACATATATCTGAACAATGAGAAAATTATTTTCAAAATTCTTGATAAACAATGTAGTATCAACCTTGCCTTTTGTGAAATTATTTTCAATAAGAAAAGTACTTAGTCTATCATACCAAGCCCTTGGGGCTTGTTTTAAACTATAAAGAGCTTTGGTTAATTTAAATACATGATTAGGGAGGCTATTATTTTTAAATCCAAGAGGTTGTTCAACATAAACTTCTTCAGAAATAAAGCCATTAAGAAAAGCGCTTTTAACATCCATTTGAAACAACTTAAAATTATTATTACTAGCATAAGCAAGGAGCATCCTTATGACTTCTAATCTAGCCACAAGAGCGAAGGATTCTTCGTAATCGATACCTTCTTCTTAGTTAAAACCTTTGGCCACTAATCTAGCCTTGTTTCTAATCATGATACCATATTAATCTTGCTTATTTCTAAAGACCCATTTAATACCAATAACTAAATGGTCATTTGGCCTAGGAACAAGCTTCCACACCTCATTTCTCTCAAATTGATTTAACTCATCTTGCATTACGATAATCCATGAATCATCTTTCATGGTTTCGTCAATATATTTAGGTTCAATTTGGAAGAGAAAAGTAGCGTTGGTACAAAAAATTTTAAGAGAAGAACATGTTTGAACCCCCTTAGATGTGTCTCCTAGGATTAGCTCCTTAGGATGAGCATCTACATACTTTCAATCCTTGGGTAAGGATGTTTCGGAAGTGGATACATCCAAGTTGCTAGTTGGAGAAGATGTTTCATTTAAATTCAAAGAATCGAAATTAACATCATCATCAAAATCATTTTTCTTGATTTCAGAAATCTCATTGAAAACAATATGAATTGATTCTTTTATAATTAAAGTTCTTTTATTGAAGATACAAAAAACTTTAGAAATCGAAGAATAACCAAGAAAAATTCCTTCATCGGATTTAGCATCAAATTTTTCTAAAGCATCTTTTCATTCAAGATAAAACACTTACACTAAAAAATTTAAAATATGAAACATTGGGTTTTTTATTGTTCCATAACTCATAGGAAGTTTTGGTGAGTAAGGGTCTTATTAGAACTTTATTCAAAATATAGCATGTAGTGTTTACGGCTTCGGCCCAAAAATATTTGGGTAGGCTATGTTCATTCAACATGGTTCTTGCCATTTCTTATAAATTTCTATTCTTTCTTTCTACTACTCCATTTTGTTGAGGATTTCTTAGAGTAGATAAGTTGTGGATGTATCCATTAGATTCACAAAATTCTTGAAAATCATGGTTTTGAAATTCACCACCGTGATCACTTCGAATTGATGAAATCATACAACTCTTTTCATTTTGAATAAGTTTACAAAACTTCGTGAAATATCTAAAGCATCCATTTTTGTGTTTCAAGAAATAAGTCCATGTGTATCTACTATAGTCATCTATAATGACAAAGGCGTATTTGCTACCTCCTAGGCTTGATGTAGAGATTGGTCCGAACAAGTCCATATGGATCAATTGTAAGGGCCTAGATGTGCTTATTTGATTCTTAGATTTGAAACTACTCTTAATTTATTTTTCTAATTGACAAGCATCACACACTTTATCTTTGATGAACTTGATATGAGGAATTCCTCGTACAAGTTCTTTGGATGATATTTGAGTGATTAGTTTCATACTAGCATAATCTAATCTCCTATGCCAAAGCCAAGCATCCTCATTCAAAACCGAGAAACATATTTCATTGCAAAGATCATTGATGTCAATGGTGTATACATTATTCTATTTTAATGCAATCATAGATGTGTTTTTGTGTGGTTTTTCAATGATGCAAGCATTAGATTCGAATTTAACGATATATCATTTATTACATAATTGACTAATACTCAAGAGGTTATGTTTTAAATCATCAACTAATAAAACATCTTCAATAAAGAAGTTGGATTTGTTACCTATAGTTCCTTTGCCAATGATTTTACCCTTGTTGTTGTCTTCGAAGGTGACATAGTCTTCGTCTATGCTAGTGAGCTTAGAGAATTGTGATGGATTTTCGGTCATATGTCTTGAGCATCCACTATCAGGGTACCATCTCTTACTCCTAGCTTGTGATGGTGTATGTCTCTACAAGAAAGGATAATTTTTAGGTACCCATTTATTTTGGGTGCCTCAAAAATTGATCTACATTGTTTATTATGTTGCATAGAGTTTATCATGGTTCCTTTAGAAACCCAAATCAGTTTGTTTGGGCTAATTTTCTTGAATGGACAATGATACGTTTTATGTCCATGTTTGCAACAAAAGTTGCATTTGCTTTGGTGCCGAACATGTAAGATGAGACCTTTTATGAAGGTGGTTGGATTTTGGTGAGGACTTCTCACAAATCCGATTCCACTTCTTTTGGGAACATGACCTTTGTTTGCAAGGATCATGTTCAAAGACTTGCTACCAACATCGAATTTCTTCAATGTGTTCTTAAGTAGCAAGTTTTCCTTTTAGAGAGTTTCTAGATCATGGCATTTTATACATGAACCTAAACTATCATGACATTCAATTTTTAACTTATCAAAATTACAAGTAAGAGTATCATGCTCCTTTTTTAGCAATTTGTATTTTCTACTAATAATCTTACATTCATCAAATAAGTCATGGAAGGCATTCAATAATTCGTCAAATGATAAATCTGCATCAATTAAATTCGTTATCTCTTCTCCGATGGCTATTAAGGCGTAATGAGAAACTTGCTCGGTGTTAGACTCCTCTTCTTCGAACTCGCTCGAGTCATCCCATGTTGCTTTGAGCGCCTTCTTCTTTGATGTTCTCTTCTTGGCTTGGGGACAATCACTTTTGTAGTGTCCTAGCCTTTTGCACTCGTAGCAAATAACTTGGTCCTTTTTGGGTTCAAATTTATTTTTTGTATCATTTTTAAACTTGTTTTTCTTAATGAATTTTTTAAATTTCCTTGTTAGAAGTGTCAAGTCATCGTCATAGTCCTCATCACTTGAGTTTTCTCTCAAGTGGTCATCTAAAGTTCTAAGTGTTATATCGTTCATGTTCCTTGGAAGGATGTCTTCTTGCTCTTCATGAGCCTTGTAAGTCATTTCATAGGTCATTAATGACCCGATTAGTTCTTCAAGAGGGAAGTTGTTTAAATCTTTAGCCTCTTGAATAGCAGTGACTTTAGGGTCCCAACTCTTAGGAAGGGATCTTAGAATCTTATTTACGAGCTCAAAATCCGAAAAACTTTTGTCGAGTCCTTTTATACCATTGATGACATCCATGAAATGGGTATACATGTCACTAATAGTCTCGCTCGGTTTCATTCGGAAAAGTTCAAAAGAATGTATTAAAAGATTGATTTTTTACTTTTTCACTCCACTTGTGCCTTCGTGAGTCACTTCAAGTGTATGCAAAATATCAAACACGGTTTCACAAACTGAAACACGATTGAACTCATTTTTATCAAGCACACAAAATAAGACATTCATAGCCTTTGCAATAAGAGTGAAAGTCTTCTCCTCTAATTCATTCCAATCGATCATTGGAAGAGAAGACTTCGAAAATCCATTTTCGACAAGATTCCAAAGTTCAAAATCCATTGAAATAAGGAAGATCCTCATTCGGGTCTTCCAATAGGTGTAGTTTGTCCCATTGAATATGGGTGGACATGTAATAGAGTGGCCCTCTTGGTTTTCGGCGTATGCCATCTCTCTTGGGTTTTAATCCATTTGAGAGTTAACCCCGCTTTGATACCAATTGTTAGGATCAAGAGCACTAAGAGGGAGGGGGGGGGGTGAATTAGTGCAACGGAAAACTTTTGACGATTAAAACTGTGTTCGTACATTGAAATCCGATTCCGACGTAAAAGTCGTTTCGTGTAGATAATAACTTTGAAAGCTTATGGAAACATATTTGAAGTAAAGTAAGGAAGGCAGTTTGCAGTTAAGATAGAAATTAGAATGTAAGCACAAACTGAAATATGATGTTCGTACGATAAAATCGATTTTCATCTTAACGCTAATTCAGAAAATACTTAACTATGAAACACGTTCGTAAATGAGTAGAAGACAGTAAGCTACTAAGGAGGTTTGCAGTAAAGATCAGATGCTAAAAGTAAATGCAAACCGAGATTTAGAGTGGTTCGGTCAATCTTGACCGACATCCACTTTTGACTTCCTCCACCAATGAGGTCACCGACGTCCACTAGAGGCCTTCCTTCAATAGGCGAAGGCCAACCACCCTTTTATAATTTCACTCCTTTTGACGGGCTTAGGAGTCAACCCTTACAAACTTTTCTCTCCTCTCTTGAAAGATCAAAACTTGGAAGAAAAGATGGAGGAGAACTTCTAGACTTTACAACACTTTTGAGCTCTAAAATCATAGAGTAAGATCAAACTTTCGGTGCCCTTTAATGTAGGAAAGGGTAGGGTATATATAGGCCCCAAATGAGTTTTAATTTGGAGCTCATCTTTTCTCGGATTTCCGGGGTCCTAGCGGTACCACCTCCTGACTGGGGCGGTACAACCGCCTAGCAGCTCAGAGACTGAACCTCTAGGCGGTGCCACCGCCTGACAGGGGCGATTGCACCTCCTGGCAAAGCTCGGAGACCGAGCTCAGGCGGTTCCACCGCCTATCAAGGGCGGTTGCACTGCCTAGTCTCGCTCGGAGACTGAGCCCAAGCGGTGCCACCGCCTAACCTGGGCGGTTGCACCGCCTAGTTTTCCTGGGAGACCATCTCTTAGGCGGTGCCACTGCCGACCCTGGCGGTGCCACCGCTTGGCAGGAATTCTGGTCCGAATGGGTCGATCCATTCGGCCTAATTTAGGTCTATCAAATGCCCAATTGCCCCCAAATTAAGTTAATGGGTTCACCTCCCATTCATAACTTAATCTAAATGCTAACTACGACATTTCTTAAGACATTTACTGCAAATTGCTCCGATGCGTCAATCGCTTCTTCCGGTGAACTTCCGGCGAACATCCGACGAACCTTCGTCGATGCTCCGGTGGACTTCCGACAAACTCCTAGACTTGCGATGATCCACTTGGCGAGTTCCGATGAGCTTCTTTGGCAAGCTCCTAGACTTCTCAGATTTATTCCCGCAGAACCTCCGACGATCGTCCAAACTTCCGTCGAACTCTCGAACTCCCAACGTGATCATAGTCTTGACTCCGGCGCAACTCTTGCTGCATGTCTTTCTTCCATCGTAGTTAATCCTACACACTTATCTCCATATATGGATTAGGTAACAAATGACAATTGACTTCATCATCAAAATCCGAGATTCAACAATAACTACAACAAATAACAAAATGATTTTGGTTGAAAATACCTTATGCCCAATGAAACCATCATTGATGAATATGCTTTATATTTAATAATTTCTTTGGCTTATATGCCTTATCATGGTAAATGTTTTGAAAAGTTTGTATCATACTTGATGATTATTATACATGATGATTTATTGGTCTTGAAGTTATTCGATTTTGATTAAATGAAATCATGTTTGACTTGAAGTAATGAGTTGAAATTATTTTTTTGAATTATGTTGCACTTTTTTTTATCTTGATGATTTTTTATCTTTCCGTTTTAAACGATGATGCATGGATTTGAAAGAAAAGGACATGCATGTATGGAATCAATCAATAAGTTGAAACAAAAGGAGAAAAGAATTCTTTATTAAAAATTTTCTTTTTCTCTATCTTATTGATTTCTACCTGAGAGACCAATAAAATTATTTATGCCATTTTGAATCTCTTGAAAGAAATGTTGAGATTTTGATGATTTGGATGATTTGAATTTGAATGAGTTTTATCCAAAATCATGATCTTGATTCCATGATATTTACAAATTAAGATTTATTATGAATCAAGATTTTTTCATTAATCGATCTCCTAAGATTTTCTTTTGATTATTTATGAGTAGGTTTTTCAAAAAGAAATCATGCCTTTTGGTATTCAAATGTTCTAATCTTTCGTGATATGATTTTTATGCAATTCCTTGTATTCATGAAATGTTTATCTCATCACCCAATTATTTTCTTCTTGATATTCCTTATGTGGTGATATAAAATTATGCATGAAATACTCTTAATATTATTTTGATGCATACAAATGAAAAGTTATGATCATGCATGGTAGGATGCAATTTGATAAATTAATACCATCATGATTTGAAATATTTATGATTTGGAATGATGCATGTAATACTTATGCTTTTTATTATGATAATGTATGTGATGTATTGCATATGATGTGTATCATGAATGCTTTAAATGATAAATGTTTTGATATCATGATTGATGATTTTGTTCTATGCATGAGATTTTTGAAATTATGCATGATGAATCTTGTGATTTACGGATTATCGATTTTTACCATAATGAAAGTGTCTTATTGATCCTTGTCGTAATAAATCTCGCACTTTTGACTTTAAACATAATACATGTTTTTATTTGACATAAATAAAAAGGGCATGCTTGAATGAAATAAATCACATGAAGTGAAACGACTAAAAGAGAAGAATATTTTTCTTGAAAATTATTTTTCTCTATCTTATTGATTTTGATGAATCCATTTGTATTATTTTTATTAATCTCATGGATTATGAAAATGATTTGAATTTAATGGGTTTTATTGAAATCACGATCTTGATTTCTCATAATTATAATTTGAATTTTCTATTGAATGAATCAAGATTGTTTTCTATTTAAAAGGAGATTTCTCGAAATGTTTCATGGTCTTTTAGTATTCATGATCTTGATAATTATGTTTTGAAACTTTATGTAAATCAAGATTCTTCATCATGATTCTCTAGTTTTATAAAAGAGGAGATCTTCTATGTGAATCATAAGATTTTATATGTATGAATTGAGATTTTGTTCTCCTACAATTCTTTTTGCTATTAACTAACAAGAAACTTATTCTTTTAAACCATGATATGCTACTTGACATCTTGATAATTTATAACTTTGAGTTTTCTCTTTGAATCAAGATTGTTTCCTATCATGCTTTCTATTTACAAAAGAAGAAATTTGTCAAAAATGATATATGTCTTTTGACATTCATTTTTCATCTTTGTTATTTACCCTTGTCATGATTTGAAGATTATAGTAAAAGGAAATGAATTACATAATTATTCCCTTCTATTTGACAATGACATAGGGGGAGCAAATTTTGCTAGCTTGCTAGCTAGCTTGCATACTTCAAGAAGAAGCAAAAGTGCTATCTTGCAAATCTCAAAAGAAGCAATATGTGCCAAGTTACACATTTCGAAAAGAGGCAAAATAGTCCATCTTGCACATCTTTTTGTAAACTTTTTATGTGTAAAAGTTGATAACTTGCATACTATAAATTTTCATACCAAAAGTGCAATATTGCCTATCTAAAGATACAAAATATGCTAACTTGTACTTTGGAAAGCAAAATTGCTAGCTCAAACATTGCAAAGGAAGCAATAAAAGTTGATAACTTGCATACTATAAATTTGCATACCAAAAGTGCAATCTTGCCTATATCAAGATACAAAACATGCTAACTTGTACTTTGCAATGAAAGCAAAATTGCTAGCTCAAACATTGCAAATGAAGAAAAAATTTGCTAGCTTGCAACTTGCATATTTCAAGAAGCAAGATTTGCGTTCTTGAACATCTCTAATTTGCTAGCTAGCATGATGTAGAACTTGCTATCTTGAACATTACAAAGAAATGCTATCTTATACATCGCAAAGAAAAGCAAATATGCCAACTTACACATCTTTAAATTTGCTAGCTTGTATGTTCTAAAACTTTCATATCTACAACTTAATAGCTTGAATGTTCTAAGCACGATGTAACACTTGCTAAATTTTCAAGCTTACAACTTGCATGATGATAAAAATGGATATTATGTTTTTTATGCAATGAGTTGAACTTGTATATCACAAACACTTGATTATGGTACTTTTCTTTTTTGTTGATGACAAAGGGGGAGAAGTATGTTAATTATATGTAATGATTTTATCATGACATGTTGCTTGGATTTTTAAATCCAAGAGTTTCTATCAATATGGTATATTGATAGGGGGAGTTTGTTTAAACTCCGGGAGTTAAGATTAACTCCGTCGTCGATTGGTTATCATCATAAAAAAGGGAGAGATTGTTGAATCTCAGATTTTGATGATGAAATCAATCAATATGTGTTTATATTTTAATCTATATTTTTAAGTGACATAGAATGCTTCGATCGGGATGAGACAATTATAGCAGGAAAATCATGTTGTGCCGGAGAAACATGTAAGAAGATTGGATGTCAGGCCGGTGGATCAGTCGACGTATCGATAGAAGGCTTCGGGCCGTGGATTTGGGTATCGGGCCAAGAAGAGTGGGTATTGTGCCAAGGATATCGGAGTTGCAGAGTCAACTGACCAATTGGGCAATAGGCTGCACGAGAGGATGATGCACCGAAGAATCGGACGAAGCGTCGAGGGACCAATGATATGCTAAACAACTTGATTGCTTAGGAGTAATTGTCTAGATCAAAGTTTTGTTTTACATGTGTAGGATTAACTACAATAGCTTGAAGACATAAAGCAAGTCTACCAGAGTCAAGTTTGATAGGTGTTCGAGAGTCCGTCGAGAGTCCGAAGATTCGTCGGAAGTGCTACCGAAACCAACCGAGAAGAAATCGGGGACTTGCCGAAGTTTTCGGAAGTTCACCGAAGAGATCGTCGGAGGTTCGCAGAGATCATCGAGAAGGTTCGGTTACTTACCAAAGACTCCTGAACTCGCCATAAGATCGGGAGCCTATTAGGAGTCCACCGGAAGAAATCTGAGGGTGTATCGAAAGTCCGTCAGAAGATCGCTAGAAAGCTCGCCAAAAGGAAACTTGATGTTACCGGTTAAAAACTTGCTTAGGACTATGTCTTAATTTTATAGTTTGCATGTAATTAGGGTTAAGATTAAGGGTTAATCCTATAACCCGGTTAGGGGCCAATTGGACCCAAGTTTGGACTGGTTTGGGCCAAGTTTGGAGCCCAACCAGTGAGCTAAAATAGTCTAGATGGTGGCACCACTAGACTAGACGGTGGCACCGCTCAAAGCCCAAATGATCAGGCGGTGTTACTATCGGACTAGGCGATGGCACCGCTAGCTCCGAGAATCTAAGAGGAATTCAAAATTTAGAGCCCAAATTTGAATCCTCTTAGGGTCTATAAATGCCCCTCAATTCTCAGCAGAGAATACAACCTTTGAGAAGTTAGAGATTGAGAAAAAGCCTTAGCAAAGTATTTAGCAAGTTTTGTTTTCAATAGCTTAAGTGTTCACCTCCCTCTTTCTCTTTGAAAAATTTGTAAGAGTGTGAACCACTTGTAAAAGGTTGTAAGAGGGGTATTTGTCCTTCCCCTTCAAAGTGATTTGCTAGTGAAAGTTGAGAACCTCATCGAAGAAGGCTTCACAAGTGGATATAGGTCATTTGACCGAACCACTTTAAATTGGTGTGTTCCTTAAATGTGTGAGTGTTTACCTTTTTAAAACTTTTATTTACATAGCAGCAAGCTTTTAGTTTTCATCTCCTTACTTTACTCGAGCTACTTTTACCAAGTCATTCTTTGTCGAATCGAAATCTCTACGCATTTACAAAATCATTTTCAAACTTACGAGTTTTAATTCGCTACACTAATTCACCCCCCTCTTAGTGCCACTCCGATCCTAACATATGGTAGAGAGAGTAATACAATTTTGTAATTTAAATTGTCATGCCACAGCTTCCGCTATAAAGGTGAGTACAAAACATGATGTAAACTTTTTCTTATCAATATCTCTTACAATATCTACATCTATGCAATATGCCAACACAGGTGGTGCACTTTCAAAGCTTAAACAAACTTTGGAGCTCTCTATGAGATATCTAAAGATCCACTTCACTAGTGCTCTTTGCTTGGATTTGTAAGAAATCTGCTAGCAACACCTACTTCATATGCGTATATGGCCTCACACATACCATGGTGTATATCAAACTTCTGACTACTAAAGCGTAAGGAACCTTTTGTATTTTCTCCTTCTCCTCATCACTTGATATACTTTGCTTTAAGCACAACTTGAAGTGACTTAAAAAAGGAGAACCAACTAGTTTTGTGTTGCTTATATTTAACCTATCCAATACCTTCTCGATGTATTTCTCCTATGACAATCAAATCTTCTTATTTTTTCTAACATGGAAAATCTACAAGCCCAGTATTTGCTTTGCTAGCCCCATGTCCTTCATTGCAAAGGCCTCAATCAGTTCCTTCTTCAACCTCTCAATTGTAGACATATTTTTCCCAAAGATAAGTATGTCATCAACACAAAGTAAGAGAATAATAAAATCCTCACTAAACCGTTTGATGTATACACAATGATCTGAAGTCGTTCGTTTTGCTAGTTACAAGTGCCCTGCAAGCCAATCATGAGAGTGATGACACATGTGATATGCTACACACTCTCTTTTTCATATTAATATCTATTATAATATCTACATCTATGCAACATATCAACACAGGTGGTCCACTTTCAAAGCTTAAACAAACTTTGGAGCTCTCTATGAGATATCTAAAGATCAACTTTACTGCTACCTAATGTTGTTTGCTTAGATTTGTAAGAAATCTACTAGCAACACCAACTTCATATGTGATATCCGTCCTCGTACATACCATGGCATATATCAAACTTCTGACTACTGAAGTAAAAGGAACCTTTTGAATTTTCACCTTCTCCTCATCACATGATAGACTTTGCATTGAGCATAACATAAAGTGACTTAAAAGAGAAGAACCAACTAGATTTGTGTTGCTTATATTGAACATATCAAATACCTTCTCGATGTATTTCTCATATGATAACCAAATCTCCTTTGATCGGAGTGGCACTAAGAGGGGGGGGGGGTGAATTAGTGCAGTGGATTAAAACTTCAATTTTGATAAATCTTTCGTACGATGAAAAGTAATATCAATGGAAACCGATTTTAGAAGCTTGATAACTTAGAAACGTATGGAAGTGTAGTAACTAAGTAGAGAAGTTTACAGTATGTAAATGACAAGAGTAGGATGCAAACCAGATAACACAGCAGTTTTTAAAGTGGTTCGATCACAATGACCTACATCCACTTGCGAAGCCTTCTTCAAAAAGGCTTCCAACTTCCACTAGCAAATTTCTTGTAGGGGAAGGACTAATACCCCTCTTACAATTTTTACAAGTGGTTCACACTCTTACAATTCTTTTCAACAAGATGGGAGGAGGTGAACACTTATGAAAAACAAGGCTTGCAAAGACTATTCTAAGGCTCTTAACTCAAACTATTGCTTTTCAAAAGGTTGTAATCTCAGCTGAGATTTGAGAGGTATTTATAGGCCCCAAGAGGATTCAAATTTGGGCTCCAAAATTTAAATTCTCTTTGGTTCCCGATGCTGGCGGTGCTACCGCCTGTCAATGTCTGACACTGACAGTGGACTGGCGGTGCCACCGCCTACACTATTTCAGCTTACTGGTTGGGCTCCAAAATTGGCCCAAACCAGTCCGAACTATAACCCAATTAGCCCCTACTTGGTTTATAGGATTAACACCTAATCCTAACTCTAAGTAACATGCTAACTATGAATTTAAAGATATTTCCTAAGCTATTATAAAGTCTGTAAGTCAAGACTTCTTCCGGCGAACTTCCGGCGAACTTCCGACGGTTTTCCGATAAACTCTCGGAAACCATTCTACGGACTCCCGGCAAGCTCCTAGACTTCACGATTTGATCTTGACGAGTTCCAACGAGCTTCTTCGGCAAGCTCCGATCTTTCTTGGCGAGCTCCGCGAACTTCCAACAAACCTTCCGGCGAGCTTCCGAAAAACCCTTCGGCAAGCTCCCTATTCATTCTCGGCTAATTCCGGCAGCATTCCCAATGAACCTTCGGACATCCGTCGAACTCTCGAACTCGCAATGAATCCTTCACGCTTGACTCCGACACTTTGTTTTGCTTTATGTCTTCGTCGTTATCGTAGTTAATCCTGCACACACAAGCTGAAACTCTACTCCGATCTAGACAATTATTACAATGCGAATTGATATTCTGTTGCCCGTCACGTCATTAGTTGGTGTTTCGTCCTCTCTTGTGGCTTGTTGCCCAATCGGCGGTTGACCTCCGCAACCCCGATATCCTTGGCACAATTCTGCTCTCCTTGGCCCGATGCCCGATGTCCGAAGCGTTCTACCGTCCAATATCCTGATGTGATCTCCTCTAGTGCAATGTTAATTCCTCCTGCTTTAATTGTCTCATCTTGATCGAAGCATACTGCGTCACTCAAAACACAGATTAAATCATAAACACATATCAAGTGGTTTCATCATCAAAATATGAGATTCAACAATCTCCCCCTTTTTGATGATGACAACCACTTGATGACGGAGTTAACCTTAACTCCCAGAGTTTAAACAAACTCTCCCTATCAATATGGCTTATTGATAGAAACTCTTGGATTCAAAAATCCAAGCAACATGTCATCATAAACTTATGCATAACATGTCATGTCATCATACTTCTCCCCCTTTGTCATCAACAAAAAAGAGAAGTTCCTACTCTTATGTGTTTAGAGATAAAAAGTTTCATACATTGCATGAAAAACATAGTATCAAATTTTATCACCATGCAATCTAGCAATTAAAGATGTGTAAGTTTAGCATGTTTGCTTTTCTTGAGATAACAACTAATTGCTTCTCTTTAGACTACAAGCTAGCAATTTTCATGATATGCAAGTTGCAAGCTAGCAAATTTTTGCTTCCTTTGCAATGTTTGAGCTAGCAATTTTGCTTCCGTAACAAGTTAGTATGTTTTGTATTTTGAGATAGGCAAGATAGCACATTTGCTTTTTTTGAGATAGCAACTCTTTTGAGATAGTGATCTTAGCAAATTTTTATGATGTTCAAGATAGTAAGTTCTTTCTTCTCTTTTGAGAAGTGCTATTTTCGCTTCCTTTATAAAGTGCAAGCTAACAAAGTGTTTGAAAAAGTGAGAAATTTTACAACATACAAGCTAGCAAAAATTTCGAAAGCAAATACAAGATAGCTTTCTTGTTGAAGTGTGTAAGCTATCGATTCTTGCTTCCTATTGTAATGTGCAGGTTGCAAGTCTTGCTTCTTGAGATAGGCAAGATAGTGATGTTTAAGAAGATAACTTTTGCTTCTTGAAATAAGCAACTTAGTAATCTTTGCTACTTAAGATAGGCAAGCTAGCAATCAAGTTTTTGCATATTCTTGACTTGTGCAAGCTAGCTATCTCCCCCTTTGTTACTGTCAAAAAGAAGGGAAGACCCTTTACATCAATTATGACAAAGGTAAGTATCAATATTATTTGTGCATCATTATATTTTCAAATTAAAACATGCACTATTTCAAAAACCTTATATTTCATTCATACACGATATTGAATAAATCAATCAACATTATGAGCATATCATACATGATACATCATTTTGGAAATAAATCATAGCATTTATCAATATTTTGATCATGATACCAAGCATTCATCATTTTGAGCATTCATGATACACATTATATGCATATATCATCACAATAAAAAGCAATTGCGTGCATAATTTCAAATCATAAATGTTTCAAATAATGATGGTATCAATTTTGTCAAATTATATCCTACCATGTTCATAACTTTTCATTTGTATGCATCAAAATAATATCAAAAGTATTTTATACATAATACAAAATCATCATTTATAATTACATCAATATTCTAATCATTATTTCAATCTACACATCATGATAATAATAAATTTGCACTATAGACAATCTCATGTTTTATCATTCAAGCTAGCGTATATTTTTGCAATTAGCAAGCTATCAAATTCCTTTTTCTTTTATAACAGTGATTCAATCATATCAAGGCATTTGTATCATAGATACAAAGAAATCATATCATCAAAGATAAGACCATTTAAATACCAACAGACATGATTTATTTCAACAGTTCTCCTTTATTGTTATAGTACCTTGATTCTTGCATAAGAAGTCATAAGTTATAAATTTCAAAAAATCAAGATAAGTCTTATTCAAATTCAAATCGTCAAATCAAAATCATTTTCAAGAGTTTCATAAAAAAAAAACATAGATAGATTTTTTAATCTCTCAATTCTTTATAAATCATAAAATTATAATTCCAAAAAAATCATGATTCATTTCAGAAATTTTCTTCTTTAGTAAACAATAAGAAGAAACATGGGAGTTCAAAGAACAAGATCTTGATTCACACTAAAATTTCATGTATCGATTATGATTCATAAAGAATATCACAAGTTACATTCAAGAGAAAAGTCATCATTCATTTTCAAATCATTCAATTTATTAAATCAACATTTCTTGGGTATGCATGATATCAAAACATGGTTTCAAATCTTCAACATATAACATGCATGAATTCAAAAATCGAAAGGAGAAGGGAAGAATTCAAAGGTACACAGATTTCAACCATCTTATAAACAAATGAAGGATCAAGTCATGAATCAAAAATTTCATGAATCATTTCGATAAATCTCCTTTTAAATAATCGAGATGATCAACAAGGGAAATATCATGTTATTCTAAGAAATCAAGATCATGATTTTGATAAAACTCATCTCAAATTCAAATCACCAAAATCATTTTTATGGTTCACAAAATTCGTAACATAAGTAGATTCATGATTTCATTGATAATATATTTTTATTTTTTTTATATATTTTATTTTAAGTGATTAATTTCATGTTAGCATGCTTTTTCATTTATGTTAAATAAAAACATGTATCAACGTTTAGGATCGAAAAATAAATTTCATCATAAAACCATCAAGATCAATAGATTCTCAAAAATGAATTGTTAGGATCAAGAAAATCCGAAAATAAAATTTAACACTTTCATGCATTCGGACATGGTTTTGCTATAGATTTTCAAATTCAATCATGAAGTTAAAACATGCTCATGATCATGAAAATTTTTGTATCCAAAACACATAATTTCCAACATGTTATTAAGGCATGTAATAGTGTAAAATTATCAAGATACACATGCATGGATTAATCCTAAGCACTATCACATATCATATAATTATCATCCCTAATGTTGCATACATCATTCAACATTTCAAAACATAACATGCATGAAACCTTAGCAATATACTTTTCATGATCAAATTTTTAATTTTTCAAAGATGCTAAAAAGAAAAACAGGATATAATTTTTGAAAAACATTTTTTTATTTCCTATTCCTACTATCTAAATTAAGCACTCATGAAAAACTTCAAGTAATTTCAAAATAATTCAAGAGAGTTGAGTTACTTACCTTGTAGTCGAAGCCCGTCAAAGCCCAATTCGTCATTTCACCTTTGGAAGTTCTTGATTCATCCTTGGGTGCCTTCCTTTTCTTTGGCCTCTTCCTCCGTTCAAGTTCATTGTTTATTTTAGATTTTTATTTAATGAACTTATTAAGAGTTGGTGTTCGAAGTTCAAGTTCATCATTGTCCTCATCACTTGAGTCATCACTCAAGTGGTATTCATTTGTCCAGAGTTCCAAATCCTTCCTATTCTTTGGAAGGTGGTTCAAGTGTTCATTGTGTTCATCATGTGCATTGCGCACCATTTCATATGTCATCAATGAGCCGATAAGTTCTTCAAGTGGAAAAATATTTAAATCTTTTGTTTCTTATATTGCCATTACTTTTGATTCCCGAGCTTTAGAAAGTGATCGTAAAACTTTACTAACAAGTTCAAAATTCGAGAAACATTTGCTAAGAGCTTGTAAACTATTGACAACATCCATAAAACGGGTGTACATGTCAACAATGGTTTCTCTCGGCTTCATTCGAAAAAACTCGAAATCATGCATTAAAATGTTGATTTTCAAATCTTTACTCTAGAAGTGCCTTCGTGTGTGATTTCAAGAATGTGTCATATGTCGAAAGTCATTTCGCACAAAGAAACCCGATTGAACTCATTTTTATCCAAAGAGCAAAATAAGGCATTTATAGCCTTTGCGTTTAAAGAAAACATCTTATTCTCCAAATCATTCCAATGGTTCATTGGAAGAAAAGATATTTCAAATCCATTTTCGACTATGTTCCATAAATTCAAATCCAAAGAAAGTAAGAAAACTCTTATTCGAGTTTTCCAATAAGTGTAGTTCGTCCCATTGAAAAACGGAGGACAAATGAGAGAGTGACCCTCTTGAAAGCCATAAAGAGCCATTTCTATTTAGGTGTTAAACCAAAGTAGAAAAATGTGGCTCTAATACCAATTGTTAGGATCGGAGCGGCACTAAGAGGGGGGGGGGGGGGTGAATTAGTGCAGCGGATTAAAATTTTGATTTTGATAAATCTTTCGTACGATTAAAAGCAATATCAATGGAAACCGATTTTAGAAGATTGATAACTTAGAAACGTATGGAAGCGTAGTAACTAAGTAGAGAAGTTTACAGTATGTAAATGACAAGAGTAGGATGCAAACCAGATAACGCAGTAGTTTTTAAAGTGGTTCGGTCACAATGACCTACATCCACTTGCGAAGCCTTCTTCGAAGAGGCTTCCAACTTCCACTAGCAAATTTCTTGTAGGGGAAGGACTAATACCCCTCTTACAACCTTTACAAGTGGTTCACACTCTTACAATTCTTTTCAACAAGATGGGAGGAGGTGAACACTTAAGCAA